>NC_071117.1:6870000-7212500 GCF_024256425.1 Clarias gariepinus
CACGCTCTAGTCATTGGGCGCTCAGATAGCACATTACCTACACACACACACACACACACACACACACACACACACACACACACACACACACACACACACACACACACACACACATAATACACATAGCATAGATTTTATAAAGCAGCAAACCATGTACAATGACTCTTTGTGAGTGTGTGTGTGTGTGTGTGTGTGTACCTGTCTCTAAGCGTGTACTCTGAGGCTGTGTGATGTGTGTCATTGGTTTCACGTTTCCTCTCTCTCTCTGGGTCAGTGTGGCCATGATTCCACTCAGTTCGTCCCCATATCGCTGCGGAGCACTCCAGAACTCACTGCCCACACCGGCACCCTAAAACCACACAAAGGAAGAAAGAAAGTTTGAATACATTTGTCCAAACTATGTCCTTGTAAAGGTACAGAATGCCCACATGGCACGTGGCATGTTCCAGGTAACGTTATATCCAAGGTATTTATAGTCACATGTCCATTATATAGTGCAGGAAGTCCTCGGCTGATCAGTTCTCTCTGCTCCTGAGTTTCTCGGAATCTGTTGGCCTGGTTCATCAGCAGATCCTCCACCGGCTTCTGCAACAAATCTGACACACAAAACATCGGCCAACCATCAGCTAATGTACTTCCAAGAAGCGCAAACATTTGGCTGGTACTGTATGTACCGTATACTCTCTGCAGTTAAGTCATATTGTTTGTGGACATTAGCCACACCCATGAGGTATTTGCAGGATTGTAGGATGCAGGTCTAAATTCATGTCTTACTAGAACATCTGTAAGCCAGCAGGAATCTTAACATTGTGTAACATTGTCACTTAGGTGTAAATAGACTGTGATGTTGCCACCAATATCATAATAATGAACCAACTTTGTTTTTAAAAGCTGAAGAATGCCTTTGATAAAAAAAATGACGGCGAATGTCCCCAAACACAATGTTGCAAGTGCAGCAGAATATTAACGTATAGGTTTTATTGGCTTTAATTTTATTGCTTTTCTTTTTTTATTTTTTATGTACGTGTTTCCTTTTCGACTGCTTCCTGATTTAATAGTTGGACAATTTACGTACAGTTGTCTAGATTTTTTTAATTGTTTTTTGTTTTTAAATATGAGGAAATTTGTGTCTCAAGAGGATATACCAGTAAACCAGTACCAGGATGCTGGGCACCAAAGGCTCACCCATGCCTGATGGGACATTTTGCCAAATAATGATGCGACAATGTTTTAACAAACAAAGCATATGGTGAAGATTTTTTATAGAATGTCTTGTACAGACATTTCTGTTGGTGGGTCCTCACTTGAAATGAGGTATTTTTATTTGCTCTAAATTGATGCCTTTCCAGTAGAAAGGAAAGAGAGAAGGAAAGAAGGAAAGAGAAAATAAAAGAACTAAACTAGACCAAGTTTTAGTGAGCAGAGACTGTGCTGTATTCAACCTAATACACCAACCAATCTCCAAATGATTCAGTTGACTGCTGTGTGTGTGTTTTATGTGAATATTTACACAGTTGTGTGAAGAGACAGTGCGTTCTGTAGTGCATGGACACACACACACACACGGTAGAGGGATTACCCTGAGCTTAGGCTGTTGGTGTGGGCTCCATCTACGCTGACTCACCACCGTGCGCATCGCCAAATACACAGCTCTTTGCAGATTCTGGCTTTATGTAACTCAGGTGAAAGGTCATTTTTTACGTTTATTTTTAGATCTATTGAATCTCGTAGGCTGGCTTTGAGCTACTGAGCTGCAAGGACCTTCACCATCACGACTCAAGCACAGCAAGCTCTTATTGGTTCTTGGCCGTCCACTGAAAAGCCTGCAGTTGTCTCCCTGACTGCGGTGTAAAAGTGTGAAACTATCGACTCACTGGAGATGAAGTTCTGCTGCCTGCGTCTCTCAGCCATGTGATAACGCCAGTGTTCAAGCGCATGTCTTTGTTGGTCCTGTTGATGCTCTGGAGGAGATCTGGTCCTTTCATCAAGCTTCTGCTCTCCAAACTCTAAATGCTGTTGTTCCTTCAGATCAGGTATTCGCTTGACGAACTGAGAGTAGGATGCAATAACAGTCAGTTAAAACTAACACATTTCTAGAGTTTGTGGAAATGTGTTATTTCCACAAACCTCCACCTCTCCTCTAGCTTCCATCTCCTTCCTAAAGTCCTCCAGACTTCCCAGGATGCTGTGCGGTAGGACCATCCCTTTGGCGTCAAAGCGTGGCCCTCCTGGATCTTAAAAATGGTTAAAGAATATAATTAGTGCAGTTTAAAGCGCTCGACCAGATCGATGGGATTTTTTTTACATCTTTTGCTGTTACCTGTATAATCCAGTGGTTGCGGTACAGCACTCTTAGGGAGGAGCTTTGCCATGGCAACCCTCGCACCGGTGCTGTGATCATCAGGAGCCCGGGTCTTACGGACCAGCACGCGACTCATAGCCCTGGGTTTCGGGGAGTCTTTTGGGGGTTGAGGGGCTCGCAGCTGGGTGTGACAGGACAACTCGTATGTGATCAGTAAACTCAACTCTGGTTTTACTTCCATGTGCAGCTGGCCCTCACTCTTATTATGTTACAACGCTGTGGTGTCAAATAATGCCTCATGGACAACGCTACACACTGGGAACGTTGTTAGAAAGGATTCCCACTGTGCTCTGAAAATAATTTTGGTTCATTTATGATTGGACCTTGTTTCTATTTTTAAAACATTTTGTAGCAAGTTAGCAACACATAGTTTGTCTGTTTATTTGGGCCCTGCTTCATCACAGGTTGAATGGCTTTCATGCGTCTATCTATCTATCTATCTATCTATCTATCTATCTATCTATCTATCTATGTTAACTACACACCATACTATACTTTATGCACTAAGTAATTGTTAGTCATTACAGCTCCAAATCAAACATCACAACATTATTACAAAACAAATCACTAAAAAGGCGTCTGTCTGTGTGCTATAAACTGGTCTGTTTACCCTCCACACCCTCTCTTTCTCTCTCTCACCTTCTCTAGATGTTCAGGTCTGATGGCCAGGGCCGGTATGTCCTCTGCTTTGACAGTGGGACGCTGCTCCTCATTCATAGCACTTTGACATTCCTCCGACACTTTCCCTTGCTTCTTTTCTGAGTCAGTGGAAAAGGCAAAAGATGGGTAGAAGAATATACTTGCATAACATTCTTTATATAATATTACATTTTATAGCACAAAGAAAGCGCGGCACGGTAGCGGAGTGGATAGAACGGTGGCCTTGCACCTCCGGGTTCAATGGCTCGACTCCCACCTCTGGATGTGTGTGCATGATTTTGCATGTTCTCCATGTGCTTGTGGGTTTCCTTCGACAGTAAATCTTGTTACCTCCCACAGTCCAAAGCCATGCAGATTAGGCTATTTCCCAGGGCTTTCCCAAATTGCCCAGAGTGTGTGTGATGCAATGAGATATTTTTTTTTTTCAGTTGCTTTCCCATTTTTTTTTATCCCTCTTTAATTTTGCTCTCAACAAGAGACATGAGTCACGTCTCTGAGCTTTGACAGATCATGTGAAATGTAACAGTACATGAGTGAGCCAAGACTGAGAGATGAGAGAGAGTCGGACCTGTTGAGGAACATTTCATTGCAATTCTTATTAATTTGTTTATTTCATTACAATTCTTATTAATTCATTGTTACACCTCGGACCTGTTGAATTTTGTGTTCTGATTTGTTAGAAGCTGTTAGTCTGTTTCTATAACGGCAGCTCCACCAGAAACACAGCTGCAAATCACAGGTTTGGCTATGTTAATGCACTTGGGTGATATTGTTGCTATAGTAACAAGTAATCGTTCACAGATTTCCAAATCAGCGTCTTTAACATCATGTGTAATTGGTGATATGGTAGGGGTTTTATTTTCTGTACAGAAAGTATAAGCATCTGGCGATAACAGTATGTCTGTTTCATCACGCCACCCATCACTTATTTTGTACTGTGTCCTTTTTCTTTGTTGTTCATTTAACCTAAATTATTCCAGGCCATGATGGAGTATGATGGAGCTGCAACATCACGGCCACCACAAACATCTAAAAATGATCCATGGCTCCATGAGTTTAACATTTGAACTCTAGGTGACACTTCTGTAGCCAGAGAAAGAGAAGCGAGCTAGCGATGACCCCATTACGTACCGTACATCAATATACACACTCACTAAGTGACACACACACACTGACCTCCTTCTAACTACTAACATCATTCTTAAAAAGCTGCCTGTGACACGGATATATTTTATTATTTAATGGACTTTAGCTCCCCGCCTGGCCTTATCTTACAGTCTCTTTGTCCTTTTCTTAGAGCTGCCAGGTGAAAAAGAACAGCAGGAACATCCTGTGTGTTCGGACAAAAGGTGACCCAGAGGGAAATGGAATGGTGGGAGAAAGTGGCAGGCACGGGAGTGTCAGGAGCAACAGTGAAATCCTAGGCGTGTTGGAAAAAGCAGGCCATGTTTCCAGTGACACACACATAGAGTATGTGAGAATACTTAGCGTTTGAGGAAGAAAAGTCGTGCGTAGAAAAACAAAAATACTGTATTTTTAAGAACTTTATATTTGAGAAAACACTCAAAAATAATAACAACAAATGGAGGGAAGAGGGTTGAGATTAATAGGCCTAAGATCAAACACCATGAGCGACTATAATTCATAACCCACACATAATAAGAGGTTATAATTTCCAGAGAACTCATGTCTGTTTGTAAACTTTAGATGATATCAAGTTTGTCACTTGTAGTATTTTTTTTCCATTAATAGTTAAATTATAATGCAGAGCTAGGCAGGAACAACATTTTACACTTTTAAAGTAATTTTATTTATTTATAAATTTAATTAGCCGACTAATACTAAATACAAAGAATATATAAAAAAAAAAAATGTATCCATGTTTCGACTTAATTAAATTCATTTATTAATACTAAATGCTAAAAATGGAACTAATTTAACTTTAAAACCTTGAAATAGCATTTTAAACTTTTTTTTATTTAATTATTTTATTATAGATACTAAAAATACTACAAACAAGCTTTTATAAATCAGAAAATGTATTAACATAAAAACTTTAAATTGGACTAAAACTTTATTGTTCTGAATTATTTTTCAAATGTTTTATATTAAAAACACTAATGACTTATGGATCATTTACAAATGAACACCTGGTTGGGTTATTTTGACTCAACAACTGGTTTATTCCTTATTCTCTGGTTTCTCCAAACGGCAGCCTGCAAAACGTTTGAAATATTACTGTTACTGAGTCACAAAGTGTAGTTTTAAGAGTTTGTGTGTGCAGCTCACAACATCAATCGGGTATAAAAGGTAGCGTCCTTTAATTGCCCCATATAAAATAGCCCAAACGATTCCTGAGATTTGAGCTCCAGGGAGGCCAATACAGCTGCCCCGTGTAGGCCGTTGGAGGCCGTTGATGTTTGTTTTCTTATCTTTGATGTTAACTAGACAAAGCAGTGTCTTCTCACCTGCGAGTTTCTACAGCATACTGTATAACAGATTGATGGACACAAGAACTCATCTGTTAAATGTTTGAGGACAACAGTTTTTTCATCCCATCTTTTTTTTTATATCATTTTGAAGGAAATTAAATAGTAATAATTAAATAACTAATAGTTAAAATACTAAGATGGTAATGTTTGATGTCATGTGGGCATAATAAGATTTGTATTAAAAAACTTCTATATAAAAAGTGTTTAAACATTGTATTAAATGCAAAAAGGAAATGCGTTGTGAATTGAGTTATTTAGATTTTTTATTCTGTTTCTTAATCTATTTACATTACGTGAAGTTGTGTACATTTTGCGTCTTTACATCTCATTGAAAGTGTCAACCCAGCAAGAGTGGGTCAATTTAACCCACTGGTTGGGTCAGATGAACAGCACAGAGTTCTGGATTAAATGGTTAAACCCAACAGTTGGGTCAAAACAACCCAGCGTGTGTTCTGTCCTATAGTGACCCAGTGACTAGGTTAAGGTTGGGTTGTTTTTAAACCCAGCAGTTTTTAGACTATAACACTAAAAATTAGTCCTAATTAAAAAAGTTTTCACAAGTTTTCAAAATTTTCACATTGAAACTTTGAACTGGGAGAAAATGTTTCTGTTACTCTTTTGTTAGTTCTCTTCTAAAGAATAAGTATAACAACTCATTGTGAAAAAGAAGGAAGAGTGACATGACAGCCAACACACAGTGATACTGACTCTCAGCAGGAGGAGAACACTGTCTATTCACTTCAGTGCGGATTCACAGAAACCTAGTGCACGGTAAACTCACATCAGAGTTGATCTGAATCTTACTGTCTTGATCATCGCAGTAAAACATTTGAATCAGACCAAGTTTTAAAGAATGACAAGGTGGCTCGTAGCCCATTGCATTCGTTTTCCGTAAACATTAGGCGAGTGAAATGCTTAATTCTTGAAAATCAACGAATAGCTTGTCAACTTATGGAAGAGACACATCTGTCTGTCTGAACTGTACACTTAATTATTCACTAACACCACTTGCACATTACAGGAACCTCGTCTGGGAGTGCCACATCCCCCGTACAGTCCTGACCTCGCTCCAAGACACTTGCACATGTTTGGGTCAGTAAAGGAGTTCCCGGGAGGCCGGCGTTTTTACATGTGAATCAGACAGACAGTCTGATCATGGTTCCGGTGTACTGAGAAAACGTCTACCTTGATGGTATCCAAGCAGTAGTGAAACACTGGGATAAGTGCATCAGTGTATCAGGGGATTATATAGAGAAATAAAGGGAGTTTTTTATTCTCATAACTGTGTTCTGTTATTTTGCACAATCAAAAAGCCTGCTTTGACTTGAACACCCCTTGATGCACACACAACCATCAACTACAGCTAGAGCAGGTGGAGTTACAGGAGCGTTATGTTGCAGGACTAATATATTAAGGTTAAATAATGAAGAAGAGGTAAAGGTGCTTATTGACACTAAGGATGATGGGTATTATCGCTAAGCGGCCATTGGTGCTACCATGAGAATGAGCACAAATTGTTGTCATGTGAGAAGAACAACTTACATCAAGGTGCTTGGTTAGAACAATGTAATCATTGCAGTGTTTTATATTTAGCTAGTGACGGTTAGTTTTAGCTTTATATATTATAAAGTAGCAGAACGTTCCTGATATATATATATATATATATATATGTAGCATAAGATTGATGCAGCCTTGTTTTGAAGGCCATGCTGGACTTATCTACTACAGAAAGAGACGAAAAACCCGAACTGGAGGAGAAATAACAAAGCAGGTACACCTGGTTCTCATTAAGCCTCTTTTAGGCTTGAGAACTGGGTTAGAGAATTTTAGACATCGCTTTGTGTCTAAAGCACACACACATACACACCTGCCGTGGTGTCTTTGATAAAAGCCTCGTCCATGAAGCAAATTGTAGAGTTGGTGGGTCACAAAGACACAGTCTTGCCCTCTCACACACACAGCAGTGTTTAATTCATCATAAATTTCTCTCTTTTTGTCTGTTACACACAGTATCTGGAGCATAAGGTTAGTAGGACATTACAGCATACAGGTCAGTGTTTGTCCAAATCATCAGCATTTCATTTCCCTTTCTTTTCAACCGTTTTAATGTTACATAGGGATTCTACAATGTTCAGATTTGCTGCAATGAACCCATCCAGGTCACTTCTGTTTGTAACAATGCTGCTTATGCAATATGGATTTCATACACGCTGTCGTGCAGCCTTCTTGTTTTTAAATATTTATATATTTTATAAGCATAGTGGTGTAGTGGTTAGCACTGTTGCTTTCCTTTACACCTCCAGCGTCATGAATTGGACTAAATGAATTGGACACAGCAATGTTAATAGCCCTGGGCAGGGGCAGCTCGGTGGTTAAGGTGTTGACATACTGATCAGAAGTCCCCAGGTTTAAACCCCAGCGCCACGAGGTTGCCTCTGTTGGGCTCTTAAGCAAGGCCTTTAACCCTCAATTGCTCAGATGTAAAATGTAAACGTTTTGTCTTTCGGCTGTACCCTTTCAGGGGTCGCCACAGCGAATCATCTGCCTCCATCTAACCCTATCCTCTACATCCTCTTCTCTCACACCAACTAACTTCATGTCCTCTCTTACTGCATCCATAAATCTCCTCTTTGGTCTTCCTCTAGACCTCCTGCCTGGCAGTTCCAACCTCAGCATCCTTCTACCGATATATTCACCATCTCTCCTCTGAACATGTCCAAACCACCTCAATCTGGCCTCTCTGACTTTATCTCCAAAACATCTAACGTGGGTTGTCCCTCTGATAAACTCATTCTTGATCCTATTCATCCTTGTCACTCCCAAAGAGAACCTCAACATCTTCAGCTCTGCCTCCTGTCTTTTCTTCAGCGCCACTGTCTCTAAGCCGTAGAGCATCGCTGGTCTCACCACTGTCCTGTACACCTTTCCTTTCATTCTCGCTGATAATCTTTTATCGCAGAACACACCTGACACTTTTCTCCACCCATTCCAACCTGCCTGTACCCGCCCCTTCACCTCCTTTTCACACCCTCTCTGTTGCTCTGGACCGTTGACCCTAGATGTAAAATGTAAACATCTAGGGTAAAAAAAATTTGTTTTTAGTTTTTTTCTTTTTTTTTAATGTAAAAGTAAAACTAAAAAACTTTGCTCTGGATAATTGATGTTTGTCAAATCCTGCGAATAAAAGTGAGACTGTCAAGGATGTATTGCTCTTTCACAGGAAATATATGCATAAGAGGCTAGACATGATGTCACAGCTCCAAGAACTGAAGAGAGTAGAGGGTAATGTAAAGAGTCTTTTAGAAAGAGGAAGTCCATGTTCAGGGAAGAAGCACTTAATGTTATTTTTTGAGGAGGACTGGATTGGAAATTTGGCTTTAAACGTCAGGTAAGCTTAGAGAGAGAGAGGGAGAGAGAGAGAGAGAGATCTATAGGTGGCGGTGATGCAACCTGAGGAGGAAGTGTGTGGAGAAAAACGAGTATGTGAAAGTGATGAATAAAGCAGATAAAGGGTTCAAGACATCATACAAGACAAGATCAGGTAAATATAATTTAAACATTTAAAAAAAAAAAAAATGGTCTGAAAAATCAGCTGGAAAGATGAGGGAAAGTGAGACCTACATTTGGTGGTAATGTAACCTACAGGATTCCAACCACCATTAAACAACAAGGAAGAAGATGAACACACAGTCCCCTACATATGAGCAATTCCATTACAAGAGCTCGTTTGTAAGTCCAGGTACTAGGATACTAACACAATCTGTTAGACGCAGTATATTACAGTACTGTGTTCTTTAGGATGGTGCAGATGCTTGAACGATTCATGTTAAAAAAAAGGAACAAGCGGTGTCTGACATCTTTACACCATGCTTCATTCTCTTTATCATTTTAACATTTGTCTTTATCTGAAATTAATTATTCTAGGATATATGACAAAACAAACAAACAATCAAAAAAATCTGATGATTTTTTTTTTTTTTTCAGATCAGAAGTTTCCTGTCTGATCATAATCAGAGCCAGGGATCGGATTTGTGGCTTTTAAGATTTGAAAGCCCACAATATTACTTTTTATATGAGTCATTAATTTGTTATAATTGCTTGTGAGCTTTTTGGTACAGAAAACCATTCATTCATTAATGTGAATTTAATCTAAATCAGTTTATTCTCAGTATAAGTATAGAGTTATAGAGTCTCAGTATACTGGACAACTTTTGTAATTATTGTATTAATTGTATTATTTGTAACATTGTTATCATTTCAGATTTTAAATTACAATAATAAAGTGTCCTACCCTGTGCTGATCTCTCAGAAGCTCTGCTCTCCTTCCCAGCAGAGTGACATGGTTTCCCAACACTTGACATGTCTAATCATTACAACTCAAAGTTCATTTTCCCTGAGCCTGACACAACCTTACTTTAAGACCTAAAAGTTAAACAGGATCATGATAAATATTCCTGCCACTGAATTCCTTCTTAGGAGCAGAAATGAAACTCGGAGTTCCGTGTTGTTGAAGCGTGTCCAAACTCCAAACCGCAAAGTGTGAGTGATCTAGTGCCCTGTGTAGGGAGCAGTACAGCGGTCAGACACTCCCTACGTAGGGCACAGGTGTAGGCAGTGAGATGCCGATTGGGATTCGGCCCAGCATTGTTACGAGTCTATTCGCGTGCACATGTTGCCGTGGCAACGGACGCAGGCGCGCGATTACTTCCGGGATTGGAGCGCGTGCAGCGGTGTTAATACTGTACATGTCGAAGGTGACACAGCACAACACAGAGCATTTACACTGCACGATAGATATAGAGATAAATAAATAAATGAAGAGATAAATGTGATCATCAGCATTAGATCGTTATAATAGTTATAACGACTATAACAGGAGAAGTGATCAATTAAAGGGATAAACTACAAAACTTGGTTTTGTTACCATTTCATTTATGAAACATAAAAAAATGCATTTTATTTATTTACATTATACGTTTATTTACGTTAAACAAACAAACAAACAAACAAACAAATAATATAATATAATATAATATAATATAATATAATATAATATAATATAATATAATATAATATAATGCACTTTTATTGGCTCTAAAGCAAATTTTAGTTAAATTATAATATTTCTTATACTTTTTCTTTCTTTCTTTCTTTAAATAAATAAATAAATAAATAAATAAAAATATGCACTAATTTTAGAAGATTTTCTTTAAACAAATTAATTTTTACATATTTTTTTTTTCTTTTACAAATTACTTTTTATATGAGTCATTATTTACAATATATACAGTGAGGTCAGTAAGTATTTGCTCCCCCTGTAATTTTGCAACTTCTCTTATTTAGAAATCATGGAGGTTCTACACTTTTAAGCATATGTGCATTTTCACTGTTAGAGACAGAATCTAAAACGAAAAATACAGAAATCACATTGTATGATTTTGTTTTACAATTTATTTGTAAACTACTGTGTCAAATAAGTATTTGATCACTTTCCTATCAGCCAGATTTCTCTGTCCAGCTACACTCTGCTCATGATCCCTAATTAGTAGCACTTGTTTGAGGTCGTTAGCTGTCATAAAGACACCTGTGCACCCCACAGCCAAAGTGTAAGTAGATACATGGGGTATCAATGATGCTAAGAATGTTGAAGAATCAGCCCAGAACCACACGGAAGGAGCTGCTCAATGCCGTAAAGAAAGCTGGGACCATCGTTTCAAAGGCTACCATCAGTAATACACTAAGACGTCAAGGTTAAAAATCTCCCATTGCACAGAAGGTTCCCCTGCTTAAGTCAGCCCATGTCCAGGCCCGTCTGAAGCTTGCCAGGGACCATCCAGAGGAGTCATGGGAGAAAGTCCTGTGGTCAGATGAGACCAAAGTAGAACTTTGTGGTCTTAACTCCAACCATCCATTTGGAGGAACACCATCCATTTGAAGGAGTGTTTGGAGAAAGAAAAATGATGAGTATCATCCCAAAAATACTATACCTACAGTGAAGCATGGGGCTGGAAGCATCATGCTCTGGGGGTGTTTTATTGCACAGGAGACAGGACGACTGCACTGTATTAAGGAGAGGATGAACGGGGCCATGTATTGTGACATATTGGACAAAAACCCCCTTCCCTCAGTCAGAGCATTAAAAATGGGTCAAGCCCTGGCTCTTTCAACATGACAATGACCCAAAGCACACAGCCATATATATATATATATATATATATATATATATATATATATATATATATATGTGTGTGTGTGTGTGTGTGTGTGTGTGTGTGTGTGTGTGTGTGATGCACTTACGCTAGCATGCATACTCAGGTTATGTACATTGCTGATCTGTTGCATACTCAATATTTTTGCATTCTTTATTTAGTCTGTACAGTAATTGAATGGTGTGTACTTACCGTTTATAGTGTCTTGTCTATAACAAATGTACAGTGTTTTATGTTGGTCTGTACTTTAAGAGCCACAAACAGCCAGAATCATATTTCTTGTGTGTGTAATAAATATATGGATTTACAAGGAAATATATCAGAATCTGGTTTTCAGTATATGGTTTATATACAGTATAAATCCCAATATAAGTTCTCAAACTGTACAAACAAATATGTACAGTGTGTGAGTCTCGTGTTGCCATTGTAATTTTGGAAAGTGCATAAAGAGATGAACAGACACAGCGGGAAAAACGTCATGTTCCACCTGCAGGAACACACACACACACACACACACACAGCCACATTATACAGTACAAGTTCTGTGCTCTCTACCAGTATGCTAAGACAATCGGTCCAAAATTGTGCCTCTGCTCTTGACAGCTTATTCAATATTCATCATAATCTAAGGACAGACTGTCTGTGTTGTCGCACTGGTAACGTTGTGGCCCCAGGAGAGACAACGCAATGCGAATGCTCATGGCATCCATGTGAAGACAAAACTTCCCCAAACCTTCTGACGCAAAGCAGTACAACAGGGATCACCATACAGGAGTCTCATATCGGTACCACGTGGCATTAGTGATTGTTTCGATTCTGTCTTGTTGTGAGAACCAGACACCAGCAAAGTGAAAAAACAAAACAAGAAGGATTGTTAAGGATGACATAAACATGATGAAGTAATGCCACACTAGCCCTTAGAATTTGTCAATTAAGCAACTATAGCTAAAAGATGGTGTTTCTAAAATGTTTGCTGTGGAAAGAGGCATCTTATATTATCAATAAAAATGGCCCTGTGCATTGTGTGTGAGGGTGGGTATGTTCAAGCACGTGCAATAGAGTCTTCATCCTTCAGAATTGTGCAATCTATATGTTATAGGCAGTGTAAAGAAGAGCTCAAGGATATGCAGGTGATAAAGAACCAACCACCATATTAACCCTCTCTGCTTCAGGGGTACCATGTAACCCCCAGCTTCCTAACAAACTGAGATATGCAAAGAATGGAATTTCACTGGGCTTTAATGCATATGTAACACATTATAGATAATAATACAATTACCTTTTCCCAGCATGACTCAAATCTGATTATTTTTATTTAAAGTGATACAGATCGGATTTTTTTAAGGCCAATTTTACCTTTGTGCTTCGTACAGCACTTACTGACATCATCAGTCATGAAGACTTTTTATATCAGTGTTATTAACAGGTGATAAAACAGTTAAAAGCTGAGCTACTAAGGCAGCCTAATAATAACAATAATAATAATATAAATAATAATACAAGGCCTGCATGTTTTGTTTGAATGCAACTATTGTACAGCGGTACCCCAGCATACCAATAAAAACCGTTTCGTAGGTGAGCTCTTGAGGTGAAATTTTGTATTGCAAAACGCATTTTCCCATAGGAAATAATGTAAAGGCAGATAATTCGTTCCGCCTATTCAAATTTATTACCAATATCACCAATTTCCAACAATTTTTGTTTTTGCTACTTCGTGTAAAATAAAAAAATTCCCATGCCTGGTGTTCATGTACAGGACCAAAGTTTTGTAGCTATTTCTCCAGCATACACACCCCTTTGCGTATATAAGGCAGGTTGGAGAGGCGCACAGAGTATCTTCAGCTCTAAGACACACACACACACACACACACACACAGAGAGAGAGAGTCAGTCAGACTGTTAGAGCACTGATCAGATAACTCCAGCTCTCCTGATGTCTCCTGCACCGTCTGACACCAACACTGCGGAGCTCCAAAGCGCCCCGGTGCCGCGCATGCAGCCCGGGCACGCGGCCGACTTCCTCCCGAGCCCCTCCAGCGCCTTCCTGAGCGGCCTGGGGCTCGGCGGGCTCGGGGTGGCCGCCACCATCTCCAAAGCTGGACTGGGAGTGCAGAGACTGGCCGCGGCGCAGCTCATAAAGCGCCGGGAGAAGAAGGCGCGTGCGGCGGCGGAGGACCGGAACCAGACGGCGGCGGTGCTGCGCGCCCGGGAGTCTCTGAGCGCCGGGCCGAAGCCGCAGAACTGCAGGAGGATGGTGGTGCTCGGAGCGCCGCGCGTCGGCAAGACGGCCATCCTGAGGCGCTTCCTGCGGGACGGCTTCGACGAGCAGTACGAGCCCACGCGCGAGGACTTCACGCGCAAGGTCTACAGCATCCGCGGGGAGACGTACCAGGTGGACATCCTGGACGCAGCCGGGGAGAGGGACTTCCCCGCCAAGCGCAGGCTCTCCATCCTCACCGGTACGCACACACACACACACACACACACACACACATAGAGACTTCACAAAATGCCACCGGGTTTAACAAGTTGTTTGAAAAAGCAGTAAAAATGTAACATTATGGAAACTTTCATTTCGTTTTGTTTTTACACAAATGCATATAGGCATGAGATATAAAACTCAACCGGACAAAAGTTAAAATCTTATATTTGATATTAAGTTATTTATTTAGTGGTAGCTAGTTTTGTTGTTTGTTTGTTTTTATTTTACCTTCTTGGTGTTTACCAGGCTATAAATTACTTTTTTAATTGACTTTTTAAGTAAATGTAAATAAATAATTAAAGCGGTTTTTTATTTATTTTTATTTTTTATGTTTCTTATGCTAGTCATATATTGTAATCATTTCCAAAAATATTCAATTCTATTATGTTTACTTAATATACTTACATATAAATATATAAATAAACAATGTTCAGTATTTAAATTAAAAACATACCAGAATTTAGACTCTCCAACCACTCTTCAAAAGCGCTTATCCTACATGATGTAAGGCTGCTCTCAAATCCCCATGTGATTTTAAATGTTTTAGATGATAACAAAAAGATTTATAAAAACATGTTGTTTTATTTAATATTTTTTAAAGTTATTTACTACTCAGTGTTTATTAATTAATTAGAATTTAATTTATAGCTATTCAGTGAGACTTTTTCCCCAGTGCATCTTAAACATGCTTGATTTTGACAGAATTCCCTAAAAGTCAGATTTTAAACACCGTAGTATTTATGAATTTTACAGATTTTCTATGATTTTACACACTTAAATACTTTTTAAAGCTTTTGTAAAACATAAATCTTTAACAAAACAAAAGCTTTATCACATCCCTTGATGCTTTTTGTTTACAACAACCTAGAAAAAAAGTTCTTTGCCACACCTCAATTCCAAGAGTGTTTCTCCATTTTTCTATGACATGCAGGTCATTGGTGTCAGATGACTATTAAATGCTAGGCAAGCATTTTAAAGAAAGGTTATAAATAAAAGTACAGTCTTCATCCTATTTACAATTTTTCCACCAGCTTGGCTCAAATTTCTGTGAATTTAAGAATCGTATCTTGAAATTCCTGTTCAGCGAGTGAGACTATCACTCAGGTTATCTGTAGAGGGTCTTTAAAAATCGAGGCCTGTTAAGCAAACTTCAGGACAAAATGGTAAACTATTGTAGGTTTGCTAGGGGGATAAGCTTTTTAGGGCTTTAATGGGTCCTGAATAGGTGCCATGATATGAGTATATGCTCAGTTTTATTAAAAACACCTGATTTAAAGGAAATCATTATAACAATGTTATTATGATTAACTAAGTTAAAATTCCAAAAGAAGTTTGTGTTAAATTTAAGCATTTTTGCATTGGCTTTCACAAGACTTTTGCACAGACTAGTTTTGCTTTGCTTTCATATAGTTTGCATTGTCAGATTTATCAAAATGTCACTGACCGAGCTTCTTTTCCTTCTTTTCTTGTCTCATGCAGGCGACATTTTCTTGCTGGTGTACAGTGTGGATGATCGCAGTTCATTTGATGAAGTGTGCGCTCTACGTTCTGAGATCTCGTCAGCCAAAGCAGCGTTGCTGCGCTCCAAGGCTCGTGTGAGCACCGTGCCCGTGGTGGTGTGTGCAAACAAAGTGGACTTGCCAGTCGAGCAGCATGCGGTGTCACGCACAGAGGCCCTGCACATGTTCGCAGATAGCTGCGCGCTCTATGAGACGTCAGCCAAAGACAGTAAAAACCTGGAGGAGGTGTTTGCGACGTTAGCTGAGCGAGGTGGACTCCCGCTCGAGACAGGGCCCTCTCGCCACCGCAAGCTCTCCATCCGCTCGTACCACGCCATCCTACGCGCGACACGTCAACGCAGTGGGGACACACCCTGCGGCGCGGTACAACCGCTCGCACGGAGACCCAGCTTCGGAACAGACTTACAGCTCGCACTCGCCTCACGCGAGGAACAAACACAGAGCATGAAGCTGAGTAAAGCGGGGACACATCCAGGCTGCCCTATCCAGTGACCTCTTACACCTTCACACACCAACACGGACAATTTTCATTCTCATGAACAATTCTGTCAAATGTAGCATTCTCAGAACCACAACTCGCTCCATGATCTTCCGTTCGTTTTCGTTTTCATTTTGTATAGTACAGCTTGTTGTAAGTGTTGCCAGGTTGAATGTGTGTGTCTATATATACACATAGACAAGACAATATATTGGAAATGATAAAACATGATCAAATCGAATGCGTTTTTAATAAAACCAGTTTGATACTAAAGCCTGATAAGGGTCCTGTTATTTCTATTCCTCTTTTATGGATGCGTTTTATCCGTGTGTGTATTAATGTTGTGTGTGCCTGCACAGGTCTCTGACTCCTCTTTGAGACTGGTTAATTAATGAGCAGAGCATTTCAGATGAAATGTAGGCTAGAGGATAATATTAAATCAGAGATAAAGAGTGATGTCGTGACTGTTATTTACTAGAGAGGGCCATGCAAGTCACCTTCGTGATATGATAAATGCTGCCCGTGAGTGATTCTGCTAACACACACATTTCACACTGCATAAAGCATAGAGAGGATGTGTGAAGCTGAAGAGCCCATGTGTGTGTCTTCTGATTGCAGTGCATGGTTGGAAGCGATGTTGTTTCAAGGCTAATGTCCCACACATTCACTAGTACAGGCAGAACACCAGGTGAGGCATCACACAAAGAGTTACATAACTATTCACTTTTATCCGTCTTCTATTTGACATTAGTTACTTTTCTTTTTCATACATTTCCTGAATCCTGTAGTGTCTGGATCAAGCTCTAAACTTGCTGAGTCCCAGCTAACAGGAACATTTTGCAGAACATACACTTACATACATTCCTGTTAGATTCATAACGTTCTTTGCCGTTCTTAAAACAAAACATTTAAAAAGAATATAATGGGAAACAAAAAATGTTAAATACCGATATGGAAACCAAACTTTAAAAATGTTACTGTAGCAAATAGTAAATGACGTTATGGTAGCCAATCTTGAAGAAAAAAAAAATGAAAAAAGAAAATGCTTAATAACGTTATGGGCTAAACCTGGAAAACTTTATTTAAAACAAAAATGTTCCTTTAAATGTTAAGTAATTAAAAAAAAAATAGAGCAAACGTTAAATAATGTTATGGGAGAGAAACTTGAAAAATGTGCCTGGAACAAACACTAAAAACATCTTAAGTATCCATTTTATTACATTTCATGATAATTTATTATTACTATTTTGGGAACAAACATCCCTGGAACAAACAATTAAAATGTTATGGGTATTGAACTTGAAAGACATTTGTCCAACAATGCAAACTTGAAAAATGTTTTACCTGATTCTCATTTTTTGCTTTAATATTTAACTTTACACAGGTATTTTCTTTTAGTGTTATGGAAACCTTAACTTAAACAGTTGTAGAACAAACACTGTTATGGGAACTAAACATAAACATTGTCTTATTTTATGGGAACTTGAAAAACATTTTTATACCAAGGGCTACATAAACATTTTTTTTTATTATTTAAACAACTGCACGCTTTAATATCTGTTCAAGCAGCATCTCACATATCAATTATATTAAGCATACAGTAACTTATAAGCACCACAGTAACAAAAGCAAAACAATATAAAGATTTTTTCCCACATTTTTTATTTAAAAAATCGCAAAAAAAATACATTATAGCAAATTAAAATATCTTATACTGTATCTAGTCACATGCAATTTCTGTCTGGGAGGAATTCCTTCAATAGAATGGATAAAAAAAAAATCTTAGCATCTTAGCAAGTGCCATATTCTTGAATCTCGCCAAACATCTCTATAATTTCTTAAAATAGGATTACAACAAACCATATGCAAGATAATATAAGATAAATATTGTTCTCATGTTCTCATTCTATAGGCAGATAATTTTGCTACTTTTAATTAATTAATTTTAAATTATCAGCCAGTGGAACAAGATATTTTTTGCTTGCAATTTTAGTAACACTTGACTAGAAATGAGCTTAATAGTCTTATATTAGTTTGTTGTAAATAAATAAATTATATTAACATTTCAAGAATATTAGACTTATAATAAAATATTTCTAACAAATATTTAAACAAATATTGCAAAGTTTTAAACAAAACCTTTTTGCTCTATTCTCAGATAACTTTGCTAGTTTTATTTTATTACTTGAAAAAAGGCTAATTATCTGCCAGTGAAACAAGACATTTGTAATTGTTTTATTGTTTGGTTTACTGCAATATTATTTTAAGAAATTGTAGATAAATGTGACTAGATTTAAGATTTTTTTACTTTGCTAAGTTGTTTTTTTATGTTAATTCAAACATGGCAAAAAATGAGATCTTAGTAAGTAAAATATTCTTGAATCAAACTTATATATGATTTCTTAAAATAAAAATTACAACAAACCGAAATAAGATTATTAAGCTTGTTCTACTGCTCTTGTTCTACTGCTCTTGTTCTATTGGGAAGACATTAATTTTTTTAAAGAACAAAATGATCTGCCAATAGAACAAGACATCTTTGCTTAAAGCTTTGGTAGTTGACTAGGAATACACTCCAGGGTCTTATATTAGGTTTGTTTGTGTTATTTTAAGAAAGTGTAGAACAACTTGACTCGATTTCAGTTGTTAAGACGTCATTTTTTTTGCAGTGAACTAGTATCAATCTGTAAAGGACAACAGACTTGTGTGTGGGAGGAATTCCTCCATGAGTGGGTGTCAGTGGAATTAAATAACACCATTCTTCTACCACCTCTCCACTTCATGCAAAGTGAGAACCATGTAAGCAAAACAGAAAGAATACTTTTCTTACTGTAGACTGCTGATTTTAGTATCAGTATGACTAGACCAGATCGCTAAATGTTCAGTATCCTTTTAATCATCTAGTCATTGCAGCAGCTGGAGGAGGATGGGAGAAACGATTATGACATTTTGATGGAAGCCTTGAAAGTTTTGATTATTTGTAGTGAGTGTCCTTGATTACGTTTAGCTCCTCAGGCATCCTTGGTTGAACAGAATTCAATAGAGCCGCCTGGGTACAAAGTCACATAGAGTCGTGTTGAACAAACAGAACAAACAGTGCTCATTGTCCTCTGGCAGTGTCTGAACGCCAGCTTAGAGACACACTGCAGCTGGCTTCACATTTCTCAGAGGACGCACGAGTTAACAGACAGGTGACAGCTTGTGAAAGGTTAAAAGCACACAACACGAGATTTACAGTCTTTTCGCTGGAGCCATGTGAACGTTATATCACCTTTCACCTAGATAGATCCCTACAGAAGCTTGCCAAGCTCATCCCTAAACTCATGCTTTCTCATTAAAATAAATGTCTAGCAATGTTTTTTCGTGACTCGAGTATTCTGTCATAAAAAGAAAAAGTGAAAAACGAATGTGGAGGAAGGACTGGTTGGGGTAGGTGAGTGTGATTTAGTGGTCTGAGCATTTCACACCATCACACCATCATCCTACGCGACTGTAGAGACGAGAACGGAGCATGGAGACGTCTGTAGAAGGTCCAGCGTGATCACATCATGAGTGGGTTCTTGTTTGGGAGATGACACAGCTTTTACTCTTCTTATGATTTGCTGTACACAGCATATAGATCCAACAGATCTAAGAATAAACACTGAGGAAATCCCTGACTCACAGGGTTGCGTGATGAAGCGGACTTCCTGTAATCAACCCTATAGCAGTTTTACAAACTTTAAAGTTTGAATTAAAACTTATTAAACAATGACGTCATACAAATTTATCTGATTTTTTAAGTTTGTTTAATGTTTACAAAACTGTTTTGTTTGATGTTACAGTCCACCTCATCAAACATTTACTTTATACTTAAGTACATGTTTAATGTATCTGTACTTTAAGTGAATACTTCTATAAGCAAATACTTTTCCCTTTTACTCCACTACATCCTATAAAAGATATCTATACATTCTACTTCACTACATTAAATGTTGCATTAAATAGCCAGAGTATTGCCACCTGCTGTCTATTATTAATATTTGCCTGATTTGCCTTCCCTCCGTGAGATGCTTAGTTATGTACCAGGTTTTTAAAATCAGAAATGGAGATGGAAACGTAGTGAAGGGGCCAGGGGTAGCTCAGTGGTTAAGGCATTGGACTACGGTTCGGAAGATCGCAGGTTCAAACCCCACAACCACCAAGTTGCCACTGTTGGTCCCTTGAGCAAGGCCTTTAACCCTCAGATGTGTAACGAGATAAAAATGTAAATCGCTCTGGATAAGAGCGTCTGCCAAATGCCTAAATGTAAATCAATCCTGACAGAGATGGAACAACATGTTTACAGCCATTTGAACTTTTTACTCAATAAATACAGCAATTAATGTAAAATATACTTTTGAAAAACTTGAACTCAACAAACACATGGCAGAGAGTGAATTTAATCAGAATGTTGCTGCTGCTGGGAACTAAAGTATGAAAAAAAAAAATAGTCCTACGAAAACCAAAAATAAAAAAAGAGAGAACAAACATAAGGAAACACGTGACACACATCCATGGATACAAGTTCCTATAAACCAACTGTTACTATGGAAACCAAAGCACTGGATGTATAACCTACAGTGCTATGGTAAAATGATGAGGACACTATAACACTGTTCTACACAGTATTGGCAAGGGTTTATGGACACTTGAAAAATGTTATGTAGATTTAGAAGTTCTCATTCCAAGTCTTGGTCACTGGATGTGGAGATGCTGATGTTTGCTGGTATAATGCGCTTCACTCCAGTCTCCATGTTAGAACATGGCTGTGGGGGATTTGTATTTATTCAGCTACAGGAACATCAGTTAGCTCAGACGTTGATGTTGGGATGCCGAGGCTCCAGTTACAGTACAGTTCATCTCAAAGGTGATGGTTCAGTGGGGTCGAGTTCAGTCAGGACGCTCAAGTTCTTCCACTTCAAGTTTAACACCTTATACATAAATATTATAAAATGTAATTTTATATAGTATTGCATATATAATGTAATGTAATTATATAATAATAGCTACAAATTATATAATCTGTGTATATATAGCGGTGTTTCGTTTCATGTCATCCTAATATTTTATCCAATCTTTATCTTTATGATAAATAAATTCTCAGACGGACATTTTTTGGTCACTCTTCGTGAAAAACCACGTTAATGTTTTCTAATGTTTGTGTGTAAGGTGCATTTTTTAAATGGTAATTGTAAGTGTAGAAGCCATATTATTATTATTATTATTATTGTTGTTGTTGTTATTATTATTATTATTATTATTATTATTATTATTATTATAAATGCTACACGCAGCCTCATCTCCAGAATGTAGTATCACAAGTGTCCAAGTGTTCTCTCAAGTTTTCTGTTTGTGTCCTTGTAAAGATCTCACATTCATTGCTCTTTCTTTGTATGAGTGTGTGTGTGTATGTGTGTGTGTGTGTGTGTGTGTGTGTGTGTGTGTGTGTGTGTGTGTGTGTGTGTGTTTTGTCTGGATGCTCCATGCTCTTGTCACCACATGTCCTCGTGTTACTACGGAGATACTGTTGGCATAGAAATGGATCTTCGGCAGTGTGCTTCTACGGCACGCAACAGCTGCATCAGTGGCCTTCACAGTTCAAACTCCCCACCAAACACACACACACACAAACACACACACTCCGTGTGAATTCATATCCAGTACCGTAGCCATGTTCAGCACGTGTCAGAATTTACAACAACAACAACAACAACAACAAATCTTTTTCATTCTGATTCCTTCACTAATCTTCTACTATATAGAATCCTGGACTCTGATTGGTCAGAGAAGAATGCTTTGATTAATTTTCTAAAACACCGGCTCTGAGACTAATTTGTTTACAACTTTAACTGTAACTAGAAAATGACAGACTATAAGATGTGGCATTTGTTAAAAACCTAATCTTTGGAAAACAATCAACTTCACTTACTGGTATCAGTGACTCTGCTGTGTTTTACTGTAAGACTATTCACTCAGTGTGTTTATGTCCATGATGTAGCTTTTGCGTGTGAGTGTGGGTCTTATCTCTGTGTCATATCAGACTCCTGACTTGCACCTGCCCTTCTAATTACCGCTTTTGTATAGGTGTGTGTGTGTGCGTGTGTGTGTGCGTGTGTGTGTTACTGAATATGAAAATCTTAACCTTAATTTAAAGTATGCATATTCCCTGTATTTCAGTGTGATGTATTTGTGATGATTTATTTATTTATTTATTTATTTATTTATTGCTTCCTGAATCTATCCATCATTACATTTCTGATAATAAAATACAAACAAATATTAAAACTTTCAGAAGTAGTGGATGGAAGTGACCTTGTAAAAACAAATGACATCAGGATAAAATGTCTGACGTCAAAGAACACATCTGGGCGCTGTTGTTGTTGTTGTTATTGTTGTTGTTGTTGTTCCAGGAATGGAGGGATGGACAGTGAACAGGTGATGCAGGGGAGAGATAGAGGACAGAGATAGGAGAGAGACCTCTCACGCAGGATCTAGTGCTACTGACAGACTGTAAAGAGTGATGACACACACACAGAGAGAGAGAGAGAGAGAGAGAGAGAGGGAGGGAACTAAGATTAAAACAAGACATTTTTATATTTTCAACCTCTCACAGTAAGCACGTGGTCACTGATACAGCTGATGTTTCTGTACTTTATACTACTTACATTATGGATAAAGGTAGACGCAAATCTTTTTTTTTCTTTTTATTTATTTATAGCATTCCTCTTTTTTGTTTATTCGACTGATTGTCTTTGTTAAATCATAATTAGAGAAAATAAGTAAAATAACAAGTGCGACAAAAACAGAAAAACTAATGTGAACACTAGGGGGCGTCACAATTTCACAGGTCAAATGCATTATAATGTGTTAGTAAATGAGCGTGAGTGTGTGTATGTGTGTGTCCTGTGACTATATTTACTCGCGTTACTATGATTAAGTAGTTTTTTTTTAGTAGTTTTTAAAATCTGTCAACTTTTACTAAAGTATGTTTTGTTTGAAGTATTGTATTTCACTACATTTTAAATAATATTTGTTATTATTAATTTATTTATAAATAACTTAAAAAAGAATAAAAATAATGAAATGGGGAAGGAAAAAAATAAATTTATTTGTTTATAAAAAACTTTTTAAAAAAAATAAATAAAAATAATGAAACGGAAAAGGAAAAAAATTGCACCCCGAAAACCACTGCAACTGCGGCCCCCATCTAGAATCCCCCACCCCACCCCTGCTGTTAAAAAACGTAACTCTGTAACTTGTACTCTAGTTATAGTTACAAAAAGTATTTTTTTTAACTATTTTTTACTCTCACTTTTTGAGTAGATTTTTATAATTGTAACCTCTCTTGCTCTTCAGTAAAATTTTACTGAAGTAACAGTACTTTTGTTACTCTTTCCATCTCTGCCAGGGTGTACCCCACCTCATACCCCAAGTCTTCTTGGATAGGCTCCTTCAGTTCACCCAAATGAATGATTGAACTAAAATGATTTGTCGAAACTTATATTTCATCCTAAACAAAGATCCATCCAATTTGTTATCAAAAACAATTGTCTAAACAACCGATTCATATAAAAGAATTGATTAATTACTAAGATTTATCTAAAATGAAGAGTAATGTAAATGACTGATACATGAAAAGCAATGCATTTAATAGATAGATAGATAGATAGATAGATAGATAGATAGATAGATAGATAGATAGATCGATCGATCGATCTCCAGTTAGCCTTATCTGCATGTTTTAGTACCCGGAGCAAACCCACCAAACACGCAGACAGACCAAAGGCAGGAATTAAACCCTGGAGGTGCAAAGCGACCGCTAACCAGGAATCTAAACGGAAGTTACAGTATAGAAATAAAATAAATAAAGTATATAATTAATCTGAAAAACCCTGATTCATTTTAAACATCGTCTAATTCAGTTCAGTTTGATGAATCATGTAATATGATCACGCATCTAAACCCCTGATTCATCTTAAGCACAGATTTCACTAAAACACACCTGTTTAAAATATATATTTATATATTTTCACATGACTTATTAAATAAGTGAATGTTTACACTCCGAGTCAGGTTTCTGACTCAGTTTTATAAAGTCTCCTAGAAGGTGAGACGAGGGAAAGTGAAGTTCACTCACACAGCGGCTTCAAACGAACAACCTTGTTTACTTTCCGATCCTTTTACTCAAAGCCATCTTATGTACAACAGACTTGATGGAGACTCACGTGCCTCTAGATTTCCCATAATGCCTTTCATCAGCAGCATTCTAAATATACAGTATCATTTCAAAAGCACGTGCTTGTTTTCTAAGGTAAAATGGACGTGTTGTTCCGCTGTCCTTCTCCCTGATAGTCGGATTGATATAGGTTACTCGGTTCTTCTGTAACGCTGAACACATGACCGCTGCTTCCGTAATAGCTCTCTACAATAACAGACCAATTGAATAGTATAAATAAGGTATAATTATTATAATTTCAGGTGCCGTATTTCCAGAAATATACCGTATCCATGTCTCTCTTCATTCAGTTTACTGCATTTCATCAAGGAACAAAGCAGACTGTTAATAAAGCAATGTTCTGAGCAGGAAGAGGGTTTGAAATGAACACTGTCCTGTAATCTGTGAATTTAATTAATCAATTTGTACCTTTATTTCCAGCAGTTATATTCATTAAACTGTAGATCACATGATAAAGAGCAGAACCGTGTCCTAGTTCTAATTCGGTGATTACGAGGCCGATCACGAGTGTGTCTCTTCCACCGTGACGTGAGTGTGTGAACATCATGCACAGAAAACATCCAGTTTCAAGAGGCTCGACACGTATTCTGTTGGAAAGGTTTTGTTAAACGTCGTGTAAGGGCAGGTTAGACAACACGGAGGCAAACATGGGGTATTAAAATCCCACGTTGTTTTAACTGTTGTTTTCCACCTTGGCTCAGTATCCTCATGTCGTTTGTATTTGTTTGACGAAGGACGAAGAAATTTGGAAATTATTACATAATCACAATCACTGTTTCATGGCTGAACAAGCATCAAACGTTTAAAATGAGAAGCGTTTACTTAATGGAAAGCAAAAATGAAACACAAAGAAGAATAAATACATGACACAGTGTAAGGGTCCACCACCAGAGGTCGCTGTTGTTTATTTCTAGTTTTTGTTGGCTGACTCAGTTTCCCAGCAGGCACCTCGGTCAGGTGATGCGAGTGCACACCTGAGCCGAGGTAGCCGTTAATCCATCTATAAATAGCTGTTTACTCTGGGAAACTGGGTCGAGCACCACTGTCACTTGTGTGGGCATTTTGGTTTGGTTTGGTTTGGTTTGGTTTGTCTTGTTCTTTGTTTAGTTTATATTTTGATTTAAGTTGTGTTGACCTGGACTCCCATATTGGCAATGTTTCTGTGTATGTTCTGTGTCTGTGTTAGTGGAGCTGATTCAGTCCTGTCTTAAATGTATGTAAGTACTGTGGTTGTTGTCCTCCTGTGTTCTTATGTGTTTAGCTAGAGTCAGGTTCAAATTCAAATTCAAATTTTATTTGTCACATACACAGTCATACACAGTACGAAATGCAGTGAAATGCTTAGACAACCGCCGGTGACCTTAAAAAGAAAATAGAAAATAAAAAAACTATATATAAGGAATAAATATAAATAAAAGAAATAAAATACAAAGGAAAATAAATGTAACTAGTAATATATATATATATATATATATATATATATATATATATATATATATATATATATAATTTTTTTTTTTATGTTTTAAAGTGGCATTAAAATGTCTTAAAGTGTCAAAGTGGCAAAGTGTCATGTGCAATGGCAGGTAAACATGTATTGTATAAAGTGACATGTGCAATGGCTTCAGATATGTAAATATGTATTGCATGAATGTGTCCATGATTGTCCAGTCAGTGTCAATGTTTAAAAGATATTACTCCTGTGTGGTGGTGTGATTGAGAGACCTTATCGCCTGCGGGAAGAAGCTCCTCCTCAGTCTCTCTGTGTTGGCCTTCAGGGAGCGGAATCGCTTTCCGACCGCAACAGAGAAAACAGTCCATTGTTGGGATGGCTGAGGTCCTTCACAATCTTCCTGGCCTTGGCCCAGCACCGCTTGCTGTAGATCAAGTGCAGGTCAGGGAGCTCGGTGCGGATGATGCGCTCAGCTGATCGCACCACCCTCTGTAGAGCTCGTCTGTCCTGCATGGTGCTGTTTCCAAACCAGGTCGTGATATTTCCCGTCAGGATGCTCTCTATGGTGCAGGAGTAGAAATTCCTGAGCACCTTGGAGGGCAGTCTAAAGTCTCTCAACCGTCTGAGGTGGTAGAGACGCTGCCGGGCCTTTTTCACCACGGTGTTGATGTGACAGGACCATGCCAGGTCCTGCGTGATGTGAACACCGAGGTATCTGAAGCTGTCCACTCTCTCCACTGGGTTCTCATTGATGATGGGGCTCTGGTAGTTCCTCTCCTGCTTTGTACTAAAGTCCACTATCAGCTCCTTTGTCTTGCTGACGTTCAGGAGGAGATTGTTCCTCTGGCACCATTTCTCCAGATTTCCAATCTCCTCTAGGTAGGCCGACTCATCATTGTTGATCAGGCCCACCACGACAGTGTCGTCAGCAAATTTGATGATGGCGGTGGAGTTGGTAGTGGCCACGCAGTCGTGGGTGTACAAAGAGTACAGCAGGGGGCTCAGAACACAACCCTGGGGGGCTCCAGTGCTGAGAGTGAGTGAGGCTGAGACATGTCCGCCCATCCTTACTGCCTGTGGTCTGCCAGGTAAGTAGATAGGTGTGTGTTTGGCTAGGAGCGTGTTTAGCTAAAATCTATGTTGAGCTAGCATGCTTCTAGCCATAGCCCCTTTGTGTCTCTAGCTGTTCAGTGTTTCCTACCTCCCTAGTGTCCCAGTGCGCCTAGCTTTGGAGTGCCGCCTGGAAGTGACGCCTCGCCCCGCCACTGGGTATCCTCCGTCTGTGTCTCCGTGCCCTAATTCCCTAGTGTGTCTCCCACGTGTCTCCCCTAGTCTCTACGTGTCTCCCCTAGTGTCCAGTTTCAGCTCCACGCATAGTTTGTGTGTCCCGTTACGTGTTTGTCCTCCTTCTGCCTGTGTCTCGCCACAGGGTGTGTTGTTCATCCTTCTGCCTGTGCCTTGCCAGAGAGCCCCTGTTAGCACAAAGTTATTAAGTATTGTTTGAGTTTGGTTGTTACTTTTGTTTGTTGAGTTTTTACTTATACTTTTCTGTTTACTGTTCATTTAAGACTTTTTTTTTTTTTTTTTTTTTTTGGTTACACAGCCCCTCTGCCTCTATGCCTGCTCTCTCCGCCCATGGCGTTTTACACCTGCCATTACACCCCGAACATGACACACAGTACTGTATTCCCTAATAATATTCAACAATCATTACAAATGTATTACTGAAATACTTTTTTTTAAACTTTTTCTATTAATTTAAAGTTATTTATAGCAACTGATCATGCCAAAATATACACATTTCATGCAGAAATATGGCAGAAATATAAATATATACATATATAAAGAATAAACCACATTTATTTAGCACTGTGTGAAGACCAGCGTGCTATGGACTGTTTAAAAAATAAATAAATAAATAAATATTTTTATTATATAGTATTATAATTTATAAATAATAAAGCACATTAAAATTATTTTTTTGTTTAAAATATAAATTAAGCATTTGAAGGAACATTTTAGGAAAATTTTACTTTAATAACATTAAATAGCAAACAGCAAACATTTTAATTTTTTATTTATTTATACAGATTGTCGAGTTCTCAATATTAGAGAGCAAAAACTCATGACTTCTGTGAAACCAAACACATTGTATCCTCTTTCACAGGCCTGCTCTCTGTTTCACCCAGATGAGGATGGGTTCCCTGTTGAGTCTGGTTCCTCTCAAGGTTTCTTCCTATTGCCATCTCAGGGAGTTTTTTTCTTGCCACTGTCGCCCTCGGCTTGTTTACCAGGGACAATCTGAGCATTTTGATTTATGAACATTCACATTCCATACAAACTTAAATAATTCTTTTAATTGTTAAAAGCGCTATACATTTTCTTTTGCAGTGAAACCAACCACTAAATAATGAATGTTGTCCCACTGACAAACACTTTATGCCATAACTAATTTAATCAATTTCTAACAAAAATGACAACCAACACACAAAGTAAGCCAGAACCAACTGTAAAATACGCCTAAACATACCAGCAGCAGTTTAACTAAATCATGTAAATAATTGTATAATATATATTTTTTTTACATTTTGTTTTTTTAAGCTGTTTTAAATTATATATATTTATACTGGTGTAAGTCACCAAAATACAATTTTTATTACATAGACCATAAGGAGTGGATTGTGTGTGTGTGTGTGTGTGTGTGTGTTGGTGGAGTGCTCCAAGGGCGACCTCTGCTGGGTGTTTATCCTATTTATATGGTCTAAAAAGATTAAATCATCTTGCCCTTAAGCAGATGCACCTGCACGTAAGTAATAACGTAGAGGTTATTTTTTTTTTTAATTAACCAATCACAGTCCTTAAATTGCTGCATCATCCCTAGCAACGGGGTCAACCACACTTTATTTTTGTATTTTTTCAGGATGTAGGTACAAAAGAGCGTAAAAAACAAAATATCACTATCCCAGCTAAATATTTCCCAACAAATATTTCAAATTAAACAAACGTTCACATTTTCCAGGTACTTTACTCCCCTATACAAATGAGTGCCAACTCCTACATAAAAATAGTTATGATCAACAGGAAAAGGTGTATCAATATATCAATTTATCAAAAATAATCAATTTGTTTCACCATTTCAAAGATATTTCTCAAGGAAACTATTAAAATTCTCATATTAGAGTACAGCTTCCTGCTTCCTGCCCCTTCCTCTGGTACATCTCGATGGTACAGTACCCCTGTCCATTCTTCTCAATCAAGACCTCAAGCTTCTGCAGCAGTTCTGTGACCTGTGTTCGGTCTTCTTTCTCCTTGTTGTTGAAGATCTGATAATCTTCTCCACAGTTTTTGATGAGCTGCTGAAGGTCAGAGCTGTTATTTAAAACTTCCTTGTGGTCTCTTCCCCAAGAATCGCCATTAGTGACTAGGACTAAAGTACGCTTCAAGACCTCTGGTCCGAATCTTTCATAAAGCAATTGAACAGGAAAGGAGAAAGTATGGGGAGAAGGTACAACAAGGACAAAGACGTGAGGACCAGGTCTACACAAAGAAAAACAGTTCTCCAACTTTTCACAATACCTTGAAAAGCATTCCTGACAGTTGTCTTTACTGTAACCCTTAGTGTCGATCACAGTAATGGATTTATTTCCCACCCTTCCATCCTGTTTTTTGCCCATTGTGGTAGCTCTGATGAGATCTTTCCCAAATGCCTCTCTGCCTAGGATAGTGTTTCCTGATGAGCTTTTTCCTGCTCCGGCACCTCCCAGTAGCACAATCCTCACATCACACACTGAAAAACACCATTACACTGTATTTGACACTGCGCTTGGTCTTTGGAAGTAAATCAGTGTTTTAGATTGGAATATTAATACGAGTACTAAACCCACCTGATTCAGGTTGCACACCCACTGTAACTCCTCTCTCCGCCTCCCATCTCTTTTTTTCCCTCTCTCTCCGTGTCTCCTCTTGTTTCCTGAAATCATCTTTCACAAACTTGGTTTTACTCTCTCTCTTGCTTTCAGGAAGTGACCTCACTGACTCTTCCTCTTTCTTACATGGTATAACTTTTGCCATTTTTTTGTTAGCACCATCATCTTTGCAGACCTCCAGAATCATACATGTATCTTGCTTTGAAATTGGTTTCTTCTCATGTTCCTTTCTCAGTTCCTCTTTCTTTTTTGTCACTTCTATTGTTTTCACCCTATGAACTGCTTCGTACATCTCTTGAGTGTAAAACCGATCTCCATTTTGCTGGACCATGACCTCAATCTCCTCCATCAGTTTAGTGATCTGAGCAGGATTAGCTTCTCTCTTGCTGTTCATCACACAATATCTGCCTTCGCAGCAGCTAATCAAATCCTTCGTCCTGGAATCTTCAGTAAATTTCCCCCACTGTCTGGTTGTCATTTCTTCTCTTCCTATGAACAGTATCATGCTAAACTTCAGAGCGTCCTTACCTAAGTTCTCTTTTATCCAGTTAACAACATTTCTGTCTTCTTCTGAGAAGTTCCCCAGTCGGTGCACCAACAGAAACACATGAGGACCAGGAGAAGAAAGCATTAAACCCTTCTTCATTTCAGTCCTCCATTGTTCTGTATTTAGTGAAGTGATGTTGTATCCTGGAGTGTCGATCACTGAGATGTTTCTTCCTTCCACTTTCCCACTCTGTACCTCACACTGTAGAGTTTTAATTTCTTTAAAAGTTTCTTTTCCTAATATTACATTGCCTGTTGCACTTTTCCCTACACCACTGTGACCAAGAATCATAATCCTGAGATCTGAACTAACTGCAAGAAAGACAAAAACACCGATAAGGTAATGTACTATTTAATTTAAACTAGCTATATTTTTATTTGGGTATAGGTTTATAAATTATGCATTACATGACCAGAGTAGGTAAAATAGTTTGTTTGTAATCACATGTAGGATACAGGAGAGGTATTTGACATACATGAAGACTGTGAGGCCATTTTCCCTTAAAATCTTGGTTGTTCTTCTTTTTCAATCTGCATGCAGCTCTGGACATCAATAAGAAAGCAAAAATAAGCTTTCACGATTAGCTATATTGTTTGAAATATTACAATAAATGTGAAGCTACATAGAGCACCAAGCTAATCCATAACATAATCTCATTACAGAGGCACCTGTCTGGGGAGGGGGTGCTATAATAGGCAGCAAGTGTTGGAAGCAGGAAGAATGGGCAAACAGTTACATTGTGATGCCTAGATGACTGGGTCAGGGAATCTCCAAAACAGCAGGTCTCATGGGATGTTCCCAATCTTCAGTAGTTAGTACCATCTGTTTTCACCCAGATGAGGATGGGTTCCCTGTTGAGTCTGGTTCCTCTCAAGGTTTCTTCCTATTACCATCTCAGGGAGTTTTTTCTTGCCACTGTCGCCGTCGTCCTAGGCTTGCTTATCAGGGACAATCATATAATTTTGATTCATACACATTCACATTTCATACAAACTTAATTCTTTTGATTGTGTAAAGCTGCTTTGTGATGATGTAAATCGTTAAAAGCGCTATACAAATAAAATTGAATTGAATTGAATAGTACCTACCAATTGGTGACCTGATGACATGGTCAGGCGCTTCAAAGCCTCATTGATGCTGTGGTCCAATCTAACCAATGAGCTACTGTAGCACCAATTGCTCCAAAGTTTATGCTGGTTTCAAACGAAAGGAGTCAGAACGCACAGTGCATCACAGTTTGTCGGGTATGGGGATGTGTAGCCGCAGACCAGTCAGGATGCTCATGCTGCAAAAATGGTTCTGGAATGGATTGAGGAACATGAAGATGAGGTTAAGGTGTTGACTCTTCTTCCAAATGCTTCTGTGGGATCTGCTACTGATGACTTGGTGCCAGATACCATAAACACCTTTTAGAGGTCTATTTATTGGAGTCCAGGACCCGATGGGTCACCACAGAATTAATAACACAAGGATAATGCACATATATAGCGATTTCATGATGTATCTCTGTCCAAACACTCATTGACCTGACCTGATTAAATGGATTTAAAACCTCAGTATCTCAGTATCAGTAGCTTTCACTTCCTGGCTGGACACTTTCACTTTCATTTTACAATTTCCAGTATTCTGTCCACTAATAATAATAATAATAAAAACACTTTAGACATGTGACACACAATACTCATGTGATGTCATAGTCTGATAGTACATACACTCACCAACCAGATGAAACTTTCCAGTCCCAGCTTAATGCGTATCATACTGTACTGTAGACGCATCTCATCACAACCACCGTACATTCCCTGTTTCTACAGTTCAAAGCACAACCATAGATTACTAACAATTTGAAATATGCCTAAAAATAGGCCTCCTAAAATAAAACTCACACAAATATGTAATTAAGTATTATTTTTTAAAAACAATGCCATACATTTATGAGTCGATGCTTCTCTTGCTGATGATGATCTTTATCCTTAACTGACCGTGAGGAGTGGTTACTCTCGACACTCCCTCTCTTCAGTGTGTAGTGTGTGTGTGTGTACACACCTTCTGTTCTATTTTTAGAAGTTGCTGTGCAGCTGTCAAATGTGTTTTTTTAGATTATCGTTTGCAGATATCTAAACTATTATAAAAGGAAGAGTGAACGCACAATATACGGTATATCTAAAAAGAGATTTTATAATTTAATATAAATCATAAATTTCAACTCCTAATAGTTCTAATTTCTAATAATACATTAAATTCATTAAGAATAGCCGAAATATTATCACTACTGTATGTCTACTGGACTAGTGTACAATATATGAGTCTTTGTTTTTCCTTTTAATAGTCTTATTTTGACTTGCATGTTTCTATGTGAATATTTTCTATGTTCGTCCTTTGTACTCATTAGATTAAGGTGTGTCTTTTTTTTTTTTTGTTAAGCAAATTGTCTATTCAAACAAAGCCTGCATTTCAGTTTGTTATTTAACTCGTGTCTAGATCACCTCCACAATGACAGAACAGGTCCGTGCACTCTGAGTGCCCGTCCTAAGCCCTGGCATAATAGGAAGGGTTGTGTCAGGAATAAAACCGATGCCAAATCAGGTTTGATCAGGTCTGAGCAGTCCTTACAGAAGCAGTCAAAAAAAGAACACCACCAACATTTTATTAATGTTAATGTCATTTACTGTACATTTTTACATTTAATACACCAATTCAAAAAGTTTAAAAATATATAAAGAAAAGAACATACTGTATGTGTATTAGCAACAGTGTGCAAAGGTCTTAGGCAGTATACTATCTGTAGCACAAATTTTTGGTATGTTTATCATGTCAGCATTATTATCTACAAAATTATTCATTATTTCCGAACAAAACTTAAAAAGATAAATAAATAATATGACAGAAGGATATGTGCATGCTTGTAAAGATAGCAAGATATTAAATGGCTGACCAGTTTTCAGGAGGAGGCGATAATAAATAAATATAAACAACAACAACAACAATAATAATAATAATAATAATAATAAATGTAGAGTAGTTCGTTTTGTATGAAAATATAATAAAATGGGACAAAGTTACCAAAAGAACTCAGACTCTCCATCATGCTCTTGTCACATCCAAGCCACCTCAGTCCTGGGGAAAAAGATCTGACTCGCCGGATTACTGAGCCGCCGCTTTGTCTCCCCCTAGTGTGTCTACGTGTGTACTTGTCATCCTGTATTTTGGTCATCACTAAATCAATGACCAATCACCTGTGTCCACCCCTGTGTGTCCCTATTCAAGCCAGCCGAGCCCGGGAGCCCCTGTCTGTTCACCGTTGTGCACACCCATGTTTGTCGCTGAGATATTCACCTGTCCGTATGTTTTTTTCCCTGTCTACCCCAGGACTGAAAGGTGTCTGCAGGATCGGGTTCTTTTCGGGGTCGTGGAAGCCTAAAGGGCCAAAGTGAAGGTCACGGCCCAAACTGAAGGACTCTCGGTCCGCCAAGTTCAGCACGTTGCTGAAGGCCTGTTTATTTGTTTGTTCTGTTTGTTTTTTGCCCGCCTGCAGACCCAGCCTGGGAAGTCACAAGCCCCTGGCGCACTAACGGGGGTATTTTGGTTTTCCTTTCTGGTTATTTCTTTGGCACCCATTTAATTAAACTCTGTTTGTTTTTCCCTGCATCTGCGTCTGCCTCCTCAATGGACATGACAGCTCAGTGAAACCTAACAGCTGTTTCTCTTACAGCACTGTGTAGGCATAAAAAAAACATTTCTACATAAAAGAAACTTCTGTGAAGAGCACTAAAGAGTAATTAAATAAACAGTCAATATTTAGTGTAAAAATTACTTATATGAAAATATTTAGTAATGTTAGATACAGATTTAAGCAGTTCCTTGATGGTTTCGATGGAAAATCTTAAATAAATCAATAAAGAAATGTGACAACACAAAAATAAATAAATGAAGAAATGTGGAAATTCAGAAATAAATAAATCTTGAAATATGTTAATAAACTAAAGTAGGAATACATTTAGCAATTTTCCAGAGTATATTGTATTTATTTATTTCTACATTTACATATTTATTTATTTATTTATTTATTTATAATTATGTCATGTTTAGTCCTCCATAATGCAAGATCCACAGTAAGATGGTGTGATGGAAATTGAGGTGTATTGATTGATTCACAACATCCGTTAACCTGCATGAAAACATCCCACCTTTAAAGTTTCTCGTAGCCTCTCAGAAGCACAAGTAAACAGCTGTGCTATAAAGCATTAACTGATACAAAAGCTGTACCAAAAGTAATGGTAAAAGTCATAACTTTTTTTTTATTAACGGACATAGGTGGTTCAAATTGCACATTTTGGTAATTCTTACTCTATACAAAGGTGCTGTTCAACATCGCGAGCTTTGCATTTGCACCATCACTCGACCCACTTTTGAATCCTCTTGGAAATCCCTTTTGTTGCAGTTGATGGTCTTCTAATGGGTGGTTTGTCTTCAACCCTGTTTTCCTCTTTTTTAAACTTTTTCATCGATCTGCGCACATTATTCTTGTCAATACTGGCATCTCTGTAAACACCCTGTATCACAGTTTAATGATGGTGCAAATGCATGACTTGCTATGGAGGAACTACTTTGGGAGCTAGTTTATGGGTATAAAGCAGTTTCTGGGCTGTTCATTGGCCTCTTTCCCTTTATTTGAACACATTGCAATGCAGAGATAAAACAGTCAATCAGTCCAACCCTCTGAGGTTTTATAAACAGCTCTTAAAAATGTAACTCTATAAAAGTCCATTTTCATATCCTTTTTTGTATACAAGGCATTGCATAATTTTGCCTAATATTTGTGATCTCATTATGCCAGATACAGCATCTAGGCAATTTAAAATCTAAATCATTTTACAGGTAATAAATCTAGTATATTTTAAACTTTTACTTTTCAAATAAATGACCAAAGATTTTTATTTCATGATGCACTGTATGATCTACAACAGCAAATCACCAACAGAAGATGCATAATTGAACTAAAGACCTGCTTAAGGCCCAAGTGGCAAGAGAGCTTCATGCACATGTGCACTATCCATCCATCTAGGAATATCTGTAGTCCACTTAGTTGTCATGGAGGCCAATGGTGACCATTGCATTTATTCCCATTTTATCCAGCCATGGTAAGACCTTCAGCCAACATAATCTGCATGTCTTTGGACTGTTGGAGGAAATCAGAGTACTCGAGGAAATCCACCAAGCACTGGGAGAACATCCAGACTCCATGTACACAGACCCGAAACAGGAATCGAACATAAGACCTGGAGGTGCAAGGTGACAATGGTAACTACAATGCTACCATACTGCCATACATGCACACTATGGATATTAACTGCATTTTGATGCAAGTAGCATGATCTGTCAAACTAAACCTAGGGTACATGGGAAAAGAAAAAGTAGTGTTTAAAAAAACCAGCAAGATAGATATGTTTCCATGCCTGATTAGAATATTTGACTTCAGTCCATTTTTAACAGTACTGGCAATGGCTAATGTTGTGGTTTATTTACGGTGGATCATAATGTTGTTGTGATGGAATGTTTATCTATTGTGATCTCATTCGTTCGCTTAGTCCTACAGTTGGTAATGGGATGGTAGCATGAAGTGAATCTTTCAGGTCAATCACTGATGATCAGAGATCTTTCCTGAACCTTAACTAAAGGATGACACAGCAAGAAGCTTTGCGCAATGTGGTTTGCTCTTCATTTCAGTCATATCATTCAGTTTACATAACTGTGCCCTCTGGTGGCTCGGTGAAGAATTGTCCAGGAGCTCCTGACGATAGGGTGACACTAAAAGTAAGACACTGAAGGCAAAGCAACCGCAGCTAGATGTGACTCCATGGTAAGTTTTCAAAATGTTAATCTTTTTTTTTAAGTAAATAAAACCAATTTTCTATTTTTAATAATCTTTTTATTTCATAAAGAAAATAAATTTCATCCAGTTTTTTATTATGGAGCTCTGCTTATTCTATTGATTCACAGTTCACTCTGCCAATCTCCTCATTCATCATTTAACCTTTTTTTTATATATATATATATCTGAGATACACATAGGTGAAAAGAGGGGGCTAAAATATGGCACTACAATGAGTTTCCATCCATCCATCTAGGAACTTCTGTAGTCCAACTAGGAACCGTGGAGGCCAATAGTGACAGGGAAAGTTTGAGTGTAAAGTCGATGACTCCGCCCCTCATTTACAATTACCTTACTAGATCTTGTATAGCAACCAGCGTAGACTGAGCATGCTTTTAAAAAAAATCATAAGCTAATGTGTTCCGTGTCTGTTACAACATAATTAATGTGAACTGTAAATGCGCAATGGCTGACTAAAGGGTCTTTGTTCGCATTTGAAGGGTTTGTGTTGTTCGTTTATTTGATAGAGAGAATGAGTGCATTACACGTGGGTAGCTGGTCAGTTTGTGAGTGTGTGTATGTGTGTGTATACGCATGCATGCATGCATGCATACATGTGTGTGAGATGGCCTAAACCAGCCAAGAGCTGTTCTCCTCCCACGTCTGATGAACAAAGAGACTGTTTTGGGGTAAATGAAACACATGCTCCTTCTCTTTCTCTCTCTCTCTGACTCATACACACACACACACACACTTCAGATGCACAAAGTCACATCTTCACCCTGCCATCCCTCACAAACAACCCGAACGACACTGACACACTGGTTTGGTAAGTCTACTGTAAATTTACAACAAATCAAAACATGATACCGTTATAGTGTTGATTCTTAAGATATACAACATTATGTTTTTATTATTTGAACTTGTCAGTTTAGCTTCAGGGCAAAATTGTGAATTTGTGCTCATTTATCAAAAAGTGTTTGTGAAAATCTTTCTACATAAAATTTTTTGCTTAGAAACACAGAGTATCGACAGTTACCTAAATATTAATTTTATGTCTATAGATATGATAATTTCAAGTGGTTCTGTTTTGTTTAGTTTGTGTTATTATTAGTAGTATTTTAAATAGTGTCTTAAAATTGCAGAAAATCAGACATGCCTTGTTATAGCTTAGTATTGATCTTTAAATATTCTGTTTTATGGCTAAGTTTTTTGGAATCATGGGGGATGTAACCTCTTATCAGACCAGTAAAGATATTAAAAATGAAAAAAATAAATAAATAATTACTTAATTAACCTCCTACTGTATCTTTAGCTATGTTGATTCAATATTTATAGTGTCTTTAGAGGAAACAATGCTTTAAGCAAGTATCAGGTATAATATATATATATATATATATATATATATATATATATATATATATATATATATATATATTATAATTTTAAGACATATATTTCTTGATCTATTGACTGATAATTTTGCTAATTTTAAGCATTTGCTTCCAAAAAGAGGCAAAATTATCTGCCAATTGGGCAAGAAATATATAGGTCTAAAGACATTTACTGATTTTATTTTGTGTTTATTGTAAGCTTGTAGATAGATTTTACTTGGTTTTAAACACATTGCTTGGTCAAAAAGACACGCAGATTAGGCTATTTGGCATTGTCAAATTGCCCAGAGTGTAAATGAGTGTGTGAATGTTGGACGGAGGTACTAAAGTTTCCATCATTGGATAGATTATACACTGGGTTAATAACTAAGTACCATAAACTGGAAGGCGCAGATTTCTTGTGCTACATTTCCATTTCAGCATTTGGCAAACACCCTAAACCAGAGTGATCTTTCATTTTTATCTCATTATTGAGGGTTAAGGTCCTTGTTTAAGGGCTCAACAGAGGCAACTTGGTGGTGGTGAGGTTCGAACCTGGCTGGATACAGGCTGGGACACTAGACCATAGCCCAATGCCTTCACCACGGAGCTACCCCTGTCCAGGTCCTACCATGGGCATAAAAATGGGAATCAATACAATGGCCACCATTGGCCTCCCTGGTCCCTAGTTGGACTACGGTTCCTGGATGGATGGATGGATAGAAGAAAGTAACTAAGTTAAGAGCCTTTCACTGGTTAATTACTGCAGTGATTATTATGGTTGAGGTGCAACAAGTTATTTAACCCTAACTAATGCAGTGAGAAGCATTACTTAAACAACCATGTCAAAAGACTTATCCTGTCATGGCAAAGATGGTAGTCTGTTTCAAATTATTAGGTCAAATTATTGTCTGACATCAAGCAAAGACAACAACTAAGGAGACTGCTGAAATTTAACAATGCAGGATAGTGCTGACCCATCATCTTCGAGAAAGAAATGTAATATTTAAAATATCCTTGCTGAAAATCTTTTGAAATCTAATCATTAATAAGAAAAGGTGCATCACAAATAAAATCTATTTCACAAATTTTTAAACAAGAATTTCCGTATTGTTTGTTAATACTAAAAGTATTTCCTGTGATTTTTCCCCCCCACAGTGCTCTTACTGCGTCTTCTCTGCTGTCCAGTTCCTTTAAGTTCTAAAGAAAGTCCTACAGCAGAAAATGAAGTTACTACAGACAAACTAAACTGACTTACGGAAGAAAAGTTAGCTTTAATTTCAAATTTATTAACAACCTCACTCCCAGTCTTAGCCTCCCAGCTCGTTATAGTTCACCAGACAATGCCGACTACAGGTCTCCAGGTCCTTGGCCTCGTGGTATCGATAGCAGGATGGGCAGGTGGGGTTTTGGTTTGCTCCGCCCCATTTTGGCGCGTGTCAGCTTTCGTGGGAAATGAGCTGGTGGTATCTGAGGTGGTGTGGGAGGGGCTGTGGATGTCCTGCGTGTCACAGTTGGGGAGGATCCAGTGTAAAGTATATGACTCCGCCCTGGCACTCTCAGGGTCAACCCAGTTTTGCCGTGTGGTCGTCATTTTGTCTCTCCTGCTTGGATTATTCGCCATACCGGTGGGTGTGATGGGCATGAAGTGCACGCACTGCCTCGAAGGTGCGCGTGATACTAAAGCTCGCCTGGTGCGCGCCACCGGTATCGGCTTCATGGCAGCAGGCATAGCTTTCTTTCTGCCGGTTTTCTGGACCACCTTCTCCGTGATCCGAGACTTTTACGACCCGAACGTGGCACCAGCGCTCAAGCGTGAGCTAGGCCCTGCTCTGTACCTTGGAGGAAGCACGGCCTTTATGATGCTCATTGGAGGGGTCATGCTGTACCAAGGAGGCGCCGTCCCAAGTGGGATTCTAACCAAGCCTCGTTTTGGTAAAGGGGCGGGGCCAAGCAAGGATAATCCCTCAGGCACGTCAGAGGGAAAACAGGACAAGGCTTATGTTTGAGCGAGGAATCAGGGTTGGCAAGTCAACAAAAATAACACAGAAATTGAAAGAGGATGAAGATGAAGTTGAAAGAAAAAAGAGAAAATACAGACATGCGAATTAAAATAAGCAATACAAAACAATAAAAAAGTTAAAGGTTGACACAAATCTTTCTGTCGCACTGAATACATCCTGATGATCTGTTCAATGTTATTTATAATCTCCAACTTGTTGTAATAACTACTAATATTGATTTCTATTTTTAAGTTTAAAGTATTAGAACTTTTAGATCATGTTTTTGGTGCATGCACTAGTTTAATATTACATGAATAGGTTGAAATAATGTGTTTTATTATTGAGTATTACTGATAATGAACATATTTTTTTCTCATGTTTTATGCTCTATATATAAATATGACATTAATGTTGTTTATCAATGCAGTTGTAATGATTGTTTTTATGTTTATTTTATATGAGTTGATTATTTCTTTTTTAAAGAATTGTTTTTTCCTGATTGTTCCTTCTGTTCTATTAACATGATCTGTTTAACATTAAAAAAAAAAAATTGTAAACATATGGCAAGATTTTGTGCATTGTGAAAAAAAAAGTCGTGGGTTGATTGAGCACGCATGGCATGTTTTTGCGCGTGTGTGTGTGGACACTAGACACAATGGATATCTGTGTGTAAAAGCCACTGATGTCATAATTATGGTAAAAATGTAAATTGCGGGGCCAGAATTCCAAACTGTTTCATAACCATCACTGGAACAGTGTCACATGGGCCTAAACATTAATAAACATTAATAATTCAAACATTAATAAATATTAATAATTCAATAGTTCATTCAGTGGGAGTCATAATTTACATAATTAAATTAAATCAAATTAAATAGAACCACTTCTTATCCCAAGAAAAGTTTTATTTTATTTATTTATTTTTATTTTATGATTTTCAAACTTTAAATTTCACTGTTAATCTCCAATACCTTGTGTATCCACATGGTGTCAGCATCAATCAGGTGAACATTTAATCATCATTCCTCTGTTAAAATAAGTTTTATTACATTTCAGTATGAATAAAGCTGAATAAGCTATTTCATGTTTTACAAATAAAACAAAAGGATTCAGTTTATAAAAAACTGCTGTAGTTTTAAAAATTAACAGTCTTACCTTTTGTACAGTTATGTTTAATGTTGTAGAACGGTTTCTTAAAAACACATTAGGACGTTTCACATTAGGGACCCGGGATCATTTGACACTTGACCCCAAAGTCTGGTTGATTTTGATCAGTAACAACACAAGCATTCCGTGCTCGGGACCCGTCTCTGTCCGCTGAGCAAGGTACGGATACTCGAGCACAGATCAAATCAGATAGGAAAGCTAAACGTACCTGAACACGTACAGTAAAGCACACAGTGTTTAGATGCGACATCATCAGTGCATTCTGTCTCCTCGCTTTAGGAACTCGCCTTCAGAACTGATTAAATTTGTATGACGATGTTCCAATGTATTGGTTGACATTAAACAACAAAAAAAAAAACCCGAAATAATCAAAATTATTACAACGTCACTGCGACGCTCCACTGTTACTAAGTGCTGACGCTGGAGAGTCCTTCTTATGAAACGTGTGATACTGTCACAAATCAGGACCTTCTGTGTGTTCATGTGGTTTACTGGCCCTCATGACTGAAGATTCCTTTTACTGTTCCATTAACGGACATGAATTATGACATGAGCATTTGTACCTTGTGTGTGTGCATGTGTATATGTCTGTCTCCCTCTATACCATGTTCTATACATACTCGACCTTGTCCTCTTCTTGGCAGAGCTCACTGCATTTCATGCCGGTCATTCCTTTGAAATTAACTTCACTTGTTTAAAAGAACAGCTAATAATAAAGACACAAGACCGACAATCATGTGCGTACATACAGGTGACAATGACACGACACACACACACACACACACATACATATATTTACACCATAAACAGTCATGTGACAATATTGGGTTTTGTTTCCATGAAGGCGCTTCTTAAAAGTCAAATGTCTGTTTGTGAAATACATCACAACCCGTATGTTTAAATGATTGGCTGGTTAAATGATTCAAATAATCTAACAGACAGGTGTACAGGTAGGTGTCAGCCAAAAGACCGGCGACAAGTACAGTGGTACCCCAGCATTCATTGCATTCACCAAGCATTTTTGGCATACAAGCCAATGAATGTAAGTGGTTCACTTGATTTGGTGAAGGCATAACACCATGGATCTCAGGAATGTTAGCAAAGGCGATAGCAAGAAGAAAAGAGAGCCAGTTTGAGTTCAGTTTTTAAAGCAACCAGTGCCAGGAGAAATCATAAATTAAGGTAAAGTAGAGGTTTAATGTCTATTTATTTCATATTTTACTTAATTTACGCATCTTTTCTAAATGTTTTCATATATGCAAAAATATGATTAAAGTGTTGGAAATTGGTGATATTGGTAACTTTCAGGTAGGGCAGGGGTAGCTTGGTGGTTAAGGCATTGGACTGTGGTCTGGAAGGTCCCAGGTTCAAAACCAGGTTCAAGTTGCCACTGTTGGGGAATTGAGCAAGGCCCTCCACCCTCAACTGGTTGGACATATAATTAGATTTTAAAGAATTGCCCTGACAATTCTGTAATGATGTTACTATGATGCAGAAACTCCAATGCTTGTATCGAGCAGAATGGGCCACGTCCAAATAAAGCCTCATAAACTCTAGTGTTATTGTATCTATTTTTTTTTTACTTCTTCTCCATTTATTTTCCTTATTGTGTGTTTTAATCATTGACTTGTGTATTGAATCCTTAACACTGAATGGCGGATATACGTATATAGTCTGTTCAGATATTCCAAACAGTGGCTTGTTAATTATTTTCATGTTTATATTTTAAAGAAGAAAGTAAAAAAGAAAGAAAGGAAACAAATTTGCTATTTGTTCTTCACTTTTCCTTTCTATTACAGATCTTCAGTTATGATTCGGAGATGGTGATTATGTGCATAGACATTTCCTTAAACAGTGGATTTTCAAACATACACACACACAAATGTCAATGATGAATGCAGCAATACAGTATTTGCAGCTGAAGGTCCATATTAATTTTTCACAATCTAGTTGCTACATAAATCTGTCCACTAGATGGCAGTACAATGAGCTCTTGAATGAGGCTCAATGAAATGAACCTTTTGATGAAACCTCACCATCACTACAATTATAACCCCTTTAAAAATATAACTGGAGTCAGTATAATCACCACACACACACACACACACACACACACACAAAAAAAAAACATTTATAACTGAATCAGTATTTTTCCCTCCATCTCTACTGGTTAGTGTTAGACAAACTGACTGGGCATGCGCAGTAGGGCTTTGAGAATCTCTTCAGAATCTCTCCAAATTTATGTGAAAAGCTCTAATCCAGGTCAACAATAAAGTGACCACCGAGCGTGTACAGTAGTTCATGAAATATGTATAGCGTACACATTACTTTTCTTTAACTGAAACTGAATGAGGTGTTTAACAGGAAACAGGAATTATAATTGTTTCTCGATATTGCTGAAGTTTAAAGAGGACAGGGTCTCTGCCTTCCAGCGCACTGCAGTGCGCCTGGCCCTTTAAGAGCTCGTGGACGGATTTTCCGTGAAGCCGGAAGTAACAGGGGTCGCGCGCGCGGAGAGTGAGAGCGAGAGAGCAGCGCGTGAAAGAGCCCGGGCTCGCGCGTGAATTGTTAATAACCGATTGCAGTTAAAACGCAACAAAGGCGCGCGCGTGCGCACACACACACAGGGGGCCGTCCCTAAGCGCGAGCGCCAGCCATTGGCCCGTTGGTGAACTTTGTAACGAGATGTTGTCGCGCGGCGCTCATGCTTTCACCGATCACCGCTGAGGAGGATTATCAGTGACACACACTCACACTCACACACACACACACTGTACCGGTACCACAGGGGGAACATGACCGAGAAGCGGATCTCGCGCTGGTACTTCGGCGGCATCGCCTCGTGCGGAGCGGCGTGCTGCACGCACCCGCTGGACCTGGTCAAGGTGAGGAGAGCGAGCGAGCGAGTGCGCGCGCGCGGCGCTGCAGCGCGGAATGACGCAGCGCTGTGCTGTGGATAGCCATAGAGGTCAGAAGCCATGGACTGGTGAAGGTCGTGGATGAGCTGTTGCCTTAACGTCTGTGTGATGTTGTGTTTATGTTGTGTTGTATGTATATCAATCCTGCTATTTTGTTATTTTTGCCATTTCATCGTCTAATTTTTAGTTAAATATCACGCTGAAAATATACATATATACAGTATATATTTGTAGTGATGGAAGGAAACATTGATTCAGGGACATTTTGCGATTCTTCCATGTAGACATTTGTTTATCGCTGCAGTCAGACTGAAATTTACTTATTGTTTGTTTTCCCACATGTTTGCGTTTACGTGCCGTTGGTGGTAGGTTTCTCGCCCGGGTTCAACACACGACTTCACAAATACAGAAAGAAGATCATAGGTTAAGACCTCATAACCTTATAAATAATAGATTAAGTGCAAGAATCCAGTGTCGTCACATCGTCCATACCTTAGCTATAGTTCCCTGGCAATGATTTGTTAACCCCCCAACGACATGACCATTATAACAAGTCCTAGTCATGACTGTTAAAGAAAAACTGGCACATAGTATTTCTTTAGTGGCACATTTATTTTGCAGGTGTTTGTCATGTACTAGGAAAAGAAATGTTTACACTTAATAAAAATTGTAAATAAATATGTAAATCATTGTTTTAATCAACATCTTTATACATACCGCATGAAATATGACAATATTTAAAAAAAAATATATATATATTTTTATCATAAAATCAACAATATAAAAATGCACATTTATCAAAAAAAATTGCGTAAACCCATACTGAGTAAAATCTGGTTTTATATTTAGTTATTGTTTTAGTTCAGATCAAAATAAACTCACCAAAAATGCATTTAATGCGGCAATATGTAGTTAAAAGCGCTATATTAATAAAAGATTTATTGAACCGAATTCATGTTTGCACAAACGTTGTCACGTGGCTACGGCTTGTTATAATATTAACGTAACATTTGGTTATAATAAAGATGTAGAATTATGTTTTCATATATTTTTAATGGCGATTATGTAGGGGGGGGCAATCCGTGGGAATATTAAGTATAAGCCGCGCCCCCTTCCACACTAACCTTACATTAGTATTCACACATTGCAACGAAGCAGAGAGTCGTGCAGAACAAACCCTCGAGTCTGTTGTTTTATCAGGTTGTTGCTGATAAAGACGGAGTGGAGGAGTTGATTGCTGCAATCGGCTATAAAACGCTAAGGCTGGACAGCAATCGCACACAGCGGGCTACACAATAAAGCCTTTATATCAGGCCGGAAATCAAACTCCATCAAGGTTAGGGATTGTAAAGTAATAAAGTGTTGTGTTGACTCACGATGAGTAATAAAGTAATTTAATACGGACAATTAATAATAATAATAATAATAATAATACCTCTGATCATGTGCAAACACGTCGGTACAGTTCTGTGACGGTTCTGATCCTGAGTGTAGGTGTACTCAGGTACTCAGGGAGGTGATACCAGAGAATAAGGGACAACTTTGTTATCTGGTGTAAATATAATCGACTACAGCTCGATATCAGGAAAACAAAGGAGCTATTGGTGGACTTTAGAAAATCTATGATCTGTCTTGTGTGAGAAAGTTGAAGTCGTTTCAGAGGACAAATAAACAGCTGCGAGTCCATTCAGATAATACAATGGATTGGGTAATAAACACAACATCGCTTTAGAAGAATCAGTACTTCTAGTGATCTAGTAACCCAGTGTGAGGATCAATCCAATGACGGAAACTTCAAAGCACATTGTAAGTCGTTGTGGATAAGATCGTCTGCCCAAATGCCTAAATGTAAATGTTAGAAAGCCCAGAGTCGGCTGTGTTTTCTGAGAAGGCAATGTCTGGAGTATCATTCTGCAGATGTTCTGTGAGTCTGTGGTGGGTAGTGCCATCTTTATTGTGGTGGTCTCTAAGGGCTGGACAAATTAATCAGAAGACCCGGTTCTGTCCTGGGAATAGAGCTGGACCCTGTTCATGTCGGAGCCGAGAGGACGTTGTCTAAACTTCTCTCAAACCTGGACAATCCTCATCACCCATAAATTTCATTTACTTAATGTTCAGTCATTCATTTATTCATTCATCTGCTGGCTCAGTGGTAGGTTTCTCACCTGCCATGCAGAAGACCCGGGTTAAATTCTGACAACCTCAGCCCCTGGATGCAGTGCCGGTCACAAGCCCGCATAACATGGGATGGGTTCGTCAACATGGTCTTCCGGCATTAAACCTGTGCCAAGTTGTGTGCGGATGGGATGGTCCGCTGTGGCGACACCTCAAGGGGAACAACCAAAAGACTCACAACATTATTTATCTTTTATACCGCGTATCCTGATACAGGGTCACGGGGGTCACTGTACCTTAACCAAAGGAGTTTTTAGGCATGAGGTGGTGTCCACCCTGGGCGGGGTGCCGATCCATCACATGGCAAACATTCCAATTAGTCCAATCTTTGGACTGTGGGAGATACCCGGAGTACCTAGAGGAATCCCACCAAACACGGGGAGAACATGCAAACTCCATGCACACAGACCCCGAGGCGGGAATCGAACCCGGACCCTGGAGGAGGAGTGGGGCGAAAGTGCCAACTACTGCACCACCGTGCTGCCTGCCTAATGTTTAAATCTTAGAAAAATGAATGATAGCAAATTAAGTGAAAATTTGTTGTGTTTATTACCCGATTGGCATCCCATATTCTCAACACGGTTATTTATACGTTCTGAATAAGCGATGGCTGAGTGTGACTTGAGAGAGGGAGACGGGGACAAAGAAAGAGACAGGGAGGAAGAAAGTGGGACGGAGCAAGTGAGAGAGAGAGGTAGACAGGGAAAGAAGGAGGCAGGGAGACGGGGAAAAGACAGAGGGAGACGGGGGGGAGACAGAGGGAGACAGAGGGAGACGGGGGGGGGGGGGGAGACAGAGGGAGACAAGGTGGAAGAAAGAAAGAAACAGACAGGGTGGAAGACAGAGAGTGAGACAGGAAGAGAAGCAGTCAGAGGTTAATTTGAATGGAGAGCATCTCAGAGTCGAGACGAGACGGCGACAGTTGTTCAGTCTGTTCTGAGAGAGGTGTGTGTGTGTGTGTGTGTGTGTGTGTGTGTGTGTGTGTGTGTGTGTGTGTTTAGAGATGGTGACCTCTGACAGGACAGTAGTTTCATTTCTCATTTTATTTTGTGCAATAACTGTGCAATTAGTTACTAACACACAACTGGTGTAACACTGAAAAATACAGTGTGTGTGTGTGTGAAGAAGTGAGAGCTAGAGAGAGTGCTGAGCAGGACAGTAATTCCATTTTAAATGACTGACTTCTAAATCGCACTCTCCTTAATTACACACACACACACACACACACACACACACACACACACACACACACACAGAGCAACATATCTCAGAGAAAAGACAGGAGAGACACAGAACAAGACACACACACACATTCTCTCCTCTGTCTCTTGAGTTGCAGCTGGCCTCTTTGGCCTTGTTCCAGTCAATGTGTGCACGCACACACACACACACACACACAGCACAGTATATCAGGAATAGCAGGACACAAATAATTTGTGTTTGTGTATGTCTCGACTCTTTCACTTACTGACATGTCAGCACTTGTGTGTCTTTGTGCACTACAGTCCAGCATGCGTGTGTGAGGAATTAATTGGGGACACACACACACACACACACACACACACACAGACAGACAGACACAGTTGAGTTATTTAGCTTCCTGATAAGACTCGCTGAGTCACCGTGAGCTGTGAGGTCTTTAAGTGATTATACAGGACAGAGCAGAGGATTCTTACACACACACACACACACACACACACTCCTGTGATGTAACACTCACACTGACCTCTACTAGCAGGGGTTTGAACACTACACAGCTCTTACATACCAACACACTCTGTAGGCCTTTTTTCCCTTTTAATCAAATCAGCACACTTTTATTTTTACACACACACACACACACACACACACACACAAGCTACAAAAAAAGCTTTAAACGTGTTTAAAAAAAGAGTGTTAGTGTGTGCTGTTGGTCTTCAGTGTGTGTGTGTGTGTGTGTGTGTGTGTGTGAAGAGAGAGAATATGGAATGACTTTGTGAACCAGAAAGACCAAACAAAAGATATGGTGGTGTGTGTGTGTGTGTGTGTGTGTGTGTGTGTGTAAAAAAAAAAAAAAAAAAAAAAAAGTTATGCTGATTTGAATGAAAGTGAAAAAAGACACAACTCAGCATGAGGGAGAACAAGAAAGGGAAGGTGTGTGTGTGTGTGTGTGTGTGTGTGTGTGTGTGTGTGAGCTCTTTTAAAGCAACAGCACGGATATAAAATGCACTGGAAAGAAAAACACCACGACGTGTCGACATGTTTGTGCTGAAATGTAAAAAAGGAAAAAAAGCCAAAACCCAGAAAACTTGTTCTTTATTCATCCGTAAGAATTTAATCAGCAGGGATCACGTCTAAAACTTCAAAGCCAAAAAAAATGTTTGTTTAATGTTATACATGTAAAACAGAGAACGTGTGCGGCTAAAGAAGCTCCTTGTGATGTTTATGCACCACTGAAGTGACCGATCTCGCTTTACTAAAAATGTCCAGTTAACTTCAGGCGTTTTGGAGAGATGATTTCATTTGTGCCCCAAAAATGGCCAATTCTCAGTGTTATACTGTCTCACTTCAAACAATAATCATTTAAAATGCTAATTATTCATATTACTTTATGAGTATTGATACTAAAATTTGGTGTACGCTTCTGGAGGCACGTGACCTGCAAACACTGTTGTTCAAGTTAAAGCATTCTGTGCAAAATGAAGGAATACACAGCTTATGTTATATGGAAATTAAACATAGAAAACTACAGGTTTTTTTTTTAGTTAAAATAGCTTTTTTGGAATCTGCTCAATAGTTATTGTTAACACACACACCACTACCATAGTACTTTACATGAGAGATGGTTAAAAAGCAAAATAAATAAATAAATAAATCTGTAGTGTCCGTAACCATGTCGAATTCATGTTCCAATATCTTAACAATGTATCATTTTAGTATAAAAGACCTTTTTAGGTTTATGTCTTTTCATGTGAAAGTGTCATCTGAATGACCGTTAGGACCGTTAAAAGATTTGAATTCAAATAAGTTCCGGATTCTAAAACATAAAAGGGTTTGAAACTGTATTTAGCGAATGTGTTTCTTTTTATCTGATAAAAATATAAATGTTCATGCATATTTAGAAAAAAAAATAATAATAAATCCACGAAGCATGGATCAGGAAATAAGAAGCGTTAAGAGTTATTAAAAATGTTGGTGTTATATGATCCTATGTGAAAATTCACTTTTTCACCCTAGTTGAGACACTTTTTAGCACCGATACCATGTTTTGGCTGTTAGCTGCTTAATCACTGTTAAAGTTTTTGCAATGATTCGTTTCTCCAGAAATTTCAGCGTGGCTGGTGTTGAAATAAGTCCATGTCCAGTAATGCAATAATTTGCGTTCCTCTATAGTGAGAGTGGGAAAGATGAAACTAAAACTGGCCAAACAAAATCAGATTCCTTAGAAACTCACAGGTTTGTTTTTGTCTTGAGAAAGGATAATTATTTCTCTGTGAGATTACCAGAGAAATTAAAAACTCCATTCGAAGGTGTGTGCGCTATACTCTCCAGAGACACCATGCAACCGGATCCAATCAGGACGGAAGACGCAGCGGGAGTCCCAAGTGCACATCTGCCCAAGAAAACAAGTACTTATGAGTGTCCTCACTGATCCTTAATCTTGGAGAAACAAGCAAGACAGTGTGTACAGATAAAATTTTTATTTGAGTAGATGATGGATGCCTGCTGAACTCCGTCAGGGAGGTTGATGTCGTTCCATCTGATCTGATCTGACGTCATTGTGCAGCAAGACAATGACCCCAAGCATTCTTCCTGGATGTGTAAGATTTATCTGGAAATGAAATTAACTGGTAAACTCCCTTTGATGTCTCGGCCAGATCAATCACCCGAGCCGAACCCGATCGGGAGGGTGTGTGAGAAGCTGGACTGAGGAGATCGAGGACACTGCTGCCCAGGTGGCACTGAAGGCCTTTGGGAAGTGCCGCAGGAAGTCCAGGAAAACTGATCAGTAGAATGCCAGACACTTACTGCTGCAATAGTTTTTGTTTGTTTCTAATTAAAGTAAATTCTGTTTCTTAAATACAGTGGAACCCCCGGATTATGAGTAACGTGGTTTGCGAGTGTTCCGCAAGGTGTGCAAAGATTTTTTTATCAATTTTGACTTGAAAAATGAGCATTGTCTTGGTTTACGAGCACCAAGTATCATGTATCACGCATGTGCTTCTTGTTTTGATGCCGAGCATCACAACTGAGCCAACAGTTTTTTTCTCTCTTGCGCTGCGGAATTGTGGGTAATCATCTCAGTGTTAGTCTTAGTGCTCGTCTCTTACTGGTATAATCAACATCTGTGCACGCATGTACTGTTTACTATAACACTGTGACCACGTGTGTATGTGTAAAACATATTTTATTTTGTGTTTGTAAGCGTGTTTGTACAGCGCTCGTGTGCGCGCGTATAAAGCAAAAGCAAGTCTCATTAGAGGGTAAAGATTTATTTTTTCTCTCCCTCTCTGTATCAGCCTGTCGTGTTTCACTTTACCTTTGAAAAGAATCGCAACAGAGCAGAGTGTCTGTGCGAGACTCTCTCGCCTTTACGAACTTTACAGCAGTGATTCCATTAGTATGCGCTCACGCCAGTGTGACTAGCAATGTTCCTTGCTCATTTTCCCAATAAAACAGTCTCTCCGTTAATGTGTGTGTGTGTGCGTAATGTGCGTGCACACACACACACACACACACACAGCGCATAAACGGAAACACTTATCTGTTGGAATTTTTTTTTCCTTTTTTTAAAGGTAAAGTGCAGGTTATTTTGTTTTATTTTTACTTTATATTTTGTATTAATTATACTCATAATTATAAATATTTTTATGTATTTATTTTTTTTGGCCTGTAGAACAAATAATTTAAGTTTCCATTATTTCTTATGGGAAAATAAAATTTGGTTTACGAGTGTTTCTGGAACGAATTATGCTCGTTATCCAAGGTAACAATTATGAACAATTAATTGTTGTTCGTTTTTTTGTGTTTTTTGATCCATTTACAACCAATTTGATAGAATAAAACCAACCCAGTATTTCTCATCAAATACACACAAAAGTGATGATTAAAAGATATGTATGGATAGGATGAGGATGATGAGGAGCATGATGATGATGATGATGATGATAAGGATAAAGAGGAGGAGGATGATGATGAGGAGGCAGGGTATGAGGAGGAGGATGTTGAGAATTATAAGTGCATCTGCGGTCACAGCAGGAGGTGAAGATGAGGATAATGGGGGTGATAATGGGGTGGAGGAAGTGGTGATGATGATGATGATGATGATGATGGTGGTGATGATGAAGGTTGTCGCCCTCAGGTGCACCTGCAGACACAGCAGGAGGTGAAGATGAGGATGATGGGGATGATAATGGGGTGGAGGAAGTGGTGATGATGTTGATGATGATGTTGGTGATGATGAAGGTTGTCGCCCTCAGGTGCACCTGCAGACGCAGCAGGAGGTGAAGATGAGGATGATGGGGATGGCGATGCACGTGGTGAAGCACGACGGCGTTCTGGCGCTCTACAACGGCCTCAGCGCCTCCATCTGCAGACAGGTGTGTGTGTGTCTGTCTGTGTGTGTGTGTGTGCGTGTGTTGCATGACATCATTAACACTCTGTCTGTCTCTGTGCAGATGTCTTACTCTCTGACCAGGTTTGCTATCTATGAGACGGTGAGGGACATGATGGGCAGCGAGGGGCCAATGCCCTTCTACCAGAAAGTCCTGCTGGGGGCATTCGGAGGTAACACACACACACACACACACACACACACACACACACACACCATTCTGCTGAGTCACAGTGTCGCCTACATGAACTGTTTCGTGTGTGTGTGTGTGCTTATCTCCTGATTCAGTGTCATTATTTTGGGAAAAGAGGAGTAGACCACAGCTGTGTGGAGGAGGTGTCTCTCTGTCTCTCTCTGTCTGTCTCTCTCTGTCTGTCTCTGTCTGTCTCTCTCTCTCTCTGTCTCTCTCTCTCTCATTGGCACTTCCTAATAAACTCCCATGGGGTATTAAGGTATTATCACCTGACCTAAGCAGCTTAATATTTACACTGTCATCTGGGAATTGCTTATAACACACACACACACAACACACACACACACACACAAACTACCTGAGTGGGTGATAATTAGCATGCGATGCTAAACTCGTGTCACGTGTTTTGCACTTATGTTGTCTCACACCTTACATTCAGACTCCTCAGGGTCCTAAAGACTCCATTTAAAGGTTGTGCTTGGTACAAGGCTGTCTGTCCCTCTGTCTGTCTCTCTGTCCATCTGTCTGTCTCTCTGTCCATCTGTCTGTCTCTCTGTCCCTCTGTCTGTCTCTCTGTCCCTCTGTCTGTCTCTTTCTGTATCTCTGTCTGTCTCTCTGTCCATCTGTCTGTCTCTCTGTCCCTCTGTCTGTCTCTCTCTGTATCTCTGTCTGTCTCTCTGTCTGTCTGTCTGTCTCTCTCTGTATCTCTGTCTGTCTCTCTCTGTATCTCTGTCTGTCACACTGTCTGTCACTTTGTCTGTCTCTCTGTATCTCTGTCTGTCTCTCTGTCTGTCTCTCTGTCTTTCTGTCTGTCTCTCTGTCTTTCTGTCTGTCTCTCTGTCTTTCTGTCTGTCTCCGTCTTTCTGTCTGTCTCTCTGTCTTTCTGTCTGTATCTCTGTCTATATGTCTGTCACTCTGTCTTTCTGTCTGTCTCCGTCTTTCTGTCTGTCTCTCTGTCTGTCTGTCTGTCTTTCTGTCTGTCCTTCTGTTTGTCTTTATTTCTGTTTCTCTCTCTCTCTCTCTCTGTCTGTATAGCAGTCCATCCATCTGTAATGTATTATTATTATTTTCTTTACCCTGTGTGTCCACTTATTTATATGTTTGTTCCGTGACTCTGTAGGTTTTACCGGAGGTTTTATTGGGACTCCAGCAGACATGGTTAACGTCAGGTACACACACACACACACACACACACACACACACACATACACACACATTTATACATTTAGTTAATAATTTTTGTATTTTGAAAGATGTGCAATTATAAGTGATTCCTGCAAACTTTGTGTGTGTGTGTGTGTGTGTGTGTGTGGGCTCTCCTGTCCGTGGTCACTGTTGTTAGGATGCAGAACGACATGAAGCTCTCACCCGAGCTCAGGAGGAAGTGAGTCCGTCTCCTCTGACCTTCTAACCTCACGTCTCATCACGTGTCTCCTCTTTATTCACTTCACACACGTAAAGATACAGGTGTTACTGTAACGCGTCCTTTCAATGATAAATCCACACACACACACACACACACACACTTACTTTTATCCTTTATCGAGGTGCTTGAGTGACTCGGATAGCCGATAATATCAGACATCACTCTGTTATCAGCTGCTATATTTCAAAGCGACAGAACCGTAACGAACTGACATCAGGAGATAAACAAACATCCTCCTGTCTGAGGTGATGAAGAGAGAAGACTAATACAGGAGGACGCGCAGTTACAGAGGAATACACTCACCTTAGTGGAGAAGACAGTGAAATCTGACTGTCTGTCTCTCCAGCTAACTGTTTGTGTTCACACATTCTGTCTGTCTCTCTGTCTGCATGTCCAGTGCTCTCTCTGCTTTTTCTAGCGGTCAGTCTGTCTGTCTCACTGTCTGCCTGAATAGTTACTTGTCTGTCTGTCTAGCTGTCTGTTTAGCTCTGTCTGTATGTCTTTCATTTATCTGTCTAGCCGTTTGTTGGTCTGTCTGTCTAGCTGTGTTTTTCTGCCTAGTTATCTATTTGTCTCTCTGTCTAGTTGTCCAGCTGTTTGTCTCTGTCTGTCTGGCTGTCTTTCTGACTAGCTGTCTGTCTAGGTATCTGTCGGTCTGTCTGGCGTCTTGCTTTTTTTCAGACTGTTTTTACTGGTCTGTCTGTTTAGTTGCATGTCTGTCTGTCTGTCTGTCTGTCTGCCTGCCTGCCTGTCTGTCTGCCTGTCTGTCTGTCTGCCTGCCTGCCTGCCTGCCTGTCTGTCTGCCTGTCTGCCTGCCTGCCTGCCTGTCTGTCTGTCTGTCTAGCTAACTCACTTTTTGTCTAACTCTGTTTGTTCGTTCATTTTTCTGTCTAGTTGTTCGTTGGTCTGTCTTTCGAGCTGTCTCTTTCTGCCTGTCTGTCTCTTTCTGCCTGTCTGTCTCTCTGTCGGTCCGTCTAGTCGTCTCTCTGTCTGTCTGTATATTAGCCATTTTAAAGGATGAAAAGATAAAAGTTAAATACATTGTAGCCAAAATGATCGACACTTCGTTTCTAAATGATAAGTTTCTTTTTTTTCATTTAATGTTTTACGTTTAATTTCATTAACTTATTTTTACCCAGGATCTGATTTTATTCAAATAATAAAAAAAAAGTTAGGTTTGTTACTAACTGCATGTTTAAATCTAAAGCAGAGATTTTTTTTACAGCACCTCTCTAAATCTGTCTCTGTTCTAACTCATTTATTGAAATGAGACATTCAGTTTAAATTGTTTGTTTGTGTGTGTGTGTGTGTGTGTGTTCCTCAGTTATAAGCACGCTCTGGACGGCCTGTACAGGGTGTGGTACGAGGGTGAGTTTACTTCAGATTTTAATAACAAGTCTTTTGAAACAAACAGGTCAGTTTGTTGACAGTCTGTGTGTGTGTGTGTGTGTGTGTGTGTGTGTGTGTGGCCATCAGAGGGAACGAGAAAACTGTTCTCAGGGGCCACCATGGCGAGCAGCAGAGGGGCGCTGGTGACCGTCGGACAGGTCAGAGACGTTAATCACACCGTTACGCCGCGCTCATGTGTGTGTCTCTGTGTGTTCTAGGAGACTCGGAGACGTGCGGCTGCGTTACCATTTCTGAAAAAACACTTCTAAATATATGCTAAATCAAATAAATATTTTAATGATCCATACAGATGGGAAATAAAAGTAAAAAAAGTTAAAAGTTAGAAGTAGAAGTAAAAGTTAAAAGTAGAAGTAAAAGTTGAATGTAATTTTTTTTTAAAAGTGAAATAATATTTTATAATCGAGAAAAAACAGGTGCTTTTGTTCAGAGTGCAGTTACAAATAATTACATTTCTAATGAAAAATTAAATGTAATTAAAGCTGTTTTAGTTTAATTGATGAGGGACGAAAGGAGGAAATGATAAGAGGTTTAGAACATGTGACTTTAATCATCACTAATTAGCATCATTATCTCTCTATATATATATGTGTGTGTGTGTGTGTGTGTGTGTGTGTGTGTGTGTGTGTGTGTAGTTAGCGTGTTACGACCAGGCGAAGCAGCTGGTGTTGGCGACGGGATTCCTGGGAGACAACATTCTCACTCACTTCCTGTCCAGCTTCATCGCTGTGAGTATCGAGGCCTCCGATTGGCCGATCATGACGAGTACGAGTCGTTATCAATCACGTACGACGTAATTGCGTTGCGCGAGCACGGGGCGGCGGAGGGTCTCTGATGACGTTTTCATTATGTTTTAAATCCCACGTTAGCTGAGCTTGTTGATAAGAAATGGAAGTGAAGTGCTCCCCCTGGTGGTGGGGGATTTACAAGATGAACCACATTTACAGTAGGGTTATGAATATGACAGGATTGTTATTACACTATAAAATACTGTATGACAGCCAATCAGCTTGTAGGATTAGTGTTTCTGCTTTTAAATATGGCATTGCATTATTAACATAATAATAATAATAATAATAATAATAATGTTAGTAATTATTTCTAGGAGTAGTAGTATTTTGTCCATATTTAATTTTTACCTTAAAAAAAAAAGAAATGTCTCCCTCTAGTGGTGGATTGTTCAACATGTACATGATGGCGTGCGTGAGACTGAAAGCGCCAGTACTTCATCATGTGCCAAGTTTTAAACCAGTTAAGCCAGTTTAATGTAATATTCAAATACTGTCGCATTACAGCCTGGAGGGTGAACATTGCCAGGTCTGTCGTTTTCCCGCATGATCTGTGTAAGTGTTCGTATGTGTAATATACACTCATATAAATTCACTCGCCTGCTTTCACATGCATATGAACTTGAGTAACATCCGATTCTTAATCCATAGTATTTAATATGATTTTGTCCCCGCCCCCTTTGCAGATATAACAGCTTCAACTCTTCTGTGAGGGCTTTCCACAGGGTTTAGGAGTCCGTTCATGGGAAGTCCAGAAGCGCGTTTTTATTGGGTCGAGGTCAGGACTCATAACACCAAACTCACTCATCCATGTCTTTATGGACCTTGCTTTGTGCACTGGTGCGCAGTCATGCTGGAACAGAAAGGGGTGTCCCCAAACTGTTCCCACAAGGTTGGGAGCTTGAAATTGTCCAAAATGTCTCTGAAGCATTAGGAGTTCCTTCTACTGGAAGTAAGGGTCCAAGCACAACTCATGAAAAATAACCTCACACCAGTTCCAACATGACAGCGCACCAGTGCACAAAGCAAGCTCAATAAAGACATGGATGAGTGAGTTTGGTGTGGAAGAACTTAACTGGCCCGCACCTCGACCCGACAGAACACTTAAAGTTAAAGACTGAAGTTGAAGCTGTCATAGCTGCAAAGGGGGCGGGGCCAACATCATATTAAACCCTGCGGATTAAGAATCGGATGTTACATAAATTCATATGCATGTGAAGGCAGATGAGCGAATACTTTCGGCAGTATTGCATACAGAGAAACCTCTCCACGTGAATGTCCCCTCTCACGAATTTAGCAAGAAATTAGCCTCCACATATGAAATATTTTCGCCACACGAGCCGAACCGAAGTGAACAACGGCTAAGTTGCACTCAAAACTTTGTTCGTGCGAGTGGAAAGCTAGGCGAAGTGAGTTTACACATTTAAACGAATTTTTCAACCAGCGAAAGCTCTTTGGGCTAAACGTCATTTAATTTTTATTTATATTTGTTTTTGCCAAAAAGGGGCGAAATCACCATGGACCATAGGATACGATAATATGATACCTAGGAGCCGATTCGATTTGTATCGCGATTCTTTCTCTAAGTATCACAATTTTATAAACATGCCAATATATACAGTATTGATTTAATTAAAATTCTAAATAAACTCTATGGAATAATTTGTCGCTACTGCGATGCTGCTGTGCTGGTTGATTAGCTTAGCGCTCGCCACCTGTAGGATAGTCGAGGAATTGCAACATTTTACCACTTAGAATTCAAAACATGTATAGAAATGAATTGCTAAATAAAAAGAAAACTCTCTGAGATAAACTGCTCGTATTTTGGTCAGAAAGACAAATCAAAACCCCTATTTGACTGCAAAGATCTTAGCAGACTCAGGAGTGGTGGTGCACCGTTCCACAAGACCTTCATGAAAGAGTCAGCAGAAGAAAAACATACCTGCGCCACCATCATAAAATCCAACGTCAGAAGTATTTAACAGAACATCTACAGAAGCCTGGTGCGTTTTGGAAACAAGTGCTGTGGACTGATGAAGTTAAAATAGAACTCTTTGGCCACAATCAGCAAAGGCATGTGTGGAGAAAAAAAAGGAGCAGCGTTTCATGAAAAGAACACCTTGCCAACTATTAAGCATGAGGTGGATCTATCATGCTTTGGGGTTGTGTTACAGCCAGTGGCACAGGAAACACTGCACGGGTGGAGGGAAGAATGGGTTCCAATATATACCAGCAAATTCTGGAAGCAAACATCACACCATCTGTAAAAAAGCTGAAGCTGAAAAGAGGATGGCTTCTACAACAGGACAATGATCCTAAACATACTTCGAAATCCACTATGGAACACCTCAAGAGACTTACGCTGAAGGTTTTGGGATGGCCATCACAGTCCCCTGATTTCAACATCCCTGAAAATTAGTGGGTAGATCTTAAAAGAACTGTACATGCATGACGACCAAAGTATATTACAGAACTAGAAGCCTTTTGCAAGGAAGAATAGGAGAAAATCTGAAGTACAAGAACTGAAAGACTTTTAGCTGGCTTTAAAAAGCGTTGGAAAGCTGCGACATCTGCCAGAGGGGGTGTTACTAAGTACTGATTATGTAGGGTGCCCAAACTTTTGCACAGTGCCACAATAATGTTTTTATTTTTGTTCAATGTATGGCATAAGAAGTAACTATGCAACAATGTTTGCTGAAAATACACAGAGACTGTGTTAACATCTTTTTAATTAAAAAATCACCAAAATCTGTTATTTATCAAGGGGTGCCCAAACTTTTGCATAAGCCTGTATACATCACCTGTGTGTATATAATTTCTCTTTAGTACTTCTCTAACCTGCTTGATGTGTATTTTAAGGATATTTTAGCCAAACACATTAGTGATGAGAACGACTAGACTTGCTCCGATCCATTAGCATTAAGCTCCACTTGTTTATTCATATCCTGTGTCTGGGTTTGTGCATCCTGTTTATATTATATTACTCTCTCTCTCTCTCTCTTTCTCTCTCTCTCAGGGAGGATGTGCTACGTTTTTGTGTCAGCCGCTGGATGTGGTGAAGACACGACTGATGAACTCTAAAGGAGAGTACAGAGTGAGTATGAGTGTGACACGGAAACTCTCCCCTGATGAACGCTTTGGACGGATGGAGCGAAAACCTCAGACTTAGACTGTAAGATTAAACCTGAACATGTGGAGACGTCTGAGGAGCAGGAAGACAGGATCAGATGAGGGCAAAAATGAAGTTCTTGGGTTCAGAATGGGGTCCAGTGTGTTTGGCGCGTGAACCTGTCAGCACCATGTGACATAATAAATGAATAATTGCTGTGGTATAAAATCAATAAAATATTTAGTCCTGTTATAGATAAATAAACAACTTTGTGTGTTTGTGTATGTGTGTGTTTTATAGGGAGTGCTGCATTGTCTAACCGACATCGCAAAACTAGGACCACTGGCCTTCTACAAGGTACATACAGTACACACAAACAGTATATATATATATATATATATATATACACATGCACATGTACACACACATATACACATGCAAACAAAATTTGGATTACGAGCATAATTTTTTTCCGGAAGTGGCCTTGTATTTCAAAACACTCGTAAACCAAATTTTAAGATTTTACGGAAAGAAAAAATGGATCTTTGCCCTCTAATGAGACTTGCTTTCGTTTTATACGCACGCGCACGTACACACACACACGCTGTACAAACACGCTTACAAACACAAAATAAAATATGTTTTACACACACACACACGTGGTCACAGAGTTTTAGTAAACAGTACACGCGTGCATGGATGTTGATTATACCAGGGAGAGACCCAGCAGGGGAGATGATTACCCACAATTCCACAGCGTAAGAGAGAGAAAAACTGTTGGGTCAGTTGTGATCATGTGATGCTCGGTGTCAAAACAAGCAGCGCATACGGGATACTCGGTGCTCGTAAACCAAGACAATGCTTGTTTTTAAAGTCGATTTTTTTTTTTAAACTTTGCCCGTCTTGCGGAACACTCGTAAACCACGTTACTCGTAATCCGAGGTTTCACTGTACATAAACATACATACACATACTGTCCACACATAAACAGATAATGTACACAGACATAATTCACACACACATACAGTACACATAAACACACACACACACTTCTTTACACATGGGGCGGTCGACAATTCTAACCTTTTTCCTCTCGTTGCAATAAATTCTTATACAAATGTTTGCTCTAAAGTTTCCGATCTCTCACTTACCGTCCAATCACGTTGCAGGGTTTAGTTCCAGCTGGGATCCGATTGGTTCCTCACACGGTTCTGACCTTCCTGTTCCTGGAGCAGCTGAGGAACTACTTTGGCATCAGGGTGGTCAGCTGAGTGTGAGCTCTGAACTTTGACCATTTTGGCCACTCCCACTACCACCGTAAAGAGCCTGGGCCGAGCTGGATCTGGGATGTGCCCTCTATCTCACACACACACACACACACACACACACACACAAACATATAGAGTTATATCTTAAATGAATGATAATAGGGCATTATTGTAACGTCACGGTACATCACCATTCTCGTCAGCCCTGAGGGCGCGTCCCAAACCACACCGTGTAGACTACAGTGCACTATTGAGCCTTTTCTGTTTAACTAGAGCCCACTGATTATCCTGCACAAAGTATTGGCGCCCCCCATTACCACTACTTCCAAGTGGCGTCCAGGTTGTTGATGAAAAGGTTGGCGGTTCGAGCCCCAGCACCATCACGCTGCCACTGTTGAGCCCTTGGGCAAAACCCTTAACCCTGTCATGTCCAGGGGGCGCTGTGTCCTGGTTGACCCTGCGCTCTGATACCCAGCTTCCTAACTTTGATATGTGAAAATAATAAGTTCACTGTTCTGTAAGGTACATATGACAAGTAATTGAATCTTAACCATATTCGGTACTTTTTTTTTCCTCCCTTTTTTAAATCAACACCATCTGCTCATGTTTTTACCCAAAAATAAATAAATAAACCTGATCTAAATTTCCAGCATGTATAAAGAAGCAGCAGTTGCTTTAGATTTTCCCCATCCTTTAGACTAATAGAGGTTTATTTCATTCTGCATGTTGCCTCCAGGAATCACGTAATTAACAGCTTTAGGGGGATTAAAAAAAAAAACAGCTTTCGAGTCAAAGATTCTTCACCATTCAGCCTCATTATTTTGGATTTTTTTTTGCCATATGTTTCTAATGCTTAAGCTGATTTTGCTTTTTCCTGAGTCAGTAATTTCTTTAAGGGCTATCAAGGCAGTGATGGCGAGTGAACATACTGTAAATTAGTGTTAAAACTACAGTACAACTAAGGACAAAAAAAATACATTTGCAAGAACCACTTATTTGGTGTAACTCGACATTTATACTTCAAAGCGGTTCCAATACATTTGTATTCAACTTACTATGACGCTTTAAGAACCCAGAAATCCATATCTTATTTTTGAAGAGCAGTCCTGTGAACGAGGTTTCTTAAGTTTCACAATTACAGCTTGTACGTGACTTTTTAACCGATGTGCATAGAAGTGTTAGAGAGGAAAGTAAGGGGCTGATATGTTTCTGTACAATGTAAAAAAAAATATATCAATAATAATAAATCCTAAGCCTAATTGCAGGGATGAGGATTTGTTTTTTGACATATTCAAGACGAACCCCATGGATATGGAAATTTACTGATCAAAATAAGCAAAAACTCTGTTTGCTTAATTACGTTCCAGTTGCACAGAGTTATTTATTTAGATTTGTTCAGTTAATGTCCACATATTATTATTATTATTATGAGCAGCACTGTATAAAACTCACCAATCCTTTGATCATCCTTTTATACTGCTGAATGCATGGGGTGCCAATACTTTGTGCAACACAAAAAGTCCAGGCCAGTAATGAAAATGAGCCAGTTAATAATTCAGAGTCATAACTACAGCGTCATCATATTTCTTTTAAAAGTCATTTCCACTGCCGAGGTTAAGTACGTGAGACCGAACGCACCATGTTCCTGAGTCAGAGCCTTTATAGATTTACTAGAGTTTAAAGTTTAATAATGGAACTATGCGAGAGTTGATTTTATTTGTGTTTGTGTGTGTGTGTGTGAATTTGTATCGGCTGTAAAAGCCAGGACCAATTCATACCGCAGAACAAAGTTTACTGTAGTGCTTCGAAACTTCAGTTTACAATAAGATTAATGCTGTATGTCATAGATATGCAAAAAAAAAAAAAAAACTGACAAAAAATGATTTGTAATGAAACTGGAAATCAAAGCCAGACTGGGATTGCAGCTGGAAGACTTATTGCTGGAGATTTAGCTGAGAATCATATAGTGAATTAATTTCTACTAATGAGGTTTATTATACAGTATATATAGTAATTAAAGACTAAAGCTGGAAAATGTATGGAGAATATTTTTAATCATGAATTAAAGAAATAGTTTGTTAAATGAACTATGAACTATTGTCAGTGTGATTTATTATTATTATTATTATTATTATTATTATTATTATTATTAATTTCTATAAATAATTGGCAGCACGGTGGCTTAGTGGTTAGCACTGTTGCCTTGCACCTCCAGATTCCAAGGTTTGATTCCCGTCTCGGAGTCTGTGTGCATGGAGTTTGCATGTTTTTCCTGTGCTTGATGGTTTTGTTTTCCTCCCGCAGCTAAAAGACATGCAGATTAGGCTGATTGGCGTTCCCAAATTACCTGTAGTGTGTGAATGTTGGCGGGAGGTCCTACCATGGTCATAAAATTGGAGTAAATACAGTAGTTACCACTGGCCTCCAGGCTCCCTAGTTGAACGATTGAGGTTCCTAGATGGATGGATGGATGGATGAGTTATAGATAATTGATGCATAAAGTTCCCTTTGAAATTTTATTTACCAGTGGAAGTCCTCATGTATTGTTTTTTTACCTGATGTTAATCGCAATATCTTCTTACACTTTGATGCTAATCGGTGGCCTGTGGAGGGCGCCATGGTTGTTTATGATCGTGAGAGAGAGTGAGAGCGTGAGAGAGGATGAGAGAGGTCAATAAAGTGAGAAGATCCAGACCATCAGAGTTTATGCTGTGTGTCTCTGTTTTGTCGAAATGAAAAAGCTTTTTTTCTTCTTCTTTTTTTTGGAAATGAAAGATTAATCGAATCAGCCTGTTTGTCAGACTGCTCTGGTTATTTATTTGCTTTAATGCATATGCAAGTTTTTTTATAAGCATAGAATATGCATAGAGGTTTGTGTGTGTGTGTGTGGTACTGACGGTTGTTTAATTTGTCTGTGTTTTAATTCCAGTCTCGTCTGCTTTAACAGATATTCTCAGCTTAGACCCACGCAGCCACTGTGTTTTAATGAAATTAGTTGTGTGTCTCAGGAAATAAACAAATTAGTCAGTTAAATTACGTTGATGAATGTTTTGCAAGTTTCATGTCTGCAAACCCACACCATTTTCAGGAGATGAAACGCTGCTTAGCTGGATAAGGGTCTACTAATGGACTCATCCAGTCTAAACCCCCTGATGAAGTCCTGTGTTGTGTTGCTGCATGATGACATTCCTTCATCATAAGTTCCATCGTCAATAAAGATCAACGAGAGTGTTCCAGAAGGAACAAGGTCATGCCATGGCGGTACCTCCACCGCGCTTCACCCCTCAGCTTGTATGTTCTGGGTCAGGAGCCGATTCTTTCTTTCTCCACACTCTGGCATTTTTTGTGGCTTGTTGTCAACTTTTGTGGCTTGTCTCTGTATTTCTTAGTGAATTCCAGCCCTACTCTTACTGCTGATGTGTATGTGGTATGGTCTCTATTGATCTGCTCTCAATGACTCCTTCGAAAGATGGATTGTGGGTCCTGCCTGCTGAAGGTTGTTAATGTCACTGAGTATAATTTTAGGGTTTCTTTTCAGGTGTCTTCTCCAGAGTGATTTACATTACATTTAATTATACATCTTAGCAGTTGAGGTTGAAGGGCCTTGCTCAAGGGCCCAACAGGGGCAGCTTGGTGATGGTGGTGTTTGTACCTGAGACCTTTGGACCATAGTCCAATGCCTTAACCACTGAGCTACCCCTCTCCGCACAACACCTTGGCTCAGGTTTTACACTGGATTTTCTTCCTGACTCAACTCTCCTATTTTATCCATTGGAGAAAAAAATGGGTGTGTTCAAAAAACAAAGGGTGCATGTTCTAATTTTAACATAGGTAGATATGAAAAATCTGAAAATGTAAACTTTAATCCATCATCTCATATATATTTCCATCTCATTCGGAAATGTCTACAATGTTCAAAAAGCCTTTCTGGTACAATACTTTTAGAATAGACTACCGATTGATACCAAGTAGATACCAGTACCAGGACAATTAAGTATTAAAGGTTTTGTAAAACCAAATGAATTAGTGACTTCATATTTAAAAGAAAATGAAAATACAACACCTGTGTTTGATTTATTTTGGTTATTCTTGTCTAAAATGCCTTGAGCAAAACCAAATGTGGAGCCAGGAACAGTTCTGAAATCTATATCTGTGACCAGCAGGGGTAAAGTTAAGATAGGAATCCTTGGCCTCCTAAAGAGAAAATATTATGCTGAGCTTTCAAAAAAAAAAAAAAAAAACCTTCTGAGCTTTCATTCAATGGCATTTCCTCACTTGCAGGGCCCCGGACAAGTCTCTCGTATACGTCTTCATTTATAGCGCCAAACATCATAAAGCTGTCATTTCAACTGGAGTTTTCAGACAAAGTCCAGCAATATCGCATGGGTTTAATATTTTTTCGACTTGTGAAGGAAAAGTGAATTTGTCAATCATCTGCATATGGATAAGGAAATGTTACCTGAAACCGTAGGCTATAGATCAGTTTTAAAAGGCGCTATTTAGACTGGATTAATTTTGCACAGCAAGTCTGGGTATTTTATAAAAATCAGGTGACTGGTGCTTAAATTGAAGGTGTGACTTAAGTAGACCTGATGGTTCGATGAACCAGACTGTGCACTAGTGGTCTTCTTGACCTTGACTTCACCTTGATGATTGGTAGGTCACTGGAGAAGGTAGATATAATGGACTTACTTTTCCTCAGAGGTGGCTGCTAAGGTAATTAAGTCCTTTGAAAGGGCCTGTGACTGCGGTCTTGTATTTTCTTTTGATTGCGCCTCCAGAGTCCAGGTTCGATTCCCGCCTCGTGTCTGTATGCATGTTCTCACTATGTTTGGTGGATTACCTCCGGGTACTCCGGTTTCTCACCACAATCCAAAAACATGCAGAATAGTCTAACTGGTGTTCCCAAATTCCCCAAAGTGTGCAAGTATGCAAAAGGCTATTGAATTGCTGGTGTTGTGGGCTTGGAGATGAGAGAGCAGGGTTCAAGTTAAGGTCCAGTATGTTCAGTACACCAAAATCAGCAGTTGATTTGTGAGTAGTAGAATTACAAGCATTGGGGAGAAGAGGTTTTCAGGTTTCTAGTGAATGTAATGCAGAGGAAATAACACATGGCTGCTTGGTTGCTTCGTGAGTCGTTTGTGAGGATGGAGTCAAGGATGTTGATTTATTTAATCCCTCTGATCAGTACTAAGTGGAAAAACAGCAAGGAGGAACTTGATCCTCAGGACATCTAGGCTCAGGACATCAGGATTGTCAACCCCTTCACTGTTTGATTGTATCTGCTTAAAAACAAAACAGTACGGTGCTCCACGATTCTGAAAAGTGGAACAAATTCAACTCACCATACACAGAAATGTCCTGAATTTATTTTTATTTGTTATAAAAGGTCAGGTTGTAATAATCAGCAATGCAAACGTAATTCCTTGAAGCAGCCTGCATGTGGACTGTACCTTGTGGCAAGGAATTAATATAGAGGGGGGGGGGGGCATTTATATGGATACACCTTAATAAAATGGGAATGGTTAGTGATGTTTGTGGCACATTAGTATATGTGAGGGGGAAAACTTTTCAAGGTGAGTGGTGACCATGGTGGCCATTTTAAAGTTGGACCTAACTTTTGTTTTTTTCAATAGGAAGAGGGTCATGTGACACATCAAACTTATTGGAAATTTCACAAGAAAAACAATGGTGTGCTTGGTTTTAACGTAACTTTATTCTTTCATGAGTTATTTACAAGTTTCTGACCACTTATAAAGCAGTTATTAGCAGTTTGCTAACTGTAGCATGGGAGATGGGTGTAGGTCTCGTAGGGTGTCTTGCATTGAAATCTGCTGCAATGACCCGGTTACTGCGTTCACCAGACATCAACGCACAATTTCTATCCGCTCCTCACGTGTCATTAGTATGTAAACTGATAATAACTGCTTTATAAGTGGTCGGAAACTTGTAAATAACTCATGAAAGAATAAAGTTACGTTAAAACCAAGCACACCATTGTTTTTCTTGTGAAATTCCCAATAAGTTTGATGTGTCACATGACCCTCTTCCTATTGACAAAAACAAAAGTTGGGTCCAAAATGGCTGACTTCAAAATGGCCACCATGGTCACCACCCATCTTGAAAAGTTTTCCCCCTCACATATACTAATGTGCCACAAACAGGAAGTTAATATCACCAACAATTTCCATTTTATTAAGGTGTATCCATATAAATGGCCCACCCTGTACAGTGTGCAAATATTGATGCTATGAATTAATCCAGTATTTCAAGCCATTTAAATGTATGACATCATGACAACATTCACGCTGTTTGATTAATTTATGGCCATTGGTATCAATTTTGCCAGGAATGCGTATAAATATAAAGGTTACGACTCAAATCTTGTGTTTAGGAACTGATATTACAGAGGCAACACTTTAATATATCAAGGTCAGGAATTAATACAGCAAGGCTGTGTTTTTTAATATTTCAAGGTCAAAAGTTACTATATAGACGCCGGGACTTCATATTGCAAGACGGCTCAGATTTCACAGCTGCAAAATAATATACGGCGGCCGAAGTTGTGGCAACAAATTATTATAACCCTAGGGCCTACATTCAATACTTTGCTGGAATGTAACACTTGGCCTCAAATGAATTATTGCATGAGAATGAGGAAAAAGTTCAAGTCCTCAATTAACTCAGGTTGCACTGGCCAAAGAGGTCTGTTTAATGGATTCCTTAGTGTTTAATCATTTTAAAAATCATTAGCAGTCCAATTAGTCCAATTTAGCTTCCAAATCAACTTTAGCGAATCCGGCCTTGTTACCTCGGATGCTCGGGGTGTTTGTGTTTTCTGTTTAAGTTCACGTCCTTTCCTCTTTCGTCGGCATCGGTTACACGCCTGCATCGACTGTATGGGTTCATCGATCATATGAGTCAGGGGATTAATGGATTGTTGTTGTGTTGCAGAGTTAATGGATGGGGTTCGTCTGTGTGCGTTTTACTCTCGGCAGCATGCGCAGTGCTTGCTGTTACCATATCACATAAACACGTGCCTTTTTTTTTGTCTCTCAGGCATGCACAGAAGACATACAACATGAACTGAACACATTACTTAAAGACTTCTAGCTCTTATTGACGCTCATTCCTGACGCACAACCAGCCCCATTCCTCTGCTCAAGGTCTGCGGGATCGCTCGGGAGTCGTCTCGCACAGAAAGCGCTTTGTACGTGGTTCAGAGACCTGCTGTGTCTTTTACTGATGTGTGCTCGTAATTCCACAGGGAAAAAGCATATGGGGATCATTACGTGTAGGGGCGTTGGATGAGGTGCAATTTAGTGTGTGTGTGTGGGAATGAAATGCACTGTGGGAGGGAGTGGAGATGAGTGACTGTGATATTAGTGCACACAGATATTAGGGAGTGAGAAAATGAAGAAGACAGAAAGACTAAAAAAGAAATACAATATACTGTTAATACAAGCTAAAATACAGCAGGGGGCGCTGGTCAGAGTCGAGCTGTTGGTCATTACCCTACGGATTTTATGCATTCCCGTCAATTTTCTGTGACGGTAATACAGGATTATAAGTGCACTTGATCTCATCGCATCCTATTGTATCATATCACGCTGTATTGCATCACATTGTAACGTATCATTTCATAACATATTGTGTTATATTGCATCGCTTTATATCGAGTCATATTATATCGCATCATATCATATTTTATTTACTTATAGTGTATCATCATGCCATATTGTATCTTTTCATACTGTATTGTATTACATTGTATCGCATCTTTTGTACTGTATCATATCATATCATATTTTATTGTATTGTATTGCACTGTATCATGTCATATTGTATCTTTTTGTATTGTGTCAAATTGCTATATAAAATATAGTGTATTGCATCATATCATGTCATATTGTATTACATCGTATTAGGGCCTGGAGTCTATCCCAGAAGACTGAGGGCAAGAGGTGGGGCACACCCTGGATGGGGTGCCAATCCATCCCAGGGCACACACATACACACACTCCAACACTCATTGATGAACTACGAGCAATTAGGAAACGTCAGTTAGCATAACCTGCATGTCTTTGTACTGTGGGAGGAAACCCATCAAGCGCGGGGAGAACATGCAAACTCCACACACAGACCCTGAGGTGGGATTCGAACCTGTATCCCGGAGTCATACCTCTGTCCTTGTGGGTGCAGTGCTAACATCATATCATATAATAATCTTTTGTATCACATTGTATCAAATCATATCATCCTGAATAGTATCATATCACACCATACTGTACACTCTAAGAAGAAATGTTTAGACTTAACAAAAAAAATTAACGCAACGTTTTGCATTAGTCTTTTTGAGTTATGACAACTTCATTTGAAATTATTTTGAACCAACAAGCTTCTTTGCGTTGGGGGAATTAGCTTTTCCTCTTCAGTCAAAGATTATTTTAATTACCCCTTACTTATTAACTGTTAGACAAAAGGCAAGTTTTTAAGTTGATAACTCGTATAAATTATGTTGCTCCAAATGGCTTTACCATATTGTTTTAAAGCAATTTTATATGTTATTTAATTACTATAATAATTTATACAAAATTTCAAATAGCAACCATTTAAAAAATTAAGTGACTCCAAATAGATTTATTTTTTTAGGTTTCTTTTTATGTAGGGTTTGTGGTTTTTGTTAATGTAGTAGATAAAAAAAAGACATAAGTTCAACCATTATTTTTGTGCAATTAGCTTTTATTTTCAACTGCAGTTGAGTATGTGAACAAATTATATATAAATCTTGCACAAAATGCAAATAAAAAACTCAAAATTCAACTGATCCTCATTAAGAATAACTAAGCATAAATTACAGTATGCTATCACAAAAAAGTTAGGCAAATCTCTATAAATATAACAGTCAAAAGCCAAGTAGCAGGTCATAGAACATTCCAAGAGACTAAGCTCTGAATGACACCAGTCATTTCCAATGAGAGAGATACATTTACACAGTTTGCACTCACAGCCCATTTTTTAAAACAATATTGACAAACTTACAAAACACACTTCTCATTAGGTTGATAATGTCTATTGAATAACTATTGATGCAAAATATTAATTTCAGGTGGACACATACACCTCAGTGATACTGTCAGAATCACAATGCCAACATTTTACATACCCTTTAATGTTATGAAAAATACCACAAAACCCAGACAAATATTAACATTGAATTGTATTACAAAAGTAACTAAAATACAAGCAAACTAAAATAAAAGAAACACTCTGCTTTTACTTCTTTGCTACTACAATTTGCCTACAGTGGAAGCACACAGCCATATATGTGAATGAACAAAAGAATTTTAAAAACTGTGGCTGTGACTGAAATTAGTTAACATTACGTAGCTTACAGTCAAATGGTCAAATTAGCAAAACTTGAATAATGTTTTTCCGATCAGCTCTCTTGCTGAGCAGATATCTCAATAAAACAAGTGCAAATTCATTACTTTAGTAGAACTATTAGATGTAAATTGAAGTGTTACTCACCATGAAATTTTGTTTATATTGAGTTTGGTTAGCCTATAAGTCTGCTAACACACAATCTTACCACTGGAACACGTCCAGGCATAGAGGGTAGGATATAACTTAAAAAAATTAACTTATTATGCCAACTTTTTAAAGTTAAGACAACTTAAATTTTGTTTTCAACCCATTAACAATGAAATTTAAGTTTAAATTACATGCAAAATTAAGTTAATATAATTACCAGCATTATTATTTGATCACAACTTATAAAAATGAAGTTTGCAACTTAGAAAGTTCATCTAAATCAATTAATTAGAATGTTTAACTTGCATCCATGTATTAAATCAAGTAGTGGTAAAAGGTCCTCTGAGTTAGTTTTTAGAGTGTATGTTCTATTTTTATATGCAACCAAACCAAATCATACTGTATTGTATTGTGTTGCATTATATCATATTGTATCACATTGCATCATATATCACGTTGTATTAAAGTATTTCATAGTGTAATCTGATCACATTACATCATATTGTGTCAAGGCATTTATACATATTGTAATCTATCATATCCTATTGTCTTGTATAATGTGCATATATACCATATCTTGTATTATACTGTATTTCTCAATCACTTACTCACTCACTTATTGTTTATACCCCTTTATTCTGTATTTAGGGTCAGGGGGGGCTGGAGCCTATCCTAGGAGACTTAGGGCACGAGGCAGGGTACACCCTGGACAGGGTGCCAATTCATCACATGGCACACACACACATACACACACTCATTCACACATTAAGGGCAATTTGGGAATGCCAGTTAGCCTAATCTGCAGGTCTTTGGACTGTGGGAGGAAACCGGAGTACCCTGAGGAAACACATCCAAGCACGGGGAGAACATGCAAACTCCATGCACACAGAGACAGGAATCGAACCTGGCTGGGAATCGAACCCGGACCTGGAGGTACAAGGCGACAATGCTAACCACTACTGTGATGTATTATATTATGTTATTGTTTTTTATCACATTGTTTTTGTATCATAACATATTGAATTGTATAATTTCTATAGCAAAAGCTCACTCGCAGCAAACTGTAACGCTGAGACTTCACATAAACTGTTTTACTGATATAGTGAGGTTTTGCATAATGAGACGTGATGCGTAATCAAATGTAATTATAAACACGGGGAAGAAACATTTAATTGCCAGCATTTAAATTTAAATGTGTAAGCGGTACCCTGGTCCACATACTCATGCAAATGTTTAACGGTGTTTCAGAGAAGCGCACATCAGTATGCACTCGTAAATAAATTAGCAGCCCTGAGGGAAATATGTGAATCATTCTGATCTGTCCTGTGTTCCATGTCGGCTTTGAAGCATTATTGGAGCAATTTGCATAATTAACCAGGTCCCGGTGCAATTAACAATCATCTGGCATTGAGACGAAAACCACAATAAAATGTGCAGGCAGGGATCGACTCCACTGGGTCGTGCTACACCGGCCGCTGCATCTCAATGCATCATAAATGACATGAGTATTTCAATTAATGCTTTAAAGGAAAATTAGCACTGAAAATTGTATGGTGACAAAACTGGAGGCATTAAAAGATTACTACAAACAGCCTTGGAGGAACTTTAAATCTAAACGGCATTAGCAATCAATTTAAAATTAATTTATTTTATTTTATCTCATTTTATTTCAAATGAATGTTATTACATAAAGCAATGCCTTAATGTGACTTAAAGGATAAATAATATATATGCGTATATAATACAGAATATATGCTTATATATGCTTACCCAGAATACCTTTTTGCTTTTTTTTTTAAAGAGAAACATTAGTTAGCAATTTCTTCAAATATTTGAGGAAAATATAGTACAGTATATAGTACTGATTGTGTCCATATAAAAAAATGCTAGCTCGTTTTAATAAAGGGTGCCAGCAATTTTGAAATTGATCTCATGTTTGCTAATTTAAAAGGATATTGTGTTATTTTACAATTTAGCAACATCACACTCAAGGTCATGCTGTTGTAATGAATATCAGCACGGCTGTTATGTGGTCGGAGGTACGAGGCTGCAGTCCAAGCTGAAGATATCAAACAAATTATGATTTGTTTCTTTATTTAACCAGTGATTTTGCTCCACCAATACATATCCTTCTGTGCCTGGCGGAACTAACTAACCAGTTAGCGAGTGACAGTTAGTGTAATTAACAGGGGTTTTAAATTCTGATCGTTACTATGTAGCCAAAAGGTGAGAAGAATAAACCATGAAGGTGGTGGACAGTCCCGAGAAACCTACAAGATTCACTTCATATTTCCACTTCAGTTGGAATATCAGCTCCGTTAACTTCTGGGTTCCGGGGTTGAATCCCACATAGCATTAAATGGAAAGCTAGTGTGCTATGTAGGGTGTACAATCCCTTGTTCCACACACCACTCTCCTCAGTACTGCAGACCGTTCAGACCATGTATAACTGTATACATCATGGGATATCAGGGATAATACACTTTTTTCAACAAGAATTGTTCAAATTTATGAAGGGCTTAAATTGTCCAGCAGAAAATATAGCATTGTACATCTATTTGTCAATTTATTTAGTGACTGCAGATCTGTTCCTGATTGCTAGCTAAAAGCAAACTAGTGACTATAAACCAAGTATCACTCGCGTAACATTACAGCCTTAGACACTAGACAAACCAAACAAACGGAGCGCGGCTGTTGGTTGGAACATGCCTACTTAACCCTCAGTTACCACAAGACAACTAGCTTAGCTTTAGCCTTTGCTAAAATGCTACGGTGAGTAATGCTCATTTATATGTAAACTTTATTTGCATTTGCTTGAACTCACTCATCCATACGCTCATGTAACAGTCACTCAACTCAGCCACGCCCCAAATTATGGACAATTTTGTTGCTTAAAATAATTGAGACTGATGAGTTACATGATCGGTTATCTCCTGTACAATAGTCATGAATGAGAAATCTGGATATTGAGACCAAAATAGTTTTCAGCACCAGAGTGTAAATAAGTATAAATAATTCTAATTAATTAATTGTAAGGTTTAACATGGAGCGCTATAGGGATTTAGTCACTTTCGGATTATCGTGCTTATTAGAGGAATTGCAAGTTTTGGCACCTGAACTAGTTTTAGAGCCAGAAGTTGGCCCTTGAGTACAGGTTATACATAACGATTTGCTTAAACTATGAAGCCAAACCTATAATTGTGGTTTAAGAGAGACATTATATAACAAAAAATAAATAAAATGCCTTTGAGTGCCACACAAAGAAACGATCAATCTTCTGTAGCACCAAGGCTTGGAATGTGCTGTCCTTCATGCATGTCCCTGTAACTGAATTGTTACCATAGAAACGATTACGAATTACGAACGAGTGCATTAATGTAAAACACGTGAGTCTCAGCTTTTTCTAATGTTACTTAGCACGCTTAGGGTCCAGAATTCTTCTGTGCCATAAAGAGCAGTGCACTCGAATTATAAATATAAAGAAAAGATTCTGGCAATCAGTCGGTGTGCAAATCATTGCAGAAGTAAGAAATCAGATAAGGTGCTTTCACGAGTTTGCGCTCGTGACACACCCGCTACACATTGTTGAGTCATGAGTGGAAGGCGATGCAGACAAAAACAGTACTGGAACACATCCAAGCCATGAAAGCACAGTGCGATCGAGCCGTGTCTGAGAAAAACATCTGCTCTGCCAGGATTGGATTTAACCAGCGTTCTTTGCTTAGACTTTTCATTCTTTCTTCATTTTTTTCTTATACAGCTGTCTTTGGCACAGATGCTCATGTTCCTTTCTGTGTGTGTGTGTGTGTGTGTGTGTGTGTGTGTGTGTGTGTGTGTGTGTTAAATCTAGCTCTGGCCCAACTACAAAAAAACACATCTTCAATTGATTACACCCCGAGGAATTTGGTTTGTGATTGGCTTCATGCGCGTGCTCAGAGAAGGTGCACTTTTAAAAGATTTAACTTGTAAAAAATAAGCTAAATCAAGCCGAACTTTTTATAGCTAGATAAAACACACAGACAGTGACCTTTTTAACTGTCAACAAAAGTGTCAATACTATACTTTTAATTAGAGATGGTAAAGTGAAACTTAATTATTTCTGTAACGCATGCCACGAAGCTGGGAAAAAGATTTTCCTACTAATTTTGATCTTTTTTTTTTCTTTTTTCTTGACTCTTTTTGCTTTGTGATTTATTTAATGAGTTCAGTGGTTTAAAATAAATAATGGAGACTTTATTCAAAGCTGAAGGGGTGAATGTTAAAAAAATTACAAACAAAGAATTTAAATATAACAATTATGTCCCCTTGTTTAAAGTGTAATAAATTAGCCGAGATAAGAGTTTGTTTTTCTTTTTAAGAATGGACAATTAAGAGCCTCTTTTCTTCTCTAACCAGTTTTCTTTTATGATAAGTACATGCAAAAAGTACAGTAAGTATGCTTGCTCATCTGACAAACAAAGCTAGTACAAGGCCTTGCAGGCAAATGAAAAACAACCATTTAACTTATTTCCCATTTCTTATAAGACCAATGCCTAGTCCACACATTTGCAGGTATTTTTCTAACTTTCAAATGCATTCTCTCTTTTATCTCTCTTGCAGTAAGGATACCGCTTATCCTCTTCAGGGTCACGGCAGGCCTAGAGCCTATGCATCTCTTTGAACTGTTGAGGAAGATCTGAGTACCAGGAGGAAGTCCACCAAGCACTCAGGGAGAACAAGCCCTTGACCCTGGATGTGTGAGGCCACAGTGCTAACCACACTGGCACCTGACTTTCATTCTCAAAAACAAGATCTTGGTCCGTACACATTCCTTGTAAATGCAAACATGTGTTTTTAAAGCATGTTGGCCAATCAAAAACCTGAAAAAAGTAGCAACACGGAAAACAGTTTTTAATTATATTCACTTTTGACCAAATTCTTTGAAGGTTCTTGAAATGGACGTTGCATGTGTCCAAACTGCCAGTAAGAAATCCTAACCAGGCCATGCCCTTAAATGAAAAACTATAATCATCACAAGCAATTTGTTAGTGTAAAGGTAGGATAAGTTTCAACTTGGCTACTTGTTGTATCCTCATGGATCTAGTGGTAAGATAAATAAGCATACCTCAGAAACAAAACATGCTTCAAGTCAGCGACTCCACTTTTTTTCTTTTAATCTTTGTAAAAAGTGTTTCAGATCTGATGTACATGTGTTGAGTAGGAGAAAAACATAAGATGTTCAAGGCACAGGGTATGCAAGGACCAAGGTTAGGAATAAACAAGCAACAATAAACAGTGGCTTGGGATTTAAACCAACTCGCCCAGCGCACCAGAGCTTCCCACATGAGCCGTGGAAGCTTCATCTTTTCAAGGTTATGCAGTTATTTATCTTTATTCCTAAGGAAAGCTTTACAAGACCATCGTCAGAAAACTGCGTCATAAATCATAATTTTTTTATTCTTTCAGTGTGAATGGCAGTCAAGGGATTCAAGACTTGAAATGAATTTCAGTTCCATTTTTTTTTTTTATAAAAATTATCACACTTGATCATTAGCCAAATATGTATTGTAGTTTAGGGTATCACATCTTTTTAGGGACTTTTGTAGTTTCATATATACTGTATTCACAATATATGATATTAGTGCAGAAGCAGAATGGCACAGTGTGTATGTGTGTAGATCTACCCAGGTGCTGTGATTCAGCCTACCAGTTTTATCATCTAATGACTTTTCAAATGGAACAGCTGTGTGTCTACTGTTCTTCAGGATTTTACCCTGAAGTCAGAAAACATGTTAATATCACGTTAAAAAAAATGCGTTTAAGACTTTAAATCCGGCACATTGACAATGAATATGCTTTAGTCTCTTAATGAATTTTATGAAGCTTATTTGAAAGATGCAAAAAAATAAAATGGTTAAATTTTGCATTACACAGTTGGGCTCAGTACTTCCTCGTTTCTTATATAGCATTATGTTTGTTAGGTTTTATAGAGTGCCCAAATTGTTTAGGTTTTAAGAGGAAAGTAAAGAAGAAGAATCATTGCTTTATGTAGCCGCCGCACCTCGATACTGGGAGAGATGGACAAACACACAGACACATGCATGCATGATGCCCTGTTTATTATCAGCAAAGAGAGCATATTCAGCTTTTGTCCATGTGCCCTGTGTCACGTACATCCCGTACATCAAAAGAACCCGTCATTACCATGTAAGTTCTGTAAGAGAGACCCAGGGACAGACAGAGGTTAAGATATACTTTTGCATTTTCTGGTTAAGCAAAAAGGTTACAGCAAACATGAGCTGTTTGTATGTATATTCATCTGGACACAGGCTATAGGACGTGTAACCATATATTCATCTGGAAGCTATAGGAAGTGTTGCCATGTAAGGGATCAGGACGCACAATGAGGGGGGTTGTTTTATGGGCATAGAAGCATGGGAAAGTTCACATCATATAACAAACCATTACAACTTCCTATGCTTTGTTTCTCTCTTTTGTTTCACTAAATTTCCACAGAACATGCGAATGGCTCATGCTCTTAAGATGTAGCAACAGATCAGATCGATCTCACATGTACAGTACCAATCAAAAGTTTCAACTTTTCTCGAATTTAGATTTACACTACATTGCCAAAAGTATTTGCTCGCTTGCCTTCACATGCATATGAACTTGAGTAACATCCAATTCTTAATACATGGGGGGACAGCAGCTTCAACTCTTATGGGAAGGCTTTTCACAAGGTTTCAGAGTGTGTTTATGGGAATTGTTGACCCATTTTTGAGTCAAGTTCTTCCACCCCGAACATGCTCGTGAGTGTCTTTATGGACCGTGCCTTGTGGTGTGTAGCCATGTTGCAACAGGAAGGGGCCATTCCAAAACTGTTCCCACAAAGTTGAGCATGGAGCATGAAATTGTCCAAAATGTCTTGGTTTGCTGTTTGAGAGAGTTTCTTCCACTGAAAGTAAGGGGCCGAGCCCAACGCCTGAAAAACAACTCCCCACCAATTCCAGCATGACTGCGCACCAGTGCACAAAGCATGCCAAGGCTAGCTGTTCTGGAACAGTTTTGTGACAAGTGCATGTTCAAAACCCATTAAGCACCATGATGAAACTGGTTCCCATACACACCTTCCCAGGAAAGAAAGACCAAAACTTACCTCTGCTGCAGAGAAGAAGTTTTTGAAGTTACCAGCCTCAAGATGTCTTCGTCTATGTTTAGAAGCATAGAGTGTGTGCCCTGAGGATAACTGGTGTAGATAATGGATTACTGGATGGATCTTTGAACCAAAATCAAGAATACAACAGCAGTACGTGTTGCCTTTTTTTGGGAAAAAAAAATTATTATTGAAAATTTTTGAATAGGATAGCTGTCCTAAACAGCTTCAAATAATGAGCATCATGTTTAAAAATACTTTTTGTGTCTGGGTTTTTTTTTGCACTACATTAAATTTATTACTTTTCCATACAATTGGAATTCTTAAATATCAACTATTCACTAAGAATTATTAGCAATTCCTCTATTCTTATTACTGCAGCCTTTGCAATGAATAAAACGAAGAAGAAATGAAACAGTGTCAAAAGCAAGTGAGGTATAGCGAGGATAGAGAGGTGATTTACAGAGAGACTAATGAAAGACAGAGAACAGAAAACGAAAGGCATAAAACTTAACAAAAAGAAATAATCTGAAAAAAAAATATATATATATATATATATTTTCTGAATTAATTATGACTGGTGGGCAGCAGTAAGTAAGAGCTAAAAAACATTTAACTTAATTAATTAGCTGTATCTCTCTCTCTCTGTCTCTCACTTTGCATTTTTCTTTGTGGCAATAATTCACTGTATAAAATGCACTGGTGAATTGTACATGGCAGGATGACAGCAAGTCCCTATCTCAGAGAGAGAGAGAGAGAGAGAGAGAGAGAGCAAATTATTTTGTATGCTTGATGAGGACTACACTGAGTCTCATGGGCATCAGTGTATGTAATAGCACATTTATTTCTGTGTGGGTTTTTTGAAAAACTCCCACGGGCCAACATGCACACACACACACATGCACATGCACACGCACACACACACACACACGGTCTGTATAATAGGTTTTAATGAATTGCTTTTAAAGCAATTTGACTATCAACAGAAACAAGAACAAAGTGAAAGTAAATCAACAGACCAATGTAACTGAATCAAACACTTTGTACTGTAATAAATCTACAATATGTACACTTAGTTGCTCACTGTCTCTTAATCTGCAAAATGTTTCTAATAACTTGTCATTTATAGTCATGATGTTATATGCCTAACCTGTGCTGAAATTAAGAACAAAATTTGGCCACTTGGTTTATACTTGATTTTTACAGTGATGGATAACCTACAGGACCTTGTTCCTCTCATAGTGAGCACTCCTGTCTCTTTTATGTCCATCTATTTTCATTTGCTTATTACATAGTTAACTCCACTCCAGGGACATGCACCTGGTTTGCATTTTGATCCCATTGTCCCTGTTTTTTTTTTGCTCTGTCTCTGGCTTGGACTATGCTCTTGGTCATAACTCAGTCTTCTGGCTCAGTCACTGCTACTAGTCGTGTCTCAGTTGCTCCTCTGGGGTTGTCTTGGGCTCTGCTAGAATCTTTATTTTGTGTTTGCATTTTGGCTCTGTGTTAGCTGCTGACTCCATGTCCACCCCCAGTGCCCCCAGAACACCCCACCCCACCCCCCTGAGCACACACAAGTCCCAGTCACGGATGCGTGTCCATGTCACAAGCGGTCACTGTGGTTGTTTTTCCTTGTCTCCGTCAAAGCCATTATTTTATTCTTCTGTCATTTCAATCAAAGAGAACAATTTTATTTACATTGTCAGTTGGTGATATTGTCCCAGTCTAAATCCCGAATGTTGGTACCATTCACTGATCTTTCACCAGTATAAGATGCTGATGTTGACCCTGGAATAGTAATGCTGATCTTACACCAGTAACAATCATTATCCTTGTACCAATATCAGTCACTGGTTTTAATCCATCATCAGTCATGGATCCTGAACCAGTATCAGTTGCTGATCCTGCACCATTATCAGTCGATGATCCTAAACCAGTCTCAGTCGCTGATCCTGCACCAGTTGCTGACATTGCACTGGAAGCAGATGCTGATCTTGACCCCATAGTTTCTGATCTTCCACCAGCAACATTAGCATTGGTCACTAATCTTGCCTCACTAATAAATGTTGATCCTACACCAGTATCATTTGCTGATCTTGCACCATCTTGCACCAGCATCAGTTACTGATCTGCAACCAGTATCAGATACTCATCTTGAACCAGTATCAGTCACTGATCTTACCAAACTATCAGTCAGTAAACTTGTACCAATCTTCGCTTCTGATCTGGCATGGAAGAGCAAATTTTCCACTATTATTAGTAACTGATCTTGCATTAGTATCGGTTACTGACGCCATTTGATCTCAGTTGCTGATCTTGCCAAAGGCTCAGTTGCAGTTAATACACCGATATCAGTGATTCATTTCACTGCAATATCATCTGATCTTGTACCAGTCTTGATCACTAATTTTGCCCCACAATCAATCAGTGATCTCGCACCAGTAAAAGTCACTAATCTTATTTCACAGCCAATCACTAAAATAGCTCCTGTACCCTGCAAAAAAATAAAATAAAATAAAAATAATAATAAATAAATGAATAATCGTAGCAAGTGAAATACCCTTGAATCTAGACAAACCTATCTATAATGTTTTAAAATACATTTACAACAAACCAAATCTAAAAATATTAAGTTGATTTCCACTCAAATGTTAGTAAAATTGTAAGTGAAAATAAGATTGTCTTACTTTTTTTTGCAGTGTATTGATCGCTGATCTCGAATCAATGTCAAATGTCAATTCACTAATTTTACCCGAGTAACAGTAACTCATTTTGTCCCAAATTATTTCACTGATATTGCCTCAATGTCCGTCAATGAGCATGCACTGGTACCATTCACTGAACTTGCCCCAGTACCATTTGCTGATTTGAATCCAGTATTAGTCAGCAGGTTGGCCCAGATATTTGTCATTATTCTTGACCCAGTCCAAAGCCCGACTAGCCAGTTTCAGGACCCTGATCTTTCTTCAGGTTAAGGTTTTCATTTAGTTTAAATTACTGACTCAGGTCCAGATACACCACCTTGTCTTTGTGTCTTGAATGCTCTAGATGATACCACTACTTCTGGTTCCCATGCACAGTACAATCAGTATTTCAGTTCGTTTTAACACAAAACGCTTATATCGCTAGATTCTAGACACCTCCAGAATGAGGGGAATCTTTCTTGCTTGCCTGAGCTTAGTGGAAGTGTTAACAAGTTTCTTCTGCATCTGTAGTGTGTAGGGTGTTCGTTTCATTTCCTGTAGTCTTGCATACTGAATCAACCCAAACTTTTAAACAACACTGTTGAAAATATATTTTTAATTTGGCCCTTTTTGTAAAAGGATATTTGAAGTCAGACTTCTATCTTCACCTCGCCCTCCCTATGTGCTAGACTCTGGGAGGAGAGGATAGGCGGCAATGCATTACACACACAAACACACACACATACACACAAAAGGGCTTGGTTAATGTGAATTCTGCTCCTCATTAGTTCATAATGCATTCTGTGATAAGGAACCAGCAGGATTAGTGAGTGCGCTGATGCCTATAATGAATCATTCACAGGAGTGTGTGTGTGTATACAGACTGATAGGGGCACACACTACTAGGGTTTACATGTAGTAGCTCTGCAGTGTAAAGGTCTCTCTCTCTCTCTCTCTCTCTCTCTCTCGTTCTCCTTCTCTTGTGCCTGCAGCGGCTAATTTGAAAAATGCAAGTGCAAAATGACAAGGAGGAGAACGACAGACGGGTACAGAAAGTAAGAAAAGAATTATAGGAGATGCAGAGAAGGATAGGAAAGGGTGAGAAACTAAAACAGAAGGTAAGGTATTGTGAAAAAGATGGAGGGAAATTTATTGATAAAAAACATATTGGATGAGTAGATAATGAACTATGGGAAAGAGACAGACAGACAGGGGGACTCCTCTTGTGTGCTTGAGTAAGGAGCCTCTCGTCCATTACCTATTTACTTCCTTACAGCTGCTTTCCTACACACACACACACACGCACACACACACAGGTCACTGAGACTTTGTCACATTTTTAAATGAAAGGCAAACAACAATGAATGTGTCACTGTTTTATGTTAATGTGTGGTTGAAGGTCATTGTCAGGGTCAGAATCAGTCATATTTTGAAACAAATTGTCTGGTATATGGAGAGTGTACACAACCACTGGGCATGGAGGTCAGTGCATGCGTGTCGGTGTGTGTGTGGGGATGTATGTGTGTGTGTGTGCGTGTGTATTTGTGTGTTTGCATGGATGGTTCAGTTTTCTCTTGACAGACACAAGAAACACGACTAACAGGTCCCACCAGATTGATAAAATCAGATAGCAAATGAATGGTGGCCCACATGCACCTCACACCCATTACACACACACACACAATTGTACATACTTCACACATCTGGCGTACATACCACCGAGGAACGCTGGGTGATGACCTCATCTGGATCTGGATGCCAGCCGTGCATCCCAAAGCCGTCCTGCTTTACTTTATAGGCTTCCTGTGATATCTGTGACACTAAAGCAAAATCCAACACTAATCCATAGCAATACATCTCATCTAAATGCACAGGTATGTGTGTGTGTGTTAATGTGATTGTAAGGACAGGTGTATCTTGGTAGATGTAACAGTTCTCAAATCTAATTACGTTGGAATTTTTTTTAAGCAGCAGGTTTGTATAAATAAAACTGAATTGAGGTGGCTGGGTATATTATAGCACTCTATATTACTTCTGCTTTGAGAGAAAAAATTGTTACTTGATTTTCTGTGATGGATTGGAACCCTGTCCAGATTGAACCCTGCCGCATGCCCTAAGTCTCCTGGGATAGGCTCCAGGCCCCCCACGAGCCTGGATACAGGATAAAGTCGTCTAGACGACGAGTAAGTGAGTGTACTTGATTTTTTTTTTTACTTAATTCTATAGGACTCTATAGACCTGCATTAAGACTCGGTCGAGATGCATGTCTGTTACTTGATTCTATTGAACTCTATTATGACTCTGTAGAACGTCGGCTTTAAGATTGATGTTCTATAGATCTATCACCCAGTTTTGAAATAAAAATCTCCAGACTTTCTCCTTTGAAGCCTTTTCTATAGAATCTTTGCTAAGTTCTATAAACCTGAAATTGATAAAGCTTTTTTTTTAGATGCATGTCCTATATTGAGATACATGTTGAGGGCAGTGGCGGCTCAAATGGTTATGGCTCTGGGATACTGAGTGGAAGATCAGGGGTTGAAGCCCCCAGCACCGCTGAGTTGCCACTGTTGAGCCATTGAGTAAGGGCTTTAATTCGATCTGCCCCAAGGGGTGCTGGATCCTACTGTAGCTGACCCTATGTTCTGACCGCAGGTTCTTAACTGGAATATGCGAAAAAAAAAATCCTGTACTGTAAAATATGTGACAAATAATTGAATCTTAATATACTTATTACTTGGATATGTTGAATTTTCAAGACCTGCAATTGGACTAAATATAGAATATAATATAGGGTCAATATAGAATTTCATGTTTAGACATGTTTAGATTAATTGCATGAAATGCCTTTGGCTCCTTTGTTCAGCCAAGCTATTTCAGACCGGTTCTATTCATTGCAACCTGCATTGTTTACATTTTCCTTTTAAGACTCACTTAATTTTACTGACAATGGTTTGGATGAAGTACACCCTGATTAAGCGTTTTGAAATGACAGAGGTGCAGATTGTGGAAAGTACAAAGTACTTCATACCCAGCAAACCTCCATCTATATTTAATGCTAAAGATTGGGACAGGAGGTACTAGGTTCCCTGGCGGACTACTGTAGCAGTTGGCAGTGCTTAATCTGCTACATCTTGGGTTTCAGTCTTGATCAGGGGTTGCACAAGCTACTGTAGTGCACACATTGTCTAGAATAAATCTGTATTCTGTAGAATTACACTTTGCCTTCAGTGGAGCCAAGAGGCCCAAACCCGTATCCAACATGACAACTCTCCTGTGTAATCTACAAAGAAAGCTATGAAGACATGATGTGTTAAGAATAGACTGAGCACAAGCGCACTGAACACCTTTGGGATTAACTGGAAGTGAAGCTTTCTCGACACTCTAACATATCAGCACCTGAGCTCACTAATGCTCCTGTAGCTGAATGAACAGAAATCCACACAGGCATGCCAGAACATCTAGCAGAAACCCTTCCCAGAAGACTAGAGTTCATTATAACAGCATATCTGGAATTCTACACTATATGGACAAAAGCATTTGGCCAAACCTGTAAAGACATTGTATCCAAATACATATACTTGGAGTTGGTCCACCTTTTCCATCTCTAACAGCTTCCACTCTTCTTGGAAGGCTGATTTTGGAGTGGTTCTGTGGGAATTCCTGCCCGTTCATTCTGTAGAGTTCTTTTACGAGGTCAGGCACTGATGTTGGATGAGAAGGCCTGGCTTCTCCAGTTCATCCCAAAGATGCTTGATGGGGTTGAGTTCAGGGTTCTGTGTTCAGGCCAGTCAAGTTCTTCCACAACAATGTCTTTATATCGCTGTTAAAATCATCTCCAGAATATATTTATAGTCCTTGCTTTGTGCATTGAAGCAGAGTCATGCTGGAATAGAAAAGAGTCTTCAACAAACTGATGCCAAAAAGTTGCATAGAAGCAAAGCATTGTCCAAGTGTCTTGGTATACTAAAGCATTAAGATTGCCCTTCACTAAGGGGCATAATGAAGGGCCTGACTGAAACAATAATGAACAGGTTTGGCCAAATACTTTTGTCCACAAAGGGTATATTTAGTAGTTACATGTGATGAGCAGGAGTGTACAAACGTTTGGTATTTAAACGTATTTGGGAATATCAGTACACAGACAGGCATACATGGGTTAAGTGTTTAGAAGCCACGTGGCTTTATCTTACCTGTCAATCTTCCTTATTCTGTCCTTCTCGTGGTACTATCTCTCACCTGTCACTCTTCTTTTTTCTCTCTTTCTTGTATTTCTATCTTTCACCTGTCACTTTTCCTTATTCTGTCTTTCTCATGGTTCCATCTCTCACCTGTCACTCATCTTTTTTTTCTCTTTCTCATGGTTCTATCTTTCACCTGTCACTCTTCTTTTTTTCTCTTTTTCTCATGGTTCTATCTTTCACCTGTCACTCTTCTTTTTTTCTCTTTTTCTCATGGTTCTATCTTTCACCTGTCACTCTTCTTTTTTTCGCTTTTTCTCGTGGTTCTATCTGTCACCTGTCACTCTATTTTTTCTTGTATTTCTATCTCTCCTCTGTCACTCTACTTATTCTCTTTTTTTCATGGTTCTACCTCTGGGGTATTGGTGGTTCAGTGCCAGGTTTCTCGCCTGCCATGCGGAAAGCCCAGGTTCAATTCCTACCCAATGCCCAACCCTCAGCCACTGGATGCAGTGCCGGTCGCAAGCCCGGATAAAATGAAAGGGTTGTCTCAGGAGGAAGGGCATCCGGTGTAAACCTGTGCCGAGCTGTTGTGCGGACCGGGGTTCCACTGTGGCTACACCCTGATGGGAGCAGCTGGAAGACTAACATCAACTCATGGCTCCATCTCACACCTGCCACTCTGTCTTCCTCACTGTTTGTCAGCTTGTCTCTGTTTATCTCGTGAATATTTACTCTCTCTCTCTCTCTCTCTCTCTCTCTGCGCATGACAGAGTCTGTTGGACGTCTGAACCTTGATCCAGTCGATTTAAAAACGGAATTCTTCTGCGTTGTGCTCTCTCTCTCTCTCTCTCTCCCTCGTGATGTCATCCAGAGGGGGCGGGGCATAGTGAAAGAGTTCCGCTCGTGTAGATGCCCTCGCGCGTTTCACTTTCTCTCCAGCGCGCACAGCGTACCCAAAAAGCGCACGAGAGGACCTGAACAGGAGCGCACGCTTAACTAATACAAATAATAATAATAATAATAAATAAAAAGGACAGACCAGGAACAACAAACTTTGATTCAACGACTTTGTGATTATTGTTTTAAGAACTTATTTTTTTGGAGGATTTGATTTGTGTTGTATGTTGGATTACGGACGCGGGGGCTGTTTGTGTCTCCGGTGCGCGCGCGGAGCAGGACGATGAACGATCGCGCGTCGCGGGGACAGGAGACACAGTGGCTCCGAGGTGCAGAGGTAAGTGTGTCTGCGTGCGCGTGTGTCTGCGCGAGAGAGAGAGAGAGAGAGAGCGCGAGCTCTGGTCAGTTAATGACTCACACATTTGCCAGCGCAGAGCGCACGAGAGCTCCTGTAGTGTTTCTGCAAAGTGCTGCAGAGGAACAACAGACACAGGAGGACTTCATTCATACCACAAACAACAACAACAACAACAACTACTACTACTACCATTTCTTCTTCTTACTGCTTTTTCTCCAGTTCATTAACATCTCCATATTAGTCACACTGATAACACACACACACACACACACACACACCAAAACCAAACCAGTCTTTTACTGAAGAAACTCTCAGGGTGGTGTGAGGAAAACTCTGAAATTATTTTACATTAAAACATTTTGTAGCTCAAAGAATTTTAGCCATTTTTTGTTTTTAATGTTTTTTTTAGTCAAGTAACTTAAAAAAAAAAAACATTTAACACAAACAATGACCAAACTGCTGTACAATCCTAAAATAGCAGTAATAACAAAAAAAAAGAAATAAAATCGAAATAAAACTATAAACAGTAATAAAAAAAAATCCACTAACATCGTATACAATAAGCAAATTTAAACAGTAAAGCAATAAATAAATAATAAATAAAAAATTATTATTTTACATTATATTATATCACATTATATTATATATTTATAATATTTTTTGATATTCCAATTCCATTTAAATGCTACTTTATTTTATTTTATTATTTGTATATATTTTACATTTTTACAGCTAAACTTTTTCTAATTTTTTTTTTAATATTTGTATAATTTTTCTCTTATTTTTGTTCTTTATTTTAAAACTTTATTTTAAATAATTTTTAGCTTATCGGCGGTCATATATTCACTGCGTTTCATACTGTCTATGACTGTGCATTTGACAAAACAGAATTAAATAAAAATAAATGAAAAAAAAAAAACAGTGAAACAAATACCTTGTCACACTGTATTAAATCCCAAAGAGCATAAAGAAGTCTTGAGGTGAGATTTAAAAATATAAAGAGTAGGACCTCTGCCTGATGTACCGGGTCGGCTCATTCCAGAGTTTCGGGGCTGCTTCTGAAAATGCACGGTCGCCCCAACTCTTCAACCTGCATAAACCTATGTAGTTTATATAATAAATAAATAACATATAGAGCTCAGGATTGTGCAGTAAAAAGTGATACGTCCTTTTTTTTTAACACACCCTACTGTAGGCGATTTGATGAAATTTATGTTAACCAACTATACAAACATAATTGAGAAAAAATGTAAAAAATGGGTGACATAGGCAGAGAAATAGCACAGATACACACAATTATGGTTTTCTGGTTGTTTTCAGTTGTTTTTATGACCAAAAGAGTCATTTTGAGAGATCTTCATTTTTGCATATTCCGGTATGTAAAATTTTACACGTTATAAAAATAATGATAACTTTTGTTCTACCCGACGTATCCAAAAAACAAAATACACAGTCTGAAGCCTCCTCGTTAACACACACCTGCAATTGGCTTCCATATACAGTAAGCACTATCCTTTGTCTGAGGCTGCTTTCACACTAGGGACTCGGGCACGGATCTGAGTATACTCGCACAAAAACATCTGGTACATTTGAGTAGCATGAGGACTTGAAAAAGTGTTCTTGGTCACGGTTCGAATCCATACCAGTGACCAGCATGTGAGAGAGTTGCTGCTGAAATCATCACAGTAGTGAGAAGATCGAGTTCTCTTCAGCTTCATTACTGTATGTTTAATGCTGAATCGCAAGCCTGGCAGGTGCATTCTGCTGTGTCGCGGAGTGTAAAAACGCATGTGTACTCGGGTATGGAACAATATTTCTAATGTGAACGCTAAACAGAAAGGGAGAGTGTGGGAACCAGGAAGGGGGTGATGGGAGGTTGGGGGTATTGCACTCAGGCAGGGTAGAAAGCATGTAAAAACTAGCCTTGATGTTGTGGAATATTTACAAAGCAAATTATTTCCATATGTTCAAGCGTCTATGAAATCTCGTTCCCTCACTAGTTTCTCTCTCGAGCATTTGGCTTATATTTTACCCGACAGAATCACAACAAAGGACCTAATCATTACAGAGTTTAAATAACTTGTATAACATAAAGATTCCTCTGGAAATGAATGCATTAATTGTTATTAATCTGCAAATTTTGCAAAAACTAAAGCTCATTATAATATTTGACGAAGAAAAACAAGTGACGCCGCTAACAAAAAAAGAGACACTGGAGAACAGTAACATATTCTGCAAAGAAGAATGTTAAAAGTTTAACCTTATAAGAGCTTATACAGGGTATGTGTTTATGATTTATGAGTACTGTAATGGACGTTAATGAAAACTTTATGAATATTTCATCATTTAATATTTAATATTTAAACATTAGTGATCAAACTCTGTACAACTATGAGAATATATGTAGATATGAAATGTAGAGTAGAAATCATGCAGGGTTTGTTTTATAGGCACAACAGTTATTTCCGACTGATTAATCTGATTGGATGAGAGTTTTCACGAGTGATGATATCATACACTAACAGCACTGGGATGTTTAACTGTATGCATCATTCGGCGTTGTACAGTGGTTATGTAGGCTATCTGTGGGTAGCAGCATGAGGTGAGAGTGTGATAAATAAACCTTACAATTTAACCTACAGTAGAAGTGTTAAACCAACACAAACCATTTTTTTGCCATATTATATTATAGTCGGACATCATCTGTGGCATTTTGTAGACACCCTGGGATTTAAACTAATGACCTGATTGTAGCCTTCAGGTGAACTACTACTGCCCTTATGGCCCATTATATTATATTGTGCTCAGGTACGTGATATGAACTCCCAGGACCAGGTGGTGTACAGATACCGTGAAGATGACAGGAAATTACTACGATCTGGACATATTTTGGGATTAATAATCAAAACAAACCAAATGTCCAGTGGTGGAACGTCTACCATACATCTTCTCAGAGGACAAGAGATAAGATTAGCTATCATAAAACACAGACTCTTGGTAAGTGAAAATAACAGCTCTGTGACGGACAGGCTCGGGTTCGTTTAGACTCGTCCACTCTTCAGGAACAGAGCGGACACTGGAGATATGTGCTGCGTAGTAAAGCGTGGAAATCACTTTTTAAAAAAGATGTGTGTGTGTGTGTGTGTGTGTTGCATATCACCTGTCAAAAGTTTAAACACTGAACTACAGCAATCATTTTGGATGTCATTAAATGCCCTGGGTTACTTCAGTCTATTAAGTGTGTGTGCATGTTTGTGTGTGTGTGTGTGTGTGTGTGTGCACCATTAAAGTTCCTCTTTGTCCTGTTTAATGAGTCTGTTTTAGTGTGTGTATACACTTATGATGCTGATATTCTCCCAAGGGCTTGTGTAATGATTTTGTGTGTGTGCGTGCGCGCATGTGTGTGTGTGTGTGTGTGCGTGAGTGTAGTTTAATAAATTACTCCTGCTTTTTGGCAGTCTACAGGAATTCTGTAATGGGACACACACTGTGGTCCCAGATAACACATAATGTACATTTACATTTACATTTAGGCATTTGGCAGACGCTCTTATCCAGAGCGACTTACATTTTTTTTTTTTTAATGTCATTACACATCTGAGCAGGTGAGGGTTAAGGGCCTTGCTCAAGTGTGTGTGTGTAATGTACACACACACACACACACACACACACACACACACACACACACACATAGTGAGAGAGAGAGAGAGAGAGTGTTTACCTGTTGATACTGAGAGTGACTACAGGAGGCAGAGTTAAAACAAAGTAACAAAGTATGTGTGTGTGTGTGTGTGTATTAATCATAGATCATTAATATTCAACATTGGCCAATTATTGAGCAATTATTCTATATCAGCCTGACAGCTGACCTCATGTGACCCTCCAGTCAATTGACCCTAATATCAGGTCACATGGTCTTTATGCTGTTCTCTGATTGGCTCGTCTAGTTTTCCTGATTGCGGTAGGTCATGTGCGACAGGGTTAGACTGGCAGTGTGTCTGCACTTCCTGGAACTCTGTAGCTTGTGATGTTACAGATAAACCTTAAGAAGCATAACATTCTCTAAACTTAAACAGAAAATGAAACGCTACCTTGTAGCTTTATCTCAGAGGATTACAAAGCATCGACACTGGAGACTCCTTCTGTAAAAGGTCTCCACGCAGAAAATGTCATCAAATCGACAGATTTGGCGATTTTACCTAGACTACTCCAGCCACAGTTTTCCAACTTTACTACGTCTTTTTCCTTTTTTCTCTGTAAGTGTGTGTGTGTGTGTGTGTGTGTGTATAAAAGGTAATAGCTAATGGAGATCTCCCGGATCAGTGGGCTCTCCTGAGAATTTAATCAAATACTCTTTCAGACACGAGCGTGCATTGATTTCTCGCTTCCTTCGGACAATGACTCTGGATCAGTGACCCACTAAATTACCTTCTTTTTTTGTGCTTATAGAATTTCATTCAGCTTCAGCGAAAGGTTCTTCTTTTGATTTGTAACTACTTCAATCTGTTTATAATCTCACCCTTAATTCATCTTACTCTCTCTTCAGTAAACTCATTGCCACTACAGGTTAAAATACTGAAATTGGTTTACATAATAAAGCCTAAACCAAGCCATGATTAGTTTTGCTTGAATTTCATTAAAGGTTACAAACGCTCGTCCTAATCAGCGGACCAGTTTGTATACTTGCTCTTAGTTTCTTTCTCATTTGGATTGTGTTGCTTTTATGTTGCAAAGCAAATTTCATTAGCACAGATTAGAGCCATGTGATTGAATTGATCGCTGATCTTTTGTAGGAGGTTAGTTCTTAAATATAAATTTCGTATTGCAAAATGCATTTTCACATTGGCAATAATGTAGGATGTACATGATGTAATGGAGTGTGGAGCAAGACAAAAAATATACTAGACATGATATTAAAAAAAATCAATAAAACAAGTTATGCAGTTTTTCGGTGTTAATTATACAACAGTTAGTCCCGACCGAGTAATCTGATTGAAGGAGGGGGCATTCCACGTATGCTGATATAGAATATAACGGCACTGGGACATTTACCTATTTGCACCACTCTGCATCACACTTGTCTTAACAACCATTGCCTCCTGAACAATGGCACTACTTGGTGCATGGAACAAGGGTCTGTACACCCTTAATTGCTAGGTTTCCATTTGACGCTATTTGGGATTTAACCATTTAATTAGACATAGGAAACTCATGAGATTTGCCCACCACCTCCATGGTTTATTCTTCTTACCTTTTGAATTAATTTTACCAGTTAATAACACTTTAAATTCACATATTAATTGAACTGTTGGCCACCAATAAGTTGTTCTGCCAGACACGAAAGGATATTTGCTGAAAGAGTAAAACAACTGGTTTAATATAAAAGATATTACAGCTGTGCTGATGTTCAGTACAACAGCACTCCCTCTCATGTGACATTACATAATAAAATACTTTGAACTTTTGAAATTTTTAAATTTCGCATCGTGATTCCCCTGGATGTTTCTCAGTGTACAAAAAAAACTAAAAAAACTAAACTAATCCAAACCAAACCAAAGGGAAAATGGGGAAAACCAAGGGGAAAATGGACCAAATTCACATATTGGTCCACTGGTTCAGACTAGCGCAAGGTTTGAACGAATTTTAAGTGAGGCTCTTTATCAGCTCAAGTGAAGTGCGTTGGATGCGGGATTGAGTTGTTGCCCTCAGCACAGCAGCATCTTCAATTGCTTTTAGAGCCACACTGTGTTTCTCATTTTGCTGTTTACGACACTCATTGGCCTAAATAGCCTTTTACCCAGAACTCTTTGAGTTATTGGTTAGTCAGAGTCTCTGCAGCATGGCAGATACAGAAACAACTACAACAACTTTTATCTCGTTGAACAGCATTAGGTTGTGATGACTGTTTGAAGTTTTGGGAAACTCAGGGGTCAGGTCTAAAGAGATAATTATAGAGACATCTCCGCCTTGAAAAGTACAAAAGGAATGTGAGTTTCTAGCAGCTGAAGCACAATGGATGCATTTGTAATTGCTAAGGTCGTCACCTTTTGACCCACCTGACACAGTTTGTGTCCTGTTGCCCTGACAATAATCACCATAACAATCTGTATGCTATGTTTTTTAAGCTCAGTAGTTTCCAGTCTTCACAACTGAGCTGTCATATATTAATTAAACAGGAAGCCTTAGGAGTTGGGTGAGAGAGAAGGACATGTGCATGAATATTAGACATTCCTGGAGGCAGTGTGATGACCTGGGGTTGCTTCAATTGCTCAGGTCTATGCTATGCGGCAATAAAATTAGGTCACCTGATGATCTAAATGTACTAAATGATGGGGTTATCACATCTATGGTATTTTTTTCCCAGCTAGATTCCAGGAAACAGAGTGTGAATGAAGGGGTCTGGGAGGATGACAAATCAGTTTAATGCGTTAATTCACCACCACATCGCAATCTTTAAACGTTTAACAAATAAATCTTAGATTGTGCGCCTTTTTGTTTGGCCAGACGGTAGATGATGTACATTGTGTAGTGATTCGTATCTGGGCAGCAGTTTCAAAACACTGATATACTGATCTTCTTTTTACTCTGAAACCATTTCTTTGTTCACTTGGATTTTTTAAAGACTTGAGGACTGAATGATGGACAGATGGAATTAATGTATATATATATATATATATATATATATATTATATATATATATATATATATATATATATATACACACACACACACACACACACACACACACATCGTTATGGTAACAATTCTGAAAATAGTTTTTACAAATTTCAAACTGGTGTATTATTCTGCAGCGCATAAATATTGGCCCTCTACCGTATAACCCCTCTACCCTACAGTATCTATCAGTATAAATGGCTTTATAGACAATCTGTATCTCCCCTGTACAATGTTTCGAGGTTGTATAATACACTGTATGAGGAAAAAAAGATAAGCATCTAATTGAGTATACAGTGTGTACATCAATTTATTAACTACTAATCTAGCAAACCTGCATATAAAGAAACAAGTAAAGCATTATTTTACAGTATGTTAGTTTTTTTTATAGCAGGTAATTAAATTTAAGACCTAAATGTTGTGTCACTGGGTGTAAATCTTAATCCTGATTGAGTTCGAGGCTAATAGACATGGATTCGTTGAAGGTGAAGTGTTCTCTGTAAATTCCTCACATAACCCAGTTACTGCAATGAAATTTGAAAGAAATTAAGGGGTAATTAATTTTAATTAAAATACATGCGTTAGTGTTCTTGTACACACTTTTTCCTGAGACGTACAGTCATTCTCTCTCTTTCTCTCACTCTCTCCCTTTGTCACATCCAATACGAGCTCAAATTTATTACTGTTAAAGTAGCGAAGGCATGAAAAAACAAAACAAAACAAAAAAACAGCACCATGGCAATTGTATAAGAACAAATGAAAAAAAGTTTACACGTTTAATGATTCATCGCTCTTGAAAATGGGCCCAAGAGATAGCAACTAAACAAACATTTGTGTATAGGTGGGGTTTTGGATGTGTGTGTGTATACACACATTAGTGTTGCTTTACAACCAGTCACCTAAGACACTATTCTGAGGTAAAACTAGCGACTAAGTTACTGCTAATAAATTTGTGAGGTGAAACTAGCTATACTAGTTATTGTGAGGTAAATTAGAGTTCAAATTTAAACATCCATTGACTGTAAAAACAAACTAGAGAATGTGAAATAAAACTATTCAGGTAAAATTAGTGACTCTGAGGTAAAACTGGTGAACGTGTGATGTGGAATTATTGAGTCTAAGCTGTAACTACACTAAGTCTAAAACAATGAGAGCTACAGTATACAAAGTGAATAAACCTAGGAACTAGTAATTGTGAGGTAAAAGTTGTGTGGGGAAAGCAGGTCTGAGGTAACAAATTGTGATTTACAGTGAAACAGCTGGCTAGGAGAAAATGTATTTGTGATTTTGAGATATAGCTAGTTACTGTAAAGTACAGGATGGGCCATTTATATGGATACTAGCAGTTATATGGTTATTAACAGTTTGCTAACTGTAGCATGGGAGATGGGTGTAGGTCTCGTAGGGTGTCTTGCATTGAAATTTGCTGCAATGACCCGGTTACTGTGTTCACCAGACATCAAAACACAATTCTATCCACTCCTCACGTGTCATTAGTATTTAAACTGCTAATAACTGCTCTAGAAGTGGAAGTTAAACCAAGCACACCATTGTTTTTCTTGTGAAATCCCAATAAGTTTGATGTGTCACATGACCCTCTTCCTATTGACAAAAACAAAAGTTGGGTTCAAAATGGCCGACTTCAAAATGGCCACCATGGTCACCACCCATCTTGAAAAGTTTTCCCCCCTCACATACACTAATGTTCCACAAACAGGAAGTTAATACGCATGGTGTTTCTATGTCCTTGTTTGATTCTCATATGAAAACCATTAAGAACAATTTGTTTGACAAACTTCTTCCTGTTTGAATGATGTCCATACTGTAGTCCTGCCTGTTTGATTAAGTTCATAGTTACCAGGTGTAAATGAAGAGAAACAGTGACGAGAGAATTCAGTGTGACAGTAGAGTCCTCGTGATTCTAAGGTAGTACCAGTGACTGTGAGGTGAGGCTAGAGGATGGGTCAATTAAGGCGTGAAATTAGGTACTTGATGTCAATTCAAATAAAGAGTATGATGTAAAAACAGGGCATAAATTGTAAAGGTTTGAAGTAAGACTTGTTATGAGGCCAAGTAGTGAATACGGCAGGTAAAATTTGTAAAAGAGTGAGAGAGGATTTAGAAAAAAAAAAAGTATGAATAATGGAATAAGCACGGGACATGTGGAGAACACAGCAATGTTTGCACAAAGGTCAGTTTGTAAAGAAGTGTGTCAGGGGAAAAAGGAAGGTAGACCTCTGGAAGATGTGTGAAAGCCCAAAATTCTGCAATCCCTTTTAAATTAAACACTTCAGCATATTCACTGTTTGTGTTTTCTATTCCCCTGCTGCAAGACATATTGAATACTGTTCAATAAAGTGTAGTAAAACACTTCAGATTGTAGAACAGCCTTGAATTTGGATTTTTTAGGATGGCTTCGATTTCTCCTGATTTCACCTCTTTCATATGGACCCTATATAATATCATTAAAATACATAGTAATAGTGTAATAGGGATGCACCGAAATTTCGGTCGCCGAAAATTTTCGGCCGAAATAGCATTATCGGTTTCGGCCGAAACGTAAGAAAGCGCCGAAAATAAAAGCCGAAATTGTCGCCACGCCTCTCCCATCCTCCCGTCTCGTTCGCGCTGTCATTACGCATCAAACACGGAGTATGTCAGCGGTTCGGAAGCACTTGGAAGCAAGTTTTGTTATTGTTAAACAGCCTTATTACTGTTATTTATTATCAATAAAAGTTTGATTGCTTAATTAATTTGTAGTTTTTTTTAATACAAACAAAAAGAAAATATTTTAAACATGTTTTTTAATGAAGCCATTTTCGGTTTCGGTATCGGTTTTCGGCCAAGTGCATCCAAATATTTCGGTTTCGTTTTTGGCCCAGAATTTTCATTTCGGTGCATCCCTAGTAATAGTGTATAGGGCTATAATGGGACTATCCCTAGTATGGTAACATTGTATTTAAAATTAGACGAAACAGAGAGGTTGGTGAGAGGTCGTGCTTCATGTAAACCTTTTACCAACAGTAAAGCATCCTGAGACCATTCATGCGTGGGCTTGTTTCTCAAAAGTGATAACTTAGTGGCTCAGGGAACAAAACATCAAAAGGAACCCTAATTTCATTGAGAACTTGTGGTCAATCTTCAAGAGACAAGTGGACAAGCAAAAACCCAAACATTTTGACTAAGATTGGGCTGCCATCAGTGTGGATGTGGCCCAGAAATTGACTGACAGCATGCCAGGGTGAGTTACAGAGGTCTTGAGAAAGAGTCAAATATTGACTCTTTGAATAAACTTAATGTAATTGTCGATAAAAAGCCTTTTGTCTCTTATGAAATGCTTGTAATTATACTGGCGTATACCATAGTAACATCTGTCAAAAAGATCTAAAAACACTGAAGCAGCAGACTTTGTGAAAATCAATAAATTAAATCAAAACATTTACCCACGGCCGTACTTAAATTATTGAGAAACTCCCGACTATGCATATATTACATGTAATAAATAGCAGCCTTTTACAATTAAATAACTGCACAGTTCCATATCACAGTTCGATTTTTATGTGATTAATTGTGCAGCTCTGTGAAGGAATGAGCATTTGTACTATAGCTAATATAACTAACATGAGAACATGAACTCATTTGCTCCAGGGATGTTAAATATATAATACCTATAAACAGGTACGACATGCCATCCTGAGTTGTGGAATAAGAGCAATGTGTGTGTATATGTGTGCGTGTGTGTGTGTCCGTGTTTTCCAGCCCATATGGTTATGTGTCATCCTTGTTTGCTGCCAGATGTTAAGCCTGTGTTTGTGTGTCTGTTTTGTAGTTGCTGTGTGTGACCATAAACCTATGCTGACCTCCACTGTCTTGTGTGTGTGGGTGTGCGTGTGTATGCATGTGTGTGAATAAAAGTTTATAACAGTAGGGTGCGTCTGGCTTCATGATTAGGGGTTGAGGAGGAGGGGACTCAGGAACAGAAGTTTAAAGCAGGACATTCCTGAAATTCTCGAAGAAAAAGCAGGGAAATATGACAAGAGACAAAGACGAAGGTGTGCAGAGATGTTTTTATGGCTTTCAGCTGCACACCATTTTACAAGACACCCAGCTAATGCAACTGTCAGGTTCAAATTTGATTATTTTGGATTTCAGATATTGTTCATCCAGATCCAAGGATTTTATTACACCAGTGCAAGCCTTTCATGTCTGACATCACATTCTTCAAAATGCGATTTTATTTTCATGCGACACTACGCAGCAGTGCAGATGGTAACGTGAAAACCTTTGCTGTAGGCAGAACACAGTCCAGCTGTGTGCCCATACACACACAAACATACACACACAGGGCTGATTTATGGCTGTTTAACTTTGTTTTGAAAGTTTGCATCACTGTCTCTCTATGTTTTTGTTTTTCCCTTCTCAGTTTGACACCTCTCTCTCTCTCTCTCTCTCTCTCTCTTTTTACTTGTGTGATTCATGGCTTCACTAGACCTCACTGTTTACAGTAATTTACACAAATGCATTGTTAAGCCAATGATCTGTAAATCCTTCCATTTTATGGACAGACAGTTATTAGCAAAAAACTCTCAAATGACGAAAACACTTTATGTTTAGGTTTCGCAGTTTTATCATCGAGTTTATTTCTTCCAGATGAGCTTTCGACATCCCTGCAAACATCATATTTTCTCAAGTGGAGATGATCACAAGACTAAACAATCACCAGACGATGTTCAGCCTAATCAGCTCATTACCTCCTAAACACCCTGTTGGTTTATTTGCCCCATCACTTCGTTTCCCAGATCTGGTTTTCTTTGTCGTTTATCATCTGTATGTTCTGCTTCATTAGCCTGCTCGTGTGAGATGAATAATTGACAAGCACAAGTGTAAAAAAAAAAAACCTCTGTAACTGCCTGTTTAGGCAAAGGGAAAAAAATTTACACACATTCCGGTTTTAAAGTAATTGCGAGGACCGGATGTTTTTATACAGTATTAGAGTGTTTATTCAATATGATATTTTATACACTGGTACATCAAAACACATGATGAGAAATACATTGTAAAAAAACAAAAACAAAAAAAAAAAAACACGCTAAATAAATAAATAAAACCTGAAACACAACATAATTCTTCTGAGGACTCGGAATTAAAACTCCAAATTTATAATGATATGATTTACCTAGGGTGTGTCAACACAATCAGGCCCCATATAGATATTATAACAGTCCAATACATTACACCCCTGGCACCGCCAAACACAAATAAGTTAGTATCGATGAGAAACATATCTAGAGACTGAACACACATAAGCAGGAACTTGACAGACCTACAGTATGACCTGAAAGCAAGGAGTGCTACTGTAGGAACTGGGAATCAAAGCAAAAAACTAAAATGGTGCACAACACCCATGGGGGTACACTGACAGCTGATAACTGATAAATATTCAAAAACATTGTTAATTTCATTTTCATCACTTAATGGCAACATCTGTTCTTTTCATATGGTACACTGGGATATTATATAAGTGTACTGTTGCATGTATCAACGTTTCCTACTTATATAGATTTTAGGACACACTGTATAAATGAGTATTAATTGAAATTTGGACTGTGTAAAACTTTTTTGGGTGCAAACAATAGCATAGATACACACAAAAATATAAATGTCATTAAATGTGAGCAGCTAAAACATGATTAATTTAGTTATGGTTCAGTTTTTGCCTTCTTACAGTACATTGCCCCTAGACAGTGTTAAATTTCCCAGTTTCCATTAATTGGTTTTCATTCCTTATATGGCAGTATTTCCCATAATCCCATCTCTGCACAGATATCCATGCAACTTGTAACTGTTGCAGTTCGTGTATAACAATACAGGTGGTTTGCTTTAAACTATAAAAACATGGGAAGATATCACTGCATCCCGCACAGAAGAAGTAAAATAATTCTTAATTTTGTTTTTTAAAAAAATCTGAAAATAATAGAATCAGGATATTTATGAAATCGTGTTACTTCACAACTGAAATTGTGTTAGAATCGCAATACAAACTGAATTGGCACAGCGGTATTGTGATAATAATGTATCAGGTGGCCCCTGGTGATTCACATCCCTGTTATTTTATATATTCTGCCTTTTATCTGGAGTGGAACTAATAATTCCTAAATCTATTTATTTTATATATATATATTTAATTGCCTTAAAACACTTAAAAGCACAAACAATGTGTAAACAGGATATGTGGATGTATTAAAACAAAACAAAGTACCAGATAAATGTTGCATTCGTGTTTGATAACCTAATAAATAAACCAGATTTTATTACTGGACTCAGATATTTAATTTGGAATAAATTTGTACATTTATAATGAATAATGAGAATAATGTTTTAAGTAAGATGGATGCTCGATTACGCAGCAATCGTACTCGGCTAAACATATCTCCTGTGTCTCCTCTTGTCTTTAAGTCCATAAATATAAACACATCACAGAGAGATAAGCGTGCTCATTTGTCACTGTCATGTTTTCATATAAACGTTCCCCCCCTGAAGAGGTCAATTTCCGTATTGTTACACTTCTGATGATCCAGCAGGAACATTGTTTATAATGTTTGTGTCTATTTTCCTTAGAAATTGACTCGACATCCGTAAAATAATAGAAGCCATAAATGGTTTTTGTTTTACCATTTAAAATGCAATTTAGATTTGTTTTCCAAAAAGGCCAAAAATATAAACAATCATACATAGGGAACAGAATTTATTGTTTATTTTGTTTATGATTTATTCTGACTGGTACTTACTATTAACCGTGACTAAAAGTGCCACACAAATGACAAACCATTTATGAATATACAGTTTGATGTGTTATGTCTAATTTTCAAATTCAGCTTTAACCGTTTTAATGTAGTAAATTATTAAGTTTTTTCTTTTCATTTTGACTGAGAAACATTAAGCAAAAGTTACTAAACACAATGTTCCTTGTTGTGTGCAATATTTAAGTTGCATATACTCAGCCTGGCTTAGTGGTTAGCATGTCGCCTTGCACCACCAGGGTCTGGGTTTGATTCCCAGTCAGGTTCGATTCCCGCTCAGTGTATCAGTGCTTGGTGGGTCTCCTCAGGTCTAGGCTCAGTAACGTTATGTGGCAATCGCTCTGACCCAGTTCAGCGATCACAGTTTCACGTTATTTCACGATAGCTATAGTTACGATACAGTATGTAGTCACAATGGCTGTGGGTCGGACATGTTAAGCAGCAAGTGAACCTTTTTTTCTGAGGTTGATATGTTAAAAGCAGAAAAATGTGACAATGGCCAAATTGTTATGGTTTTTGCGATTGGTTCAGAGCAACTTCAAAACTGCAGGTCTTGTGAGATGGACATGCCTAAAGTGATAAAGAAAGGAAAACCAGTGAATTGCTGACAGGGTCATGGATTGCCAAGACTCACTAATGCACATGGGAAGTGAAGTCAGGCCCATGTATTCAATAAAAGAGCTACTGAAGCTCAAACTGCTGAAAGGGATAAAACAACAAAGGATGCCGAAGACTATTGCACAGTACATATTTGCATTATACACTAAACACTATATAGTATTTTTATAATTCAAAGCCAAATGGCCAGCTACTCCAGCATCAGTATTAATTACCAACCTTTGAAACGCTGAAACATGAGCTGGTTACTTAATGAAGCATGCTAATACTACAAGACTGTTACGGCAAGTCACTTACAGCAATACTGTACTATGTGTTAATAGTGTTTGAGAGCAAAAGGATCTATTTCATGTCTATATGTGTTTTGCTAATTATTATTCCAGAGCTGCCTCTGAATGGTCACAGTCTCTAAGAGCACTGACCCCATTGATGAAAACGAGAACCTCTCCTCGACAAAATCCATCTTTTCGCGAAGAGCGACGAGTCGTTGCTTACTCAGCCATCGTCTTTTCCACTTTATTTTCCTTTCATCCCCGATTTAGTCAGAGCCCAAACTGTATTGCAGGGTTAAGAACAGAATTTACATGAAAGGGGAAAGAAATGGGCTTATTATGTCCAATGATGAACACTCCAGTCCAGAATTTAAAACTAGATTAAAATAAACCAGCAATAAATTGCACTCATCATAATGTTTGTCCAGTTTCGCACATGAACGCTTTAGAAAAAAAAGAGCATTTTATTAACCAGGTATCACTTCTGTCGTGACACACAATAATCTATCTTAACGTTGTCTCATATATAAGCATAATAAACATTACTAATGGAAATTAAGCTAAGAAAGCCACACAAACTCCCACTCAATTGAATAATTACTCACTCATCATCTATACATGGGTCGGGGGGCTGTAGCCTGTCCCAGGAGACTTAACACACACATACACACACTTGCACACTACGTGCAGTTTTGGGAACGCCAGTTAGTCTAATCTGAATGTCTTTGGACGGTGAGAGGAAACCAGAGTACCCAGAGGAAACCCACCAAGCACTGGGACAACATGCAAACTCCATGCACATAAAGGCGGGAATCGAACCTGGCCGGGAATCGGACCCAGACCCTGGAGGTGCGTGGTGACAGTGCTAACCGCTAAGCCACCGTGCCATCTTCAATCCTATTAATAAGTACCAAATGATCCTCAGACCATCACTGACATAAAGGTGAGAAGGCTTGGAATGTCCAGTGCGTAAAAGGTGGGAAAGCAACATTTGAGACAGTCCTCAAAACGTCATTGAGATCCCAAGTATTCACTGTTTAGTACTATTCAGTGTTCACTTTAGATCCAATAATATTTTATCTATGAATAGGAACAAGTCTATTTTGTAAATAGTTGTTTTTTTAAAGGGCACCTATTATACAAAATTCCCTTTTTACTCATTATTAGACATTCACATGGGTCTCCAGTTTCTGCTTATTTGAATTGAAGACAAAAAGACTTTTCCCCCTTAATGTGACCTCATACAGTATAAGAAGATTCCCGTCACCAGGCTCATCGCTTAGCATTGCTGTTCTCTGACGGGGTGTTCCGCAGTATCTCATATACATAAACACTGAAATGCCATGTTCAGAGAAGGAGTGAAATGGAGGGAAATTGAGGTCTATGCGTTATCTGAGATGTATTTCAGTTGCTTCTTTATTGTCCTTGTCTTTAAATGCTCCATATTGCATTACGTTACAGCATACTGAAATATGAAACATTTTAAGTATAAGGGATAGAGCTAAGCTGAGTTGTTTTGCTCCTTGTGTCGAGCTAATTTATCAGAAAATCAGGAAATATGACAATTTAATTAAAAAATAATGACTGGCAATATTCCCACTTTCTAAACTATCAAAGAACTTGTAAACTGTTACAGAGATGGACATATACTGTACTTTTAACTACTTTTAAACAGCTGCATTAAATCTGTTTTCATTCATTTCAACATTATGAAGAGAAAATGTGCCAGCTGTGCCATTTCATCTTCCAACTTTTCCCCTATATTATTATGTTATTGACACAGAAATTAAAACCCTAACAGATCTGATTGATTTCAGTCATGAATGCAGCTAGCATCAGAGGTCAGTGAAGTGTGTTAAGCATTAGTGTTATTTCACAAGCTCAGGCCGTTTAATCACATACTCAGGCTGCTAATGCGCTTTTAATGAGAGTATTTATAACGGCGTTAAAATGAAAAACACACATCATTTTATTTAAACACACACACACACACGGTCAGCGCTAATACGTCTTAGCCGTGCTGAGTGAACCTCGTCTTTGGGCCACTTTTCATTTGCAATAATACGCTCGGAATTGGGAATTACTGTATACATGAAAGCAGGGAAGCTGTGCAGTAATCTCAGTGTGTTCTAGTAAAGTTCACTCCGGTCGCTACCACCATGGAGTTTCGGCATGCTAACATTTCTTTTATTTTAAAAGATTTGCATTGCATTAAGAATTGAAGATCATTGTCAGAGGAGCGTTCAAGTAGGCGTAAAAGCGATTAACATTTACAGAAGACTTCAGCACAGTATGGTAATGAGACTCTTAGCCGCGGTAAAACATTTGAATGGTGCAAATGTTTCAAAGAAGGCCGTACGTCCGTGAATGACGATCCAAGGCCACTGCGGACATTCAGCGAATGCAACTTACACATTAGCCATTGCATTGCAATAATATGTTGAATCGAGTAACTAAATTAATTAGATAATTAAATATGAATAGATGCAAACACTGAAATAAGCAAATGAGCAACCTTTTCATTATTTTTTGTAGTCTGTCTCTCTCGCTGTCTATCAGCAGCGGGATTTGTGCTGGAGTGTGTATTCTCAGAGCGAACAGTGTGTTAGTAAAGTGAAATCGAGAGCGTGATGTTCATTATCGATTGCATTACCTGTGGGAGTTTCAGTTGCTTGGCACAGGTTGAGTCACTGCTGGTTTTCTGAAGCCCTGTGTGAATGTAAGAGAGAGAGAGAGAGAGAGAGAGAGAAATGGAGTGGCAGTGGATCAGAAACAGCATAATTACTGCAACACAGCAGATAATTTGCTTCCCCACACACACACTTTAGGATGTTCGCTTTCAGATTAATTAGCGATGTGAGAAGCACGTGCTCTCACCAGGTGAGCATTGCTATAGAGGTTTGCTATCTCTTACTCTTTCTCACGCTCTCGCTTTTAAACACACACACACACACATATATGCACACACTATACAGACTATACAATATGTTCACCTATGTTGGAAAACGTTTCTCATGACCAAGCAGATTTGCGTGTGTCTGTCTGATGTACCTTCATGGAAATATACTCGCTTCAATGATATCTGGAGTCACTCACTCTCCAAAGAGATGTGAAGCAGCTCGGTCCTCCAGCAGTGTGACATGGAACAGAATGGAATTTGAAACGTTTTAGCCAAAAAATGTTTCCACGCTCAAGGTGTTTTTTGCAGAAACGTTTCAGATTCCGTTCCGTTCTCCGACTTCGAGAGCAATGCCGTCTCCAAGGGTCCCCAGCGGTCACCAGAAGGTCTATAACAGAGGAGCACTGCCTTCAGCAGCACAAGTTCAGACATAAACATGAAGTCCAGCAACCACCGGGTCCAAGCACTTCTCAAAAATTCTGTTGTTGTTCTACTTTCCGTGTCCTTGTCGAGGGTTTTTGTATTATTTTGTATTTGTATTAATATTTGTTACTTTTGTAAACTTTAGAGGACTTGTATTTGAATTTCAGCTCAGCTGTACATGTACTTCCTGTGTGTCTCAATAAAGCATTACTTATTATTCACTTACTTCCTTACTTACCCTATAGCTATAGAGCTGTGTAACTGAATTTATATAGCAATTAATTTATTTATAAAGTACAAGGGGTGTCCAAGTCAAACCGGGATTTTCTGTTGTGCAGAAAAATTACTGAAAGTAAACACTCCCTTTATTTCCTTATATAATCCCCTGCTACAGTAATGCACCCATCCCAGTGTTTCACTACTGCTTGGACACCATTGAGGTAGAAAGTCTTCTCAGTACACTTGAGCCATGATCGTACCCCATGCTTCATGTCTGAAACGCCGGGCTCCCAGGAATTCCTTTAATAGCCCAAACATATGCAAATATCTTGGCACGAGGGCAGGACTGTATGGGGGATGTGGCAATAACTTCCAGTTCAGTTACTGTAATGTGCAAGTGGGGCTCCGAGCCACCTCGGCCGAGATCATTATAAACGGATGTACAGCCTTCTCTTGGATGTTCGCACCGTTCAAACGTTTTGCTGTGGCTTAGAGTCTCATCACCATACTGGCTTGAAGTCAATTGAGGTCAACCTCTTATCCAAACCATTTTATCTTCCTTTTTTCTTTTTAAAATGCAATTTTGGGTTCATGTAATACTGCCACCTACTGGACCGGAGGGTGATCAGCAGTGCTTTGTCCGTGACATGACATTTAAACAGTCAACACGTTACACAGCATTTCATTGTTTAGACAGTTTTTTTTTTAGTAATTTAAAGGGTGTATAAGGTATAGCTGCTTGGGACAAAATATATAACTGATTGAAAATCCCAGTCATCAAAAATAGAATCGATGGGTTTGCCGGGGATTCACAGGTCTGTTACCAAAGATGCCATTTCCTTGGTTCAGGTTGAGTTACCGTTACCACTCTCGTTTGCCAAGACCAAAATGTTTTCATAAAGCACAAAGTTACAAAGTGCTGACAAGGGAGACTCCTTCCTTAATCGTTCGATCACATCTCTACACTAAGCGCCACAGTTTATTGATTACATTCATTAATGAATTCATTTGCAGCGCAGTACTGAAAACATGGCCTACTGTCAGAGCTGCTGTTATAGAGAATTAATCAACACCTTCTGACCAATCAGAATCCAGAACTCGTACTGAGTCATTTGGTTATACATACAGCATAATAAAGCGCTTTCTTTAAAGTCAGGTTTGTAAGAAAAATGTCAGGTCAGAGATGTAACAGAGTGAATTAGAGGATGATCCGATTCTTTAAGTTTTTTTTTTACTCTTGGGTAATTAATATATAAACGTATTAGTTATACTCTTGTTAAAACCGTACAATATTTTGTACTCTTAAAAAAAATAAATCTTCACACTACTCGACCTTATGTGTGTGTATTTGTGTGTCTGTGTTCATGTCAACATGGAAAATCTCCCTGAATCCTCAGAGGTCCCCACTCTCATGTCTGCCCCCCTCACACACTTCCTGTTTACCATGTTATCCAGGATCGCATGAATATGAAACTAAGGATAATCGTGACGATTATATGTACAGCGTGTTATATGAACCCATGTTTTATTCATAATAGCAGAAGTTTTTGTCTCTCTGTGCGCTTGATATGCAGGGACGAGACGTTGCTGTTGTTGTTGAGTGTTTCACGTCGAGGATAGACGCGTGTGGTTTCATAAGCCTCGCGCTATAATGTGGCGTGGAGGTGTGCTGAGAATAAAGAACAGCCTTTTAATGCTGTAGGTGTATAGGGACTAATGGGTCATTATCTCGCATTCTTCCCTCCAATTCGAAAGCTGTTTTCATGCAAATTAAACAATATAAGATATTCTGAGAGGAAATGCTAAAAAGGGCATCCATCCTCTGGGTTTATTGAGCACACAGACATGCTGAAGACAGATGGATTGGCTGAAAACTATCTGAGCATTTAAGGTGTTAAAGGTTAAAGATCTTGCTCATGTGTCCTACAGGTGCTGGGATTGAAGGACCTTATAGGTCGGAAGGTTGATTAATTTTCTATAACAGCAGCTCTGACACATTTATACTGATGCACAATATTTTAGCGGTTCTGTCGTAATACTTTCACGTTTCACAAAGACAACTTTAACACAAGCTTGTGTATTTATTTGTGTTGTAAATGATTTCTGTAAGAAGATCTTTATGTAACAGTCTCCATTTGCCATCATTTTGTAACAATCAGTGTTAGAGCTGAAGTTTTTAAACATACTTCCTTTTTATACCTCTATTTAGGTTCAAGAAAGGAAAAACGAGAGACCTTGTGTAGCTCATTGTTCATCAAATTATTGTGGAAATGTTATTTGGATGAATATGTTAAGTTGATAAATATGAAAATTACAGTTACTTTAAAAAAATTAAGATGGACCAATGTTGACTAAATGATTGTTTTTTTTTTTCGGGTAATGTTGAACACATTAAAGTTTTGCATTTAAGATGTCAAAACAATATTTTGTTATATTTCATAATTATAATATATCCTTGAAATGCCCATCCTGCACTTTTTTATGGCTAAGATTGGTTCCTTGATTGGAACTCGAACCCAGGCCACTGCAAGGAGAACACTAACACTAACACTAGTGAGTTCTAGCCACTAATCCAACATCAGACCTACTGCTGATGCTGATAAATGAACATACTGTACATCGAACATTGAAACAATCTGGGTTTTGGGTTTCCTCTGGATGTGGCTCCACTGGGGCCTCTGGGTGTGCGCTGTGGTGTCTGATAGCAGGATGCTGGCAGCGGATCCTTCGGGTTGTGAGGTGGTGCCTCTATGGATTGGACTTGTTTGTGGAGGCTGGGTCGGCGGCCTTGGGCTCTTTGCCTACTGGGCCTCCTGGGCTGTGGTGCACCGTGAGTTCTTGTGCCCTGGTATTGTGCACAGCACTGACAGTTCTTCCGTGAGTTGTGCTGCATTGGCTTTTTTGTGGGATCGGACCATTCGGGCTGGCAGCTGCTTCCCAGAGGCATAAAATGAACCTTAGGATCCCAAGTCTCATCTTTCACTAGTTTACTGGTATCTAAACATTTTGAGGTTATTTTTGAAATACATTGTGCGGATCGTTAATTCAGCATTATCCCAATATAATTTCAAAGATCTTCCGTCATAAATGAAGTAGTTTGTCATTGTTGGTGTTTTGGGTGGCAACAGCATTAGGGAGTCTGATGGGGAGCAGCTAGAATGTTAGTGATGATGTTTAGATATTAAAATTTAACATTAAATGTAATTATAAACAGAACAAATGTTAATGTTACTTAACAACATGCTGTACGGCTTGCGCAGGAATGTTAGTGATTTTGATGTAACGTAAAAAAATAAAAATTAAAGCACATAATCAGTTACATTTTCCCAGTTAACCTTTTATGCTTTTTATTTGTGCAGGTGCTATGTTAAGGGTAGCAGGGTGATGAATTAATTCTCAGGCTGAGGGATGTCCCTGCGGCTGCTCCTGCTCCTGCTCCTCTTAACATTCTCCTCACACACACAGGTAAGACATACACACACACACACACACACACACACACAGAACGTGAGTGTTTACAGAAAGTCATGGCCATCACTGTATCAAATGCTTACACTCCTTATTGCACTGATGCTTTAAGCAAAACCATGAACTTCATGTTACTAAAGCAAGTCTTATGGGCGTGGCTAAATGTAAACCATTGTTGTGTCATGAATGCACTTGGGAACTGATTTAACGTTTATCCACATACAGTACACATATAAGGGCAAAGCAATAATGCTTTTGTTTTTTAATAGTTTGTTCTGTGTGGGGTAGGAAAACATTTACACACTTCACGCTAAACGCTGATTGATTAATGAGGCCCAGTGTGGGTGTGTTTGTGTTTACACACCTTTATAAAACTTAAAATAGAACTCATGACTTTCAATAGAAATAGTTTATAAATCTGCAGTTACAAAAGGTGAAATCGTTTGGCCTCGAGAGCTAGTTTTGTTAAATGATCTCTACATTGTTCTCAATGTTCTTCTGGGGACCTCTGGAGAACCACAAAACAGACAAACACACACACACCTAACCGTTTATCCCTGATGTACAGTTCTCACTTCTCAATTTGAGGATGATGTGAAGATGAGTCAGGTTGTTTTTATTTGTATATCAACTTTGCTTGGTCCCCCACTATCTCTCTCTCTCTCTCTCTCTCACACACACACACACACATAAACACACTCATAACCACACTAAGTTGTGAAGATTCAAAACATAACACACACACACACACAAACTTAGATTCATACATGGAATTCAACTGACATAATCTCATTAATGACCAGGAAATAGTGCTGGAATTAATCAAAAAACAGCATTGTAGTAACATTATGAGGACATTGGACATGGTCCTATCATTGTGAGGACCGGGGACTCTTTGGGGGTTTGCAAAGCGTTAAATACCTGCACAAACACACAGACACCACTGATGATCACTAGTCGTTCAAAGTCTTTCACATCTACTTGAAAGTTAATGAAGCGTAACGAGCACGCGCACAAACAGACACACACACACAGGAATGTAGAAATGTCAGATTTTCATCCCCCATTACCTGTTCTAGTTCTCCTTCACTGAGACATTCCTGCACATTCAGGCAGATGGTTAAAGAGATAAACAGAAATAGATAAAGCACATGACTGTCACACCGTTCCACAGAACAAAACGTCGATCAGCAGGAACAATACTAACCATACAGAAACACCATTGTTGGCATTGTAAAGAATAAAAATAAACCTTCGTCGGAAATTCTTTCAGATACAATGTGCTGTGATGGGTGTGATTGGGTAGATAGAAATCGAGTGTGCATTCATTTAATCATTCAGTCATTTATTACTTGTGTTGGCCAGGTACAGTAGTTGGGGCTCCGGCGGTTGAGGGTTAGGGGTTTGAGCCTGCAACTGCCAGGTTTTCAGTTAGGACCTTGGACAAGGCCCTTATCCCTATGCCCATGGAAGACATTTTCTGTGCCAGTCTCAAGACTGAAGAAAAGGGTACTGTAGGTCATAACTTACAGATTGAACGATCCAATGTAGCGATCCTAAGAAAGAGAAAAAAAGCCCAGGGGGAAAATTTTATACTGTTGTAATTTTAGATCAATGGATTACCAAAAAACTAAACAAAATCCTGCATTTGATTAAACTAGCATTTTATTGTCTCAGATGTTTTAAATCTGATGAGAAACAGTCGAAAATAAAAGATAGTGTACCAGGGAAGGAGCAGGGGAATGAAAGTTTAGAAGCATGTTTATCAAGGATCAATAGATTATAAGCGCACGTGCAAGAAACAAGAGAAGGCGAAGAGGAGGAGGAGGAGGATGAAAATGAGCTATAAATAAAGCTACTGATGTGATGTATGTGGTGTGGAACGCAGAAGTGAGATTGTCTCTGTGATAATTGGTTGAGTCATTACCGCAGCTTTGGCGAGCTCTCGCTTTATATTCACATCAAATTAACCCTGAGTCTCTATCCAATACAACGTTTAATGACATGACTGTGTCCTTGTGTCATCAGCCGCTTGCAGTGATGAAAGCATGCGTTTCATTACTTAAATGGAAAACTTTTGTGTCCTTCATTGCAGGAAAAAAAGGCTAGCAATTTATTTGTATTAAATTTCATTCATTTAAAGGGCACATATTATGCAAGATTCACAGTTTAGGCATTTAAATGGTCCTCCAGGATGTGTGCACACAAACAGAAATGCCGTGAAAAAAGAAATCCCTGCTTTTTGCTTTTTGTCCTTTGGCTGAGGATTTAACCTAGAAAATCATTTTCCCCCTAATGTGACATCATATAGGAAGAGCACCCCCCAATTAAACCTACTAATGTCATAACAGATCACAAATGTAATTGTCCCACACACATAGTAAATTGTCCACAAACATATACAGTGGAACCTTGGATTACGAGCATAATTCATTCCAGAAGTGGGCTCGTATTCCAAAACACTCGTAAACCAAATTTAATTTCCCCAAAAGAAATAATGGAAACTCAGATCTCAGATTATTCGTTCCACAGCCCGAAAAAATTTATACCTAAAAATAATTACCACACAATTTTAAGTAAAAATTAAACAAATTAACCTGCACTTTACCTTTAAAAAAAGTACAAATAAATCCCGACAGATAAGTGTTTCCATTTGTGCACGCATATACAGGACCTTTAAGTGTTTTTATTCTTGTTGGTGTTGTGGTAATAACAAAAGTATTCATGCAATTATATCATTACTATTTTTAAGACAGCAATCCAAATAATAACATAAAGTCACCACTGAAAATTGCTTTTATCCGCTCCAGTATTAGTATTTATTTATTTATTCATTTATTTATTTAAGATATTGAAGCCATGTCTATAAAAGCACACACACTAGAATCCTTCTCTTAACAAATAATCAGGTTTTATTTTCATTTCATTCTTTTTGTGGTACTTTTATACGTATCAGTATTTTGGCGTGTGTGTGTGTGTGTGTGTGCGCTCATACATGCTGTGTAACAGTTCAGAGTTTGATGTTTTCCCCGCAGGTCTGTCTGGCTCTGAAGATATTGCGGGAGAAATGGGCCGTCTACCGGAATGAGTGTATTCAGAGTTTCGACAGCAGCCCACCTGCTACAGGTAAGAGTCTACACGTACACATGTGTCTACAAACACACACACACACACACACACACACACAAGTAAAATGAAGTAACTTTTTATTATTGTTATTATTATTAGGTTTGGTGTGTAACAGGACCTTTGATCAATACACCTGTTGGCCTGATGGCTCGCCCGGATCCATCATTAACGTTTCCTGCCCATGGTACCTGCCTTGGTACCGCAACGGTGAGAAACACGGCACAAATCTGCAACGATGACGGACTGTCATCCAGAGCAATAATATAATAATATTACAACGGAATAAATCAAAAATGTTTTTCACTTACATAGTTTGAAAAGTCGACCGAATGAATTTCTTTCTGTGGGTTGTCAACGTGTGTGTGTGTGTGTGTGTGTGTGTAGTTAAGCATGGTCGAGTGTATCGTGTGTGCGGCACGGACGGTCACTGGGCCAGCAGTAAAAACACCACCGAGTGTGACGAGAACGACGAGCGACGGGTGAGATGATGTGGATTTTATGAAAATATTGTTAATTATAATTAATTTAAATAATTACTTACATTATACGAAAATATGTGTATAGACCTGTATGATGTCACTAAAGAAGTGTAACTTTAGACAACTTTTTACATATTTAAAAGTAATTTTTCTTTATTGTCCTTCCCTGTGTGTGTGTGTGTGTGTGTGTGTGTGTGTGTGTGTATAGGAAGAGTATTGGCAGATTATAAGTAAATTCAGGATTATGTATACAGTGGGTTACTCGCTCTCTCTGGCAGCTTTGGTTCTTGCGCTTGGAATCCTCGCAGCATTCAGGTGAAGATGCGCACCACACACACACACACACACACACTTAATTGTATTTATAACACTGTTTCTATAGAGACAGCTCATTCACACCGACGTGTACAACAGATCCATCACACAAATGGATTTAAAGTGATAATAAACTATAATCTATGATAAGGTGAGACACTCATGTGTCATGTATGGAAGAGTCTCCAGTGTCAGAAATCTGACGTCTTTAGGACAGAGGGGTTTACACTCCCGGTGACCAGATTTGTCTGGTTTGCAGTTTGATCAGCCTGCAGAAGCTCCTGAGTGGCGCAACAGAAACACATTTTCATGGCGTTATGTTATCAAAAACTGCGCTCGTTAGAAGCCCCGCGTACTCATGGGCTTGCAGCCACTCAACCTGCTCACTGTTGAGTTTCGCGGCTTTGGAGGCATCTAAAGCAGTAAAACATCATTCTTTCAGGATGATCCTACAGGTGGGACTCTCTGAACTATTTACACATTTCCATTCCGTGTGGAAGGAGTGAATTATTTGCTAGGTTTTAGAAATAATAATAGTTGCAGATGACAGAGATACGTGCTGCTCAGTAACAATGTAGCGTAAACATGTAAGTTAAATGTTAAACTCTTGTATTTGTAAGCTTGTAGGGTTTAAATGTTGCGGTTGGTTTTTAAGTGAGAAAATTGATGTTGTAAGGAATGTGATACTTTTTAAAATAAAAAAAAAACATTGAAACTTTTAAACATTAAACTTTTTTTTAAAGGTTTAAAATTGTAACAACATCAGGGGAAATGTAATATCAAATTGTGACAATCACGATATTAATCAAATCGGGAAATGACTGATGATTTACATCTCTTATAGCTGCTATAACATAAGTGAAACGTTTACATTATTTCACAACTGTAAACAGATTATAAAGCGTGCCTGGTGGCTTATTAATCAGTGAACTGCAGTGATCGTCAGGGCTTGTCGTGTGTTCGTTCTTGTGTTTTCCCATGATGCCACTCAACAGGAAGTTACACTGCATGAGGAACAACATCCACATGAATCTGTTCGGCTCGTTCATTCTGCGCGCCGTGTCCATCTTGGTGAAAGATGCACTGATGGATCTGATCATCACCACGCAGACAGGACGATACCACAAACTCGAGCAGAGTGTCGACATCAAGGTGCACACACACACACACACACACACACACAAACTCATGCACAATATTTCTTCTATGACTGTTACTACCTTACCCTAGTGTGTAGTGTGATGTACGATGTCGTTGCACAAAGTGTGTAAAGAAAGAAATTGTGACAATGACGGCAGATAACTGCAGCGTGCCGGGTCGCCATGGTGATGATGCAGTACAGCGTGATCGCCAATAATTACTGGCTGCTGGTGGAGGGGCTGTACCTGCACAGCCTCCTGGTCATAACCGTCTTCTCTGAGAGAAACTACTTCTCCATCTACCTGTGCATCGGCTGGGGTGAGCCCATGTGTGTGTCTTGTGTCTGTGTGTGTGTGAAACTCAGAGCTAGAAATGACAGGTTTAGGGACCACGCCTCTTTCACTGAGACTGACAGGTGTAGTGGTCATGCCTGTCTTAGTACGCTACATGATATACGTTTGGATGCAGATTGGAAATGACGTCTACAGATGATGTTTTTTTATATTATTTACTCATAGACTTTTAATTGCAGGCACGCCGGTGATATTCGTGTTGCCTTGGGTGACACTGAAGTATCTGAATGAAAACAATCTGTAAGTACCGAACAACTTTCTCCCATTTAGTAATGTGATGTAAGTAAAAATGTAATTTTTTTTTCTTAAAAATTAACTCACCAGGAATTGCATCGCGCCATGATGATCGGCACAAGCACTTGTGCCATGACCAGCTGTGCGCAACATACAACCTGTGAGACTTTTGAGCATGTGGGCCGGGTTTGGTGGCGATTGTAACTGCGCATGTGCCTGGGCCGGTCATCGCTTGTGTAGAAAGTGTAGTGTGTTTGTGTGTATAGTGTAGTGTACAGTATGTTTTTAAGTAAAAAAAGGAATAACTGTAGTTGCAAGCAATGATGAGCGGTCCCAAGCACCTGTACCATCACCACCCGCGGATGTGCACAAAGGCCCTCACAACATTGATATGCTCAAGCACCTGTGCCTTCACTTTTTGGGCGCACGATTTGTGTGTGTCCGCCTTTTGAGCCTGTTAAGACCTCCGAAAAGACAACACCGCCTGTGTGCACCGTCCACCCGTTCAATTTTGTTACACTCTTTCTAAGGAATCAACTTAACATAGAATCCCCCCTATTTTACACACACATACTGTAGACATCACAAGTGTTAACACTCACACACTCGCATCTCTCTCTCACGAATGCAGATAGACACACACACACTGACAATTCACATGTCTCACACACATACACATCACAAATGTTAACACACAGACTCACATACCACACACACAAACACACACACCTACATGTCTCTCTCTCACACACACACACACACACACACACACACATACACACACACACACACACATGCACACACGAGGTTTAAATGATGCTTTATTGACATGACAAATATTTAGGTTGCAAGCTGACATTAGTCCTATTACATCATAGTGTGTGAAGTTGTGCAAGTTGTGTGGTCCACCCAAGCGGCGATGGCTTCTTGTTGGTCTTAGCACACTCAAAAAGCACACAGGTTGTGTAGTGCACCTGGGTGGAGATGCCGCAGGGTGCTTGGGCCCACTCATCGTTGCATGCGCCTGTTATTATTATTATTATTATTATTATTATTATCGTTGATTTAGATAGTTAGAAAGTAATTTTATTTAATTTTTAGCATTTCCTGTCAACTAATGTGTAAATATTTACCTTTATTAACACAAGATACTAGACCTTTTCTGGCATGTTAATTTTTTTAATTTTTTTTATTAAAACTTTTTCTGCAAGTAGAAATATTAATTAACCATTTCATTGCCATTTCAGTAATGAAAGGTAAATATCAGCGAAGAATACATGATGATTCATTCTCGTTGTCATGGATTTTTGAGGAAGAAAAAGTTATTTAGAGCGGAGTCTAAAATTATAATCTGTTCCATGTTCCATGTAGGACTGCGTATTTAAATTATGAAATGCATTTAATGAACAGGGATGTATCCATGGCAACAGGGCAGAGATATCTGCAGGATAACATGGGCAGGATCAGGTTCTCCCATCTACATTTACTTTTCTCATGCCAAAACAACAACAACAACAACAAAAAGATTATTTATCAAAAGTCACTGAAAGGAAGATTATCATTCTAAAGAATCTTTACTGGAAACTAAGTTGAAATTCCAATTAGAAATTTCTGGTTCAATGTTTACATTAACGCTGATCCGACAAGATGTTGTTTAATCATATTATAAAAAAGTGTTTAATCCGATTGTAACTTTTTTTTTGACATGCACAAAGTGGTTTCACTGTGAAGCGTTTTATCTGCTGGAGATATAATGTACTGTCTTGTCAAAAAAAAAGTTGGGTTGCATCAGGCAAAGAAAACAACTAAGGAGATTTGAAATAACTGGAGCTGGGTTAAGAACCTTTCAAATCATTACTAAAACCTGGAAGGGTAATGCTGAACCATGTTTAACACTAGAAGCGCCGAGCAGCGGTCATTTGACCGCAAGGGGGTAAAAAAAAAATAATACTTCACACTCGTTTAATTTCCAGGACCCTCCTTCCATGACTTTTCCTAGATCTGTGAGCTTAATCACCCTGTATGCTTAAATTTTCAAAATCGCACCAGTAAAAGCCAGTATAAAGCTATTTTGCTCTTATTTACGTGAAATCGCTGACAGCTGCGCGCCGGTCATGCCGTTTCCTGCCTTTTCCAACCTGCGATTCTCATTTCTCTCAGCAGATGGCGCAAGGAATCGCGCATACTATCTATGCGTCATTCAGTGTGTAACTGTCTCAGGTTTCATTCCATATATGCAGTTTATTATATATATATATATATATATATATATATATATATATATATATATATATATATTTTTTTTTTTATCCGTGAAATATTGACAATTCGCCATTCATTCTGGCGTTGATAATCAGCGATATTTTATAAGGAGATTTAGAGGATTTAGCTTTACTTTATTTTATAACGTTTCGAGAAAATTCATTAGTTTGTTCATTCTGTTTAAAAATTTCTGTTGCAATTATCTCTAAAAAATGCAATGACCCATCCTGAGGATATAAAGCTTTATTAATGTGTTTGAATAAATCAGATCTACCATAGCAGATAATAAACTATGCTATGTCATAACCGAATCAAACACCACGACTATGCCTCGTTTCGTTCGTCGGGAACGTGGTTCACTTGGCCGCGGTGTATTATAAACCTGCGGAACCTGCGGAGTGAAAGTAGGAAAGTTCCCATACACACACAGGGTGATGAACTCACAGGATTGGGACTAAACAGGTGTGTCTCCCTAAGAAAACGGCTGGTTAGTGAGACTCGTCAGAAACACTAGACTTTGGAGTGATTCCCGGAGTGATGAGGGGAGGAAGGGAAGGACATGAAGCGATGCTCCCATCATGCATCGTGTCCACTGTACAAGCCTCTGGAGACAGTGTTATGATCTGGGGTTGATCAGTCGCTCAGGTCGAGACTCAGCAACGTTATGGGGCAATAAAATAAAGTCAGCTGACGACCGGAATGTACTGAATCACCAGAGTATCACATCTATGTTTTTTTATTCCTGATGGCAAAGACAAATTTCGAAATTTCGATTGGAGCATGAGAAATCAGTTACACACAAGAACTGGACCACAAAGTATGTTTTATGATCAAAGCTAAAGCAGACTAAATACAATCTTAGCATTTGCCTTTTTTTTTTTTTTAGTGTATAACAATAGTATTTTTTTCTTTTCAGCTTTAATTTAGGCTTCCAATCTTTTCTGATGAATCCCACTTTCTGCGTTATGATTGGTTATAAGAACTAATTTATGGTTGGTAAGATCTTCACTATGTGTGCACTTTTAAGTCAATCATCTCTTCTTCCTCAGCCAGAAACCCATTCAATAAAAGTAGGAAAGTAAGTTATATGGTGCTTTAAGAACATGTGGAACGATAAGGGCTTAAATAGCATTATTTATTGGGTTAAAGCAAACATAATAATTTACAAAAGCTTTCTCCGTCCATATCAATGGTTCTGATCCATGGTGTCACCTGACATACAGGTCCTGGCGTTCTCTTGCGTGTCTCTCGGCGTGTGTATGAAACGAAGTGATGTACGGTCTGCACTCAGTCATATGGAGAATGTGTTTACAGCTGCAGTGTTGAAACAAGTTTGTGATGCGTTTGTGTTCGCTGCGCAGATGCTGGGGGGAGAATGTAAACATGGGCTACTGGTGGATCATCCGCTCGCCCATCCTGTTCATCTGTCTGGTAGGACACATGAATTAATTTGAGTTTGTTGCTTAAAATGTATTACCTACTGTCATATGAACAACTAGATAGGTAGGTTTGATATAATATATACTCCAATGTTCCTGTTCACCCCAAGTTGTGTGTGTCTTGTCTATAGTTACTCTTTTTAAAGCTCTATTAGATTGATCTGTCTACATTATACAGTATGTGCCATATACAGTATGATATGGACAGATCAATCCATCCACTAAAGTCTTACAAGTAACCAACAACAAGCAGTAAATATGAGCTGCATTCGAGTCAAACTGGGACTACATTTATGGTGAACCAGGGCATTTACAGAAGAGCAGCACAGTACAGTGATGAGACTCTCAGCCAGAGTAAAACATTTAAACAGTGCAAATGTTTTAAAGAAGGCCTAATGTCCGTAAATGACAATCCCAAGGTGGCTTGGAGCCCGTGAACCACTTGCACGTTACAGGAACTCGGCTGAGAGTTATTGCCACATCCTCCGTACAGTCCTGACCTCGCTCCAAGCCCTTTCTGCATGTTTGGGCCATCAAAGGAGTTCCTGGGAGGCCGGTGTTTTAGAGAAAAGGCAGGCAGTCCGATCATAGCAAACTTTCTAACTCAATGGTATCTCAATGAAGATGCATTAATGTAGCAGGGGATTGTATAGAGAAATAAAGAGTTTTTACTGTCATAAGTGTGTTCTGTTGTTCTGCACAATTATGACTTGAACCCACCCCGTACTTCAGTTTAGAATCTGGAAATGTTGTGGCCTGATTTGCACTTCTTTAAACCAAGGAAACCGTTGTCCTCTGTCCAAAGCTCTAATACGAGTAACTATGGTTAGCACACACACAACATGGTGCGAACAACAGCCTTAGGTGTTGATGTCTCCAGACATTTTTTTTTTCACACTTGAGCACAAAAACAAAACGTTGAGCTCAGTTCAGTAACAGGTTACACGCAGCCCTGTTGTTAGTGTGTGTTTTCTCCAATTTTCACCAGCTGGACAGTGTTAACTAGCTAACAGATTGCTAACACATGTGCTAACAGTTTCATATAGCAAACACACTCTGGGTCTTGTACTGAGTGTACCCGTGTGAAAAATAAAATAAAAAAAATAAAAAAAAAATGTTGTTTAAGAGGAGAATTGGTTCTGCTTGCATGAATAATGTGGCTTACAAACAGCTTTGTTTTCTTCTTCTTCTACTCTCCTCTTCTTCTGCTCTTCCCCCCCTCCCCCTCTTTCTCTCAGATTAATTTCTTTATATTTATTAGAATTATAAAGATCCTGATGTCCAAACTTAAGGCTCATCAGATGAGGTACACAGACTATAAGTTCAGGTAATGTTCACTATAAAGTTCACAACATTATATTTAGTTTGCGTGGTTCGATTTAAGATATTATACATTCAATAATAAATAATTAACTATTTCTATTAATTTAAATAAAATCTCTTTTTAGATTGGCTAAATCTACACTTACACTAATTCCACTGTTGGGGATTCATGCCATCCTCTTCACCTTCGTCATTGACGAGTCTGTGGAAAGGGAATCTCTGTTGCGGCTCATTCGTCTCTTCTATGACCTGTTCTTCAACTCCTTTCAGGTCAGAAATCAAAGAGTCATTCAAAAAGAATTAAGTAAATGGCAGAAAAGAATATATTTATAATATACATAATGTTCACCAAAGACGCTAAGATCACTAACCGGCCAGAGTTAGTGATCTTAAGTTGCGTGCTGAAATGCTGATTTATCTTTTTTATGAATCTCTGTCTTTGAATTGAATGTGCCGGTCAGGGTAATCTATCTAAAGGTTCTGTAGGTTGTTATCAGGTGCGGAAGGTAACCAAGCACATTTACAGCATTTGGCAGATGGCATTATTTAGATTGACATACCATTTTTTTCTCATTATACCTCTAAGCAGTTGAGGGTTAGGGGCCTTGACTATGGGCCCAACATTGGAAACTTGGAGGTGCTGGGAGCTTGGTGCAAGCTTAGGATTTTGATTAAGTAAATTTGAAAGTACTTTTGTACTTTAACTCACATAGAATCATAAATGCCAAATGTCAACTTTTATTTAAGTAAAATCTTATCTATTATATCTAACTCAAGGAAAAGAAAATGCTATACCATACTCAAAAATAAGAAAAAAATCCATAATAAATGTTTTTATATTTCCTTTCACATTACTAACTTGCTAGTTTAGCAGGAGAATTAACCTAACATTAATACTGGGGACTCAGATACCCAATTAAACCAGACCTTAAAAGATGATACGTTTGGGTAGTGTGAACGCTCTGCACCATGCCAAGCCAGGAATCAACTAGGTCCACTTTACAGTGCCTGGAACTTTTTAAAAATTTTGTCATATTACAACCATTTGATCTAAACCAATCCATTGTAGCTCTGGCTGTATGTTTACGGTCGTTGCCCTGCTGCAAGGTGAACCTTTTCTCCGGTCACAAGTCTTTTACAGACTCTAACAGGTTTTCTTCTAAGATTGCCCTGTATTTGGCTTAAACCATTTTCCCATCAACACGATGCTGCCACCACCATGCAGTGTTAGTTTTCCACCACAAATGTTGTAGCAATTTGCATTTTGGCCAATGTTGATCTCAATGGATTAGTTCAATATTGGTCTCAACTGACCAGAGAACCTTCTTCCACATGTTTGCTGTATCACCCACATGGCTTGTCGCAAACACCAATTGGAACTTCTTCTGTCTTTTTCTCAACAACAGCTTTCTTCTTGCCAGTCTTCCATAAAGGCCATATTTTTGGAGTGCACAACTAATAGTTGTTCTGTGGACAGATTCTCCCACCTGAGCTGTGGATGTGCACATGGGCCACAGTTACCATGGGCCTCTTGGCTGCTTCTCTGATTAAATCTCTTCCTTGCCTGGCCTGTCAGCTTATTGAACAGTTCTCTGTGAGATGTTCAAAGCTTTGGATTTTTTTTTATAACCTATCCATGATTTAAATTCCTCCACAACTTTATCCCTGACCTGTCTGGTGTGTTCCAATGGCTTCATGATGCTGTTTGTTCAGTAATATTCTTTAATAAACCCCTGAGGTCTTCACAGAACAGAAGTATTTATACTGACATTACTTGTAAATTACACACAGTTGGACTGTATATATAATTAGGTGACTTCTGAAGGCAAGGTTCCACTGGTTTTTCAGATTTATATTTATAAAATACTTTAAAAACCATTAATAATTTTCCTTCGCCAAAACAATTATGTGCCATTTTGTGTTAGTCTAGCATATAAAATCCCAATAAAGTACATGTATGTTTGTGGTTGTAGTGTAACAAATTGTGGAAAAGTTTAAGGGATATGAATACTTTAGGAAGACCCTGTAAAGGGTGGTCTCAAGCATTATACAGTGTACTTGGCTGTGGTTCGAGTCAGGTCTAAAAAAACATAACGAACACAATGGGCCACTGTTTAGAATGCAGGACCATCAACAGAACAGGTCTTCTCTGAAAGTTGCACATGCATGCATTTAATATTATCCTCTACAGTACATTGCACAGTCATAGCTAGTGAAGTGCTAAGTCATGCAAGAGGATCACAAAATATCAGTATTATTTGGCATACTGTAGTATTGTTCTTGTTTTGTATATTGGCGAATCACACAGTAGTTGTTATTTGGGGCACTGTATGATGCAATCATCCATTAGGTGAATAGGTCAGGCTTATGATGATGCTAGGTTAGCTATTTCTGTCACGTGACTGTTAACTTCCACAACAAACATCATAATATCCATCACTATCCTACAGATTATTCAGCTGTGGAATTACTTACACAATCACACAAGCAGTATAAAAAGCCTTTCATTTTACCAACAAAGGGTATCCTAATATTGATCTTGCTGTATACTTTGGAAATGTATTCCTATTCTTTTAATAAACCTTTGGCTAGTTTGCTAATAGCTAATAGCTCCTTCCCTCCTCACCAAAGTGGAAATAAACTTCCATATTAGATCTGACATGAGATCAGATAGTTAAGATAAATTTACCTGCTTAAATTTAAGATAAACCGACCATTTTATGACCCTAACACAAATTAGTTTTGACGTACACCGTATCTCTCTACACACAGGGTTTGCTGGTGGCCATTCTGTACTGCTTCATCAACAAGGAGGTGAGAACTTGTAGTCAAGTAAAATTTAAAAATTATTTTTTTTTCTATATGAATTATTAATTTCTTCATAACCTACCCCTTTGTCCAGGTGCAGAATGAAATGTTGAAGCGATGGAAGCGTTGGAAGCTAGGGAAGGACATTGAGGAGGAATATCGCAACACCCACAGCCAAACAGCTCATGGCAAGAGTGCGAGCATTAATGTGGCTTCACCGCAAGAACGTTCAGACACCCCCGAACCTGCAGCCTCAGCCCCACCCTCAGAGGAGAGCCGTAGACTTGTGATAAGCTGCCGCAATGGTGCAGGACTGGTGCAAGGAAACGGCAGGGTGGCGCTCCATGAGGGTCCCAGTAACTGCAGTTCTTTGACTGAGGACATCTGCTTAGATGAGCGAATTTACAACACGGACCATTCAGTAGTGACTGAGGAAAGTGAGGTCTGAGATAACTTCGACCATTTGAGGCCTTTAATGGTAAAAAAGGGAAGAATAATAAAAAATGGTGTAGATAAAAACTACTTAACACAGTACAAGACACATATACAGTACACTATTTAAAAAAAATGGTGCAGGCAGTACCACATCCCAACTGGTTGAAAAGACACAGGGGTGAGTTGGCTGGTGTGTGGTGGACATGTCCTAGAGGATATGCAGTGTGGGTGTGTTTTGATCTTTGCTAGCCACCATACATAATGACGTGATGTAAAAACTTGGCTGAACCGCAAACATGTGTAAACTTGTGTTATGTAAATGCAACACAAATTGTGTTGCAACACCACAAAACCTATTTGCGTAACCTAGTTAACATGGCCCCAATTAAGTAAAGGAATCCGCAAAATTTAGATTTTTTTTTCTGTCACCCAAGGTTAAAACTATAATCGATGAATGCTCACAGTGCGTTATGGAAAATCCCATAACCCGCTTGCTCTGTAGGACGAGTCGCAAACACACAACTCAAAGAGGATTTCGAGGCTTTCTAGCAAATGAACAGATGTTCAATCTGGCACTCGACCCCCTGTTTTGATTGCTTATGAATCAGGCTTCGTCTTTGCCCCAAGCAAGCAGCAGGCAGAGTTGAAAATCTCATACCAGTGTTAGATTATAAAAGCGACTTCACATCCATTTGTGTGTTTGTGACATTATGAGGACCCGAATGGACATTCTACTGTATATGGAAGAAAATGGCATCAACAGCTGAAAGACACCTCACATTTTGTCCCTTATGGGGTCCTGTGGTGTTGTTTCTGGTACAGGAACCATACCCCCAAATATACTGTACACACATAGACACACATACTTAGTGTGTCATTGCAGTTGAGAAATTACACACAGTGGGGAAAATGGTCTCTTTCAGAAAGTTTAACGTCCTTTAGGGTTTGTTGGCCAAACAACGGTGTCCATGATGACTAAACACTGAGAGTGAACACAACCACACACACACACACACACACAAGAAATTACATTTAAATATAATAGTCATGCCCACAGTGGTTGAAACTGACATCTATGTACGTATGTCCGTATCTATGTATGTACTGTACAGCGTTTTACCATCACCCCCAACAGCATTTGGGTAAAAAAAAAAAAAAAAAAACGTTCTGTGTAATGGTCATCAACTGTAATTAGTTCTGGTTTGTTCCCACAAACTTTCTAGTCCCTGTTAGACAGGTGTCTAACACGAACGATAAATACCACACATGGGGTCCATGTTGAAAGCCAAAAAATTATGAATCAAAACAAAGTAATAATATTAGCATCATGAAGTAATGAACAGATTTGAATGCAGATACAGGTCAAACAAACTTTACAGATGGTTTATCCAAACAATCAAAACCAAACACTAAGAGCAAACGAAACGTAAACAAGCAAAGGTCACTGGACCAGCAAACCAGGCAAACAGGAACAGGACAGAATCAGACAACTGGGACAGACAGAGGCAGACAAACCAGGAGAACAAACAAAGACGTAAAGCCTTGACATGAAAATTGCAGAGAACACACAGAACATTATTTACCATCCGGGTGAGCGAGCTGCCTGGCCAAAAGCATGTCATCATTGCAGAAAAGTCAAATGACTTTCCTGCCTCCATCAAGATAAAAACTAAAGAGGTAGCTTGAATTACTGGAACAGGGTTAAGAACCGGCCAAAATATTCAAACCTGGAAGGAAGGATTAGTGATAAAAGTCTGGACTTTGGAGCAATGGTAAAAGGTCATGTGGTCTGACGAGTCCAGAGTGATGGTGCATCAGTGTAAAAAGGGAAGTGCATGGAGCGATGCACCCATCATGCATAGTGTCCACTGGACAAGCCTCTGGAGGCGTTGGTATGATCTGGGGTTGATCAGTTGCTCAGGTCTAGACTCAGCAACGACTTCAATGTACCGAATGACGAGGTTATCACTTCTATGGAGTGCAAAGGAGTGTTTCTGGGATCACGAGGATTCATTTTCACATTGAACTGGACACCAGAGTGTGTGCTGTAATCAAAGCTAAAGGCAGCTGAATGAGATTTTAGAGGGTGCGAGTTCATTTTTGACCAGGCAGTGTATACTGTGTGGGTGTTACAGTAGTAGTGTGATCCGACTCAGGTGTATAACGATCAGTAATCAGGCTGAGAGTGCTGAGAGGTCGAGTTCTGGGCAGCACTATTTGTAGTAACTGGAAAGTAGAATCAGATTCTGAATCTGGTGTGTTTAGGGCATGTACTGTAGTAGCAGTAACCAAGTGATAAGTAAAGTATTGAAGACGATATACAATAGGCCTTAAAGAGTTGCCAAATAAGGATATTAAATACATAAAGGTACATGCAATTCCAGTTGCTAAAACCAACTTTGAAAACATTCCCAGTGTAACTATTGCATAACTTTGCATATTATTATTTTTTTTTTTTTTTCGAGAAAAACATTAGACATGAAGAGATATGGATGTCTTATAAGAATGACAGGAATTATTCTTAATCAAGCTTCCCTAAGAGGAGGAAGTTTTTGTCCACACAGCATTTTCAGGGCCTCATAATGCTGCGACCAGAATGAGGTCTCTGTTAGGAAATAAATGCCAACACATGTTCACACACAGAACCTCTCTCTCTCTCTCTCTCTCTCTCTCTCTCTTTCTCTCTCCATCTCGCACTTTCCTCCAGTGGGCAATTCCAGGTCATAAATCATGCAGGATGGGAAAGACGTTCCTGGGAGAATCCAAAATGTCCTGTATGTATTTAACAAAATATTACTTAAATCTCCAATGGCTGTGTGGGACAATATTTCCTTAATGCTGCTGGGGAAAAAAAAAAAAAAAAAGGGAACAAAAATTCCACATTGCTTGAGACGATCACATTTGTAACACGTTGTTTGGATGTGTTTTAAACTCGGTGCTTGCTTTGTCACTGTTTCAAAATTATTTATTATGGCTGATGATGTTTTATGAGTGTGTATGTGTGTGTGTGTCTCACCTGTGTGTCTGCTTTCTTATATGTGTCTCATAGTGCGATATTTTCCAAGGACATGTCATATGAGCTGTGATAAAAAAAAAGGTATACCATAATGTTTGTAAATGAAACCAAAAAAAGAGAAGAGAATAATGTGATAATGTTATAAAGACAGTACTCAAGTCGGTGTGTGATTTATCTTGATTACTAAAACATGTGCAGCGCTGGGAACTTCACATGGTCACCGAAGAGTTCATGGATGATAAATCATGGGTACTTAGAGAACACTAAACACGCTTATACACACACACACACACACATACACACACAGGGGCTTGAATTCCATCCAAGCCTGCTCACCAGTTATCTCTATCAGTTATCTAAATTCCGGCACTGTGCCCCAAACCTTCAGAGATGTAAAGCCCACCTCTACCAGACAGGAAGCAAACGATACGCTCTGTAAACTCTCATTACACACGAACGCACACTAAAAAACATGACCCGGAGGTCACGAACAGAGCGCTCCCGTCGTAAGACGCACACCCTCTCATTAATTTCACGAGGAATGTCGACAGTAGCCAGATTTAGCCACTGTTTACACATTAATGTCTATTAAAGTCACACAGACACTTCCTTGCCGCAGACAGAGACGGATTTTTGTTTATGCAATCGGTCTGGAGGCTTTTAGAGCAATGACTTGTTTTTACCTTTGTTGTTGTTGCAGTTCTGTGAGGATAAGTCTTAAGGTCACATGGTCAGATCTTGGATCATGGATGTTCAAGCCAGTATAAGAGCGTCCTCTAGGTTTGAATATGTAACAGGTCATCACTTATGGCACAGTGTACAGTATACTGTACCATACTGACAAGTCGTTTTCTATGGCATTTTGCAGTTACTCAGTAACATGACAAATTTTCTTTTTGTCCTCTACCTACCTTACCTTAAAGGAGTTCTTATCTTATTTCATGGCATATTACGAAGACTGAAAAAAAAAAGCAAAACTGCGAAAGCACTTTCAGTGGTACCTCGGCATATGAACACTCTGCCTCCAGAAATAAAACTTTTCAAGAAATTTGCATTGGCATCAAAAGCATGTTCAGCATGCGAGTGAAGCGCTAAACGTTATCATCAAGGATGGTAGCAAAAAGAAAAGGGAGGCACTTTCAGTTTTGTTTTTAAAGCAGCCAGAGCCAAAAGAAACAATAAATTGAGGCAAAATGCAGTTTCTATTTATTATATATTTTACTCCATTTATATATTTAAAAATGTTTTAATGGTTTTATATAAAAAATGTGTTTACTTACTCATAATCTATACCACTTTATCCTGTATTTAGGGTCGTGGGTGGTCTGGAGCCTATCCCAGGAGGTTTAGGGCACAAGGTGGGGTGCCAATGCAGGGCACACACATATACACACTATTAGCAATTTGGTAATGTCAATTAGCCTGATCTGCAGGTCTTTGAACTGTGGGAGGAAACCCACCAAGCACAGGGAGAACATGCAAACTCCATGCACATAGAGAGAGGAATCGAGCCTGGCCAGGAACCGAACCCGGACCCTGGAGGTGCAAGGCGACAGTGCTAACCACTACACCACCATGCCACCGAAATGTTTTCAGTAGTTTATTCGAGAATCACATTTCAACACTCTGTATTCCTCTTTAGGGGTGTTATTAGTGCTAAAACACTTATTGAGCACAGTAATACCATGGTCAGTAAACCATTTACTAGGGGGTTTGGCACTGTGAGCAGGTGTCAGGTCGTGCTGAAAAATTAAATCTTCATCTCCATAAAGCTTTTCAGCAGATGGAAGCATGAAGTGCTCCAAAATATCCTGATAGCTAGCTGCATTGACCCTGCCCTTGATAAAACACAGTGGACCAACACCAGCAGCTGACATGGCACCCCAGACCATCACTGACTGTGGGTACTTGACACTGGACTTCAGGCATTTTGGCATTTCCCTCTCCCCAGTCTTCCTCCAGACTCTGGCACCTTGATTTCCGAATGACATGCAACAGTCCAGTGCTGCTTCTCTGTAGCCCAGGTCAGGCGCTTCTGCCGCTGTTTCTGGTTCAAAAGTGGCTTGACCTGGGGAATGTGCCACCTGTAGCCCATTTCCTGCACACGCCTGTACACGGTGGCTCTGGATGTTTCTACTCCAGACTCAGTCCACTGCTTCTGCAGGTCCCCCAAGGTCTGGAATCGGTCCTTCTCCACAATCTTCCTCAGGGTCAGGTCACCTCTTCTCGTTGTGCAGCGTTTTCTGCCACACTTTTTCCTTCCCACAGACTTCCCACTGAGGTGCCTTGATACAGCACTCTGGGAACAACCTATTTGTTCAGAAATTTCCTTCTGTGTCTTACCCTCTTGCTTGAGGGTGTCAATGATGGCCTTCTGGACAGCAGTCAGGTCGGCAGTCTTACCCATGATTGCGGTTTTGAGTAATGAACCAGTCTGGGAGTTTTTAAAAGCCTCAGGAATCTTTCGCAGGTGTTTAGAGTTAATTAGTTGATTCAGATGATTAGGTTAATAGCTCGTTTAGAGAACCTTTTCATGATATGCTAATTTTTTGAGATAGGAATTTTGGGTTTTCATGAGCTGTATGCCAAAATCATCAATATTAAAACAATAAAAGGCTTGAACTACTTCAGTTGTGTGTAATCAATCTAAAATATATATGAAAGTCTAATGTTTATCAGTACATTACAGAAAATAATGAACTTTATCATAATATGCTAATTTTTTGAGAAGGACCTGTACTAGGGTTTAAAAAGACATCTTTAAAAGTTGAAATATCAACTCGAGCTTTTTACTCAAGTAAAAGTGTAAAAGTACTGGTTTCAAAACTACTTAAAGTACTAAGTAAGTACTTGAGTAAAAGTAACGTGAGGGGGAAAAACGCATTAAGGATAAAAGCTTAGGCTGTGTCATGGGCCTATATACTGCACTAACACCTCATAAAAAAAGAAAAGAAAAATGTGTTGTTTTCTTTGTTGTATTTTTTAACGTCCATAGTGATTTGGGATACTGTATATGGCAAATGAAAAATAATTCATTTAAGTACAATGCAAATACATTAAAGAACCATATACGTACTACTGAGCATTAACATGTTTCATGGAGAAGATGATATGAGAACTAGTTGCCTAAAGTATTTTAATGGTGCAAAAAGTCAAACTTCAGAGGCATGTCATCGGGAACCTTTATTGGAATGTAAATGTACATCCAAGCTTAGCTGCAGGAATCTGTGAGGGCAACATACAAGGAAATTAGTGCACCCAGGGCAGGCTTAGTAACAATTACCCTTGTATGGTTGTCTACAATAAACATTAGTGCTGTCAGAATGAAAGATTAATCCAAGTTAATTATTAATTAATAGGTGATTAATCTAATATATCATTCCTGTTACCTTCCTGGTGCTGTTACCTTCCTCGCTGGTGCTTGGTTGTGACATTTCGCTCAAATCTTGAGTCTCTATCACGGACGTCTTTGTCTACTTATCACAACCTTATCAACCGAAAATGCTATTTTATTCAGACGTCCTTGCTGGAGTGTGTGACGTGACGTCATGTGCAGGTGCGATGGATCGATTCTCATCCAACCACAATCAAATTAGCTCCATCCGGATGGTGCGATTTATCCAGATGTTTTTTTTGTTAGTTTTTTGAATGACAAGAATGAAAATTTACATTTAGGCATTTGGCAGATGCTCTTATCCAGAGCGACTTACATTTTTATCTCATTATACATCTGAGCAGTGATGGTTTAAGGGCTATGCTCAAGGGCCCAACAGTGGCAACTTGGTGGTTGTGGGGTTTGAACCTGGGATCTTCTAGACCGTAGTCCATTGTCTTAACCACTAAGCTACCACTGGCCCAATATAAAATAAAATAGTAATGAATGTATGAAATAAAATAGTAACGAGGCTATTTTTAAAATGTAAGGAGTATTCAAGTAAAGTAACAAAGTATTTGTACTTCATTACTTGACACCTTTGCCTACAGTATATGTGGATTTGGGGGTCTCAAAAAAAGAAGTCATCAGATAAATAGAGAGCTATGGAATATTGTGTTCAGGTTTCCCTTATGTGCTAAATAGAACTGGGAAACATAGAGCCCTGGGAACATACAGGTAGGACCTTAAAACTGGAAAGAAAAAGCAGAATACCTATACAGTCTTGCCAGATGTATGAATATTTTGTATGATAATTACATTTTTATTTAGGGATTTGGTAGATGCCATTCTTCAAAATGACTTACATTTTTATCTCATACATCTGAGCAGTTGAAGGTTAAGGACTTTGCTCAAGGGCCTAAGAGAGGGACCTTCTGCTGAGTACTGTAGTTTAACTTCTTAATCACCAATATGGGTCCAAGAGATGACAGCCTTGCTTAAAAGTCCTGAGTCCATTATGGGTGGAAGCCAAAAACATTGGTTACACACAACATGAGGGTTAACAAAAAGTAAATAAATAGCTCATTTAAATAGACAGATATTATTGGACTTGCTATGGAAAAGAATAAAAAGTGCTGTTGGAAAATAATCACCCCCCTGCCCACAATCATAAAATTGAAAATTTTCTCACGCTTCCCAAAATAATTCTCCTATCTGTTCACCTGGCCACAGCTCTCCAGATAATGAGACGATATAATTTACAATTCTAGTCGATATGTTTACAGACCATAGAGATTTTCCATCCAGGTTCCATCATGGACATGAGTGGTGCTTACGGCAATTCAGCTGAACCTCAGTCATTGATTTTAATGCAGCAAAATGAAAATTCATGACGCGAGATCACTTAAACAACAATCTGAGAACAGATTCCCGGTGTCCAGAGGCAACGATAATTTCACACTGAATGACTTTGGGATGTTAATGCCAGGACACTGAGAAATGCTAATGTCGTCTGGGAAATTTACATTTTCAGATCATGCAGCACACATGTGGAATGTAGAAGATATTGAAGCCATTTTTAATGAGCACTAGCTGTTAGCAGTTCAGAGTCATTATCCAGTTCAGTAGTGCAAAGGATTTATTTCAGATCATGTCCTTGTCCTTGCTTCATTTTTATGGACTTTTTAAGGGCAGCTATTATTCAAAATTCATTTTTTAAGCATTCAGGTGGGTCTCATATGCACGTATGAACAAACAAAGCAAGAAGGGGAGAAAAAAATATTTTATTTACCAGGTTTCAACAAGTAAATTAGATTTTAAACCTAATGTGATGTCATATAAGAAGAGCCCCTACTCAGCGTGTTGCTCAGCTCTGCGGTTCTCTGGAGGGGCATGGCTCAGCAGTATCTCATTTACATCATTTAGAGGAGGAATATTAAAATGAAATTAGCTTTAAAAAAACACAAAAAATCTGGGGTTTTGGAGGAGCTTTGAGAACTTCATCAACAATTGGTCACATATGGGACCTTTAATGCATTATTGGTGCGAATCACTGTGTATGATACATTTATAAATCTGTTACTATATTCAAACCACAGCTAACAACTTATAGACAGAGGAACAACAAAAAAAAAAGGATTAGAGAGGCTGATAAGGGAACAACTTACCCGTTTACAACTTACAAGTCTACCTACTGTAAGTAATAACATAGTATAAGTAAGTAGTAAGTAGTCATTCTCTAACTTTCAACATCAAATGTAACTATAAACAGATATGACTGAAAATGCTACTGTAATGTATCAAAATTACATCATGATGGTTCACTTTCAAAATAAAAAAAGAAGTGATTTTTATCTGACTCTAATGTGGAAGCCTAACCCTAACCCTGTCCTCCGAAATGGCACGTGTACGCACACTAGTTCGTCTTTGCTGAGTTAAAACATGGCACATTTGTGCAATCACTCATTCATTTCAAACAATCATTGCAATTAGCAAAAACAAACTAAATAAAAAATACTTGGGGTTTTCCTCTAGAGGACGATGAGCAGTTAGTCGGATGCATTTGTTGAGTTCAAGAAAAAGTAAGAATGCTAGCTGTTTTAGCAGCTAGCACTGCTACAAATCCCTGCGCTGCCAGTGAAGAAAGTTGCTTAAATTTTGATATTACCATTCTCATGCAGGTCAAAATGACATCATGTGATAGATATCCGATCTACCCACTAAACATTGGATGTCGGATAGACGTGCAGATCATGTCTATATTGGGTCCGTCGGTCCATGACCAATTCTGGACATCTATTCGACGTCCAAACTAGGTCCACTATTTGGACGTCCAACCATGACCCAACTTGGACGTCATTTTGACGTTCAACATTTGACCTAATCTGGTTAATATTTTTTGGACGTCATTTGGACGTCTATGGCAGTGGCAATAAATGTGTTTTACAAAATAGAGCCTATCAACATATGATTATACATATGAATACAGATTATTTATAAATAAACAAGATTTATTTTCTGTATGACTATTAATTTATATATGTAAATTATGTTTTATATAAAAAAAAATCATGGTAGCTTAGTCTATCCACCTTATTCCTATCTTACAAAAGACGGTAATTGGACGTCCAAAAATGACATGGAAAAGACGTTCCACCGACGTCAACATTAGACGTGCGGTAGACGTCGAAAAAAAGACGTCGCCTGGCGTTACAAAACAACCCTATCAATGGACGGAAATTGGACGTCTAAAAATGACACGGAAAAGACGTCACTACGATGTCACATTGTGCAGTGGGTAGGACCACAAGTGACCTAAATCTGATCTGAAAAACATTTGATTTTTGCATTCAGACAGTCCAAAAAAAAATTAATCTATGTCTATGAATAAAGTTATTTCAGGCACATAATGAACATAGCTTTGGTGTGGTGAAAGAGGAATAAATTGCTTTAAAGTATACTGTGAAACTTTTTGCTTATTAAAGAAATAATATTAAGTAAGCAGAAGCATAATTGAAGTATTGCAGCATTTTAATGCATACATAGCAAGATAGAGATAAAATACCTGTGATATCTTCTGTCTATAGATTAGATCAACCTAATTTTAGTTAATATATATATTTTTTTTACAGTATACTACTGTACCACTCCAAATTAAAGGCAGAAATAATGCATCAGGTTACAGCGTATATTCTTAATATTGTGTGTGTGTGTGTGATTTTTTGTAATTTATAATATTTATAGTAGAAGTATTAATTATGTACATTTATTTTGCAGTTTAAAATAAATACATAAATAAGTAAATAAATCCCAGTTGAATTATCCCCAATTTTGAAATTCCACACTTTTGTATTTTTTTTTTGCCAGAATTTCTATTGAAGAAGTAAAAAACAGTCTAAAGGTTTCTCTCACCCACACTTTTACTGAGTATCACCTCAAACTAGATTTCATCCTACATCCTCCATTATTCACAAGGTTTTGAATAAATAAACCTTATCTTTATGACTTATATATAAAATGTTTTATACCAAAAGAAATAAGAATCCATTTTTAACACTACAGTGTGAGAGCAAGGAGATATTAAATAACTGCACCTCGGTGCTCAAATGACATCATCATACTCTCCAACCTCTACATGCGGAATAAGTCACTTTAAGGTCTTTAACAGTGGGCAGAGAGTGGAAAATATCACAGCATACAGTATGTAAAGGAAATGAAAGAAAGTTCAAATGTCCTACCAAAATATAAACAAGAAAGAAAACACAATGTATGTTTTTTTATAGGAAAATAATACGAGATATTGTAAAGTTACTGTTAATACACCTTCAGAGTTGGAGGTTCGAATCATGACTCGAGCTGTACTTGGGATGGGTTTCCTCTGTGTACTTCCACACCGATTGGTGTTTCCAAAATGCTAATAGTGTATGATTGTGTGTGTGTGTGTATGATTGTGTGTGTGTGTGTGTGTGTGTTTGTGTGTGTGTTGGCACCTTAATCGAGGTGCACATTTCCTTGTTCCGTAAGTGCCTACACAGGATAAGCGGTACAGATAACAGGCTGTTGGTGGGTTACTGTTAAAATCTTAAGGCTGATAATTTTCTTTCAACGAGACGCCCAAAAGTGTTTTATATAGTTGGTTAAATAAAACGTTAAATAAAATATATTTCATCCCATTACCAAGATGATGGCACTGGCAGGGTCGAGGGTTCGATTCCCATCGGGGTACTCTGGTTTTCTCCCACATTAAGCTTTAAGTTAATAAGAGTTCCCAAATTGCCCATAGTATGTGAATGAGTGTGTGAGTGTACAGTATGTGTGCCCCGTGATGGATTGGCACCCTGTCCAGGGTGTACCCCGCCCCGTGCCCTAAGCCTCCTGGAATAGGCTCCAGGCCCCCTCGACCCTGAATAGGGGGGTGGAGGGTGGGAAGCTTGAAGTAATGAGGCTTGGTCACATTACTAAATGATACTTTCTCTCTCTTTAAATTATCTCTTAAAGATCTAGTGATGAAACTTAGCTACAGCTACAGCTCTAACACAGTAGCTCTATAACATCTATAACTAAACAATCAGAATCCAGGTTTCTCCATCACAGCTCATTTCCAAGCCACTCAATATTCCCAGAGTTCCATTCCATATCAGACGTTTTCATTTATCAAGTTAAAAGATGGCAGAAACTCTTTATATCTACTATCTGGCTTGCTTATTAAACATATACTGTATTAAAGTACCACAAAAAAATATAATTCGCTGATCAGATAAATATTTGGACATTAATTTAAAGCAATTAAACAACAAGCAAATGTTCGGGTCCTGTTTTAAGCCCTGCCGCACCATTGTTCCATTAAAACGGTCTCTTATTAAGGTAAGGGTCCGACCTTGTCAAGATATGATCCTGATATTGATTGCCATAATCTAGTCTTTGAGTTGAACAACCTCACAATCAGGTTCTCACTTGATCCAACCGTATTGTCGGGATAAAAGAAATTTCCCAAAGGAGTTTAAGCACCTTGCTTTATTCGATCAAGTTATATGGAAGAACTACATTTGCTCATCTGGGATTATACACGAACAGGAGATAGTGTATCAGAAAGCAAAAAAAAAAATTGGAAACAAATAAAAAAGGTTTCTAGGATTTGTCTCAGCCTTTGAAATAACACGTCTTCTTTTAGTGAAAATGCTCTGAAGGGATTAAAGATTACTGAAGCCTGCAGGGGTTTGGTGTATCACACTGGAGCAAAAACTGTTCACACACACACACACATACACACACACACATACAAATATATATATATTCCAGTATTGCATATGCAATACTGTGCAAAAGCCTTAAGCGACCCTCTATTTCTTTCGTTCTTTTTTTCGCTCAGTTGTGTTTGGGGAAATTGTTTAAAATTTACTTAAATTCAGTTCATACAGTAATATTGCCTATTTTGTGCCTATTTCATGCTCTGAGGTTTAAGGCCTACACCACAGAACATAAAACGCATCTAACTTAAGGGTTGAACCAGTGAGAAACCGATGATGGTGCAGATGATGACAGATGATCAGGTCGGTGATTACTGTAGTATACTGCTGATGCTGGAAGTTCGGAACAGACGAGAGGGGAAATGAGGTTGCTGATGACGTTTCTACATAACCAACTGTATCTTTAGGCACTTTGCAGCCTGTCACAGTAAAACATTTAATCCCCTTTTTAAATTGAATCTACATCATTAAATTTAATATGAAGAATGCTTGGGAGTCAAGACTTTTGCACAATACAGCATGTACGTACTTTCACATAGTATGGAAGGAAATACTAGAAATCTAAGAGACTAAAAAAAAAATTAAAAGAACATCGCTCCTGACTTTAAACCATCAGGTATTTTTTTAAATGTACTATGTGTGTGTGTGTGTGTGTGTGTGTATAGTCAAGATGTGATCAAAAGCAAATATACAAATATGTTAATTTTGAATAAACAGATAATACAGTCTAAAGATACAAATACAGATAAGAGATACCCTATTTTTTACCTTTTATTTTTTTATTATAATTTCAGGCACAAGCAGTGAGAAATGAATCTCAGGGGATAAATAAAGAGCATGTTAATTAACATTTATTTCACATTCATTTATTCATTGAGTTTAGAAAAGCAGCTGGAGAGTGGTATAAGGGTGCGTGTGTGCATGTGTGTGTGTGTGTGTGTGTGTGTGTGTGTGTTGATACTGACTATATCTTATCTCATGTCCTGCTGTATGTGTTTCATTCTGGTTGTGTTTATGCAGCATTTAATTGACGTAGGTTTGCTTAGCCCTTAGGCTCACTCCCGTCACAGAAACCTGTCCCTATTGTATGTGTGTTAGTGAGAGACAAAAACAACAAGAGACAAACAGATCTTCTATACGATAAATACAGTTGCATTCAAATGATATAAAAAATAATACGAAGAAGAAGAAAGAAAGAAGAACACATAAACAGGATACATATTAATAATTATAATAATCATTTCTCTTTCTCTTTTGGTCTCTTTCTTTTGAATATCTAATGGAGCTACAGTAGGGGAAAAGCTTTAGTACGTGTTCTAAAGAGAGAGAGAGAGAGAGAGAGAGGTAGAGAGAAAGCAGGAGAGAGATCCAAAAGAGTAAAGTTAGTAAGACAGAAATTCAATTGTAAAAAAAAAGAGAAATGAGAAGCAGGATGAGTGACATACTGTAGTATTAAAAAATGATGAACAATGACATGAATGTGAGAAATATGGAGAAAAAAAGAGAGAGAGGAAAGAAGGCCGGAAATAAAGATAACAGAAAGAAAAGTGGACCAAGGAAAAGAATAAGAAAGAGGTAAAGAGGAAAAGGAAGGAATGACTGAAAGGGAAGCAGAAGGAGAGAGGGCAATTAAAAGTAGAAAATGTGATATAATGAGAGAGAGAGAGAGAAACAGAGAGAAGGAGAGAGGGAGAGAAAGGGGGGGGGGTTTGTGTGATATGTAATCAGGTGACCTTCAATCTCATCTTCAATCAGAAGGACTCTGTGGAATAGGAAATGGAGTCTGGATTAGTGAAATTTATCTTAAATGATGATAAAGTGGTGGATTCTGGGAATTTTAATTCATAGGTAAACCTGGTGCTGACCTGGTAACATACGCTGTTAGACATGTCTGTAATTTGCACAGTTTATTTATCCAGCATAATACCCTAAATTATATTTACAGTTAAAAACTGCATTTCTCTTTGCATCATGGGAATATTCTGTGACTTCAAACAACAAATACAGCGATTCACTGTTTTTTTGTTTTTTTTAATTGATGTATACTGTAATACTGTGTTTTCCACAACGGCTTTAGCGCCCAAAGCATAGATGTGATCTGGATCCACAGGATTTGTTCAGGTTTTGTCTGAGGACGGTGGCGAAACTCCAGAGGACATCCTTATCGACACGCCAGAGTAACATTTTTATATGCCAAAGACCAACCAACAAGAAAGGTAAAAAGTGTGTGTGTGTGTGTGTGTGTGCTGACATCAACTTTGGTAACATTGGGTAACGAAAGCTTTACTACGCTAAACTGATGTGACGTTAACGGTAGTATTTAATTTTACATACGGTTTTGTGAGTTTATTCAATTTCTAAAATAAAATCCAAATTATTTTAAACGAGCAAAGTTTACCTTAGCCAAGTTGGTTAATGTAATTGTCTCTGTTTTGGAGTTAACGTTAGTTAACGTGGGTTAGTAAGAACCGAGTTGAGAAATTTAACATCTGGAGTTATACAGTAGGTTAATACTTTAAAAATGTCTGTTGATGATAAGCCATCGTTCTTGTTTTACATTAACGTTAGATTTTTGTATGTTAGATTTATTTTATGCAGTTAGAGATTTACTTTTTTTTTTCAATTGATGTTTATACTGTAGTCACATCGGTCAAATGCCAGTGTACCATTTTTAATTAATCCAGACATAACTTACAGTACTTTTTTTTTCTTTTTTCTCATTTTTGACATTAATTGATTTGATTTATTTAGCGATTTCAGGAGACACCAGCAGGAACGATTTCAAATAGAAACCAGGAACTGCAGCGCCTCGGGTTTGGCCTGAGAAGGAGGGAGTTTCAAAAGGACATGTTGACGGGCACAGCTGATGAAACGTTTGTGCCTAAAATATGCAGTTCAGATACTTAAATTATTTTATAAATGTATTTCCATGTGCTTTGTGTTATTTTAAATGTTTTTTCTTTAAAAAAAAAATGTGATTTAAATGTTTAATGTGTTCACATTCACATAGTTTTTTTCATGAATTTGCAATGATTTAAATAAGGAATGGGATATTTTGTAATTGTGTCTGTTTGAATCTCAGTAGTAGCAAGATAAAAATGGTAACATTTACATGTAAACATAAATAAACTACATTTAAAATAAAATTTATATTTAGGACAAATTATAATTGCTGTAGTGAACTTTCAACCTATTTTTATCACAGTAATAACCCTATTATAATATTACAGTAACACTGTAAACTGATTTACAGTTGAATACTGAAAATCTCAAATACAGTAACTTAAGTTACTGTAAAAACTCCTTGAAATGTCTAACGGTGTAGGGGGTCTAAAGGTGCTCTAGATTTTCTGCCTTTCGAAATTTTTTTAACTGTGTTTCTTGAATAATAAGAATATCTTCATCATCATCATCATCATCATCATCATGGTCCTATGCAAATCACCTTATTCAGACATGCTGTTGTTTATTATTTTGCCATACACCTTTTTTTTTTTTGCATTACATTAGACTTATGTATCTCATTCCGAGATGATAACCACATAACCATTCCCATTTTAGCTTATATTTAATAAGCTGCTAACTGCATTCTGCTCGGCCAGTAACGGCCTCCAGTTCCGCTTCGCTCACCGTGGAAATGAAAAGGAGCATAGGTTATTACCTATGTGGAGCTGCGGTGTGTTAAAGATAGCAATAACTACTAATCACATAGCACAAAAAATGTGCAGTAATAGAAAAAAGTTAAACACCAAGCTAAATCATCTTTTGCTGGACAGCATCTCTGTACAAACCCAGCTAATAATCTCCACTTTCTGAACTCCATCATTGCTCATGGCCTGTTTCTGAGAGTTATAGACATGGAAAGTGTGATGAACATGATCATTCTGCGGAGGGAGTGCTGATATGTGAAAAATGTGTCTGGGTCATTAGTCAGACAGAAGCTCAACAGTGTGCAGAACAGTGTGCAGAGAGTTTGCTGGGAACCATTCCAGTTTTTCATCCTCTGTACCTGCCAAGTTCCCTGTTACAGGATGCGCTCAACCATTGCAAGGGCAGTTCCATTTCTTTATTTCCAGACAGCAAAGGTAGGATTCCAGGACATCAGAGACCTATTGAGGATGTATTAAGAACTGACTATTTTGGAGATTATATCAAATATCCTTTAGAGTCTTAGGTTTAAAAAATGGCCAACACCCTCATTTAGACTGGTCAGCTATAACATAAATGCCATATAGCATTAACATTGATTATTAATTAGATACCAGTAGACTGGTGTCAAGTGGTGACATGTGCACTGGTTATTTATGCCTGTGGAGAGCAAAAGCCATTCCCTCTGGTCTGAAAAGCTAATGCAGCACTCAAAAAAGTCAAAAACTGACAGAAAAAGTCAATGCTGCCATCCATAGAAAGACACCAAAACGCCACTGGCCCATTCTCCAAATACCTCAAATCTCAATCCAATCAAGCACCCATAGGATCCACCGGACAAACAAGTGCCACCCTGCAACCTAAACACAGACGAGACACTGTCAATGTCCTGGAACCAGACACCACAGCACTCCCTCAGATGTCTTGTGGAGTTCATGCCCTGAGTGGCCAGAGCTGCCCCAGTGGCACCAGAAGGTCTTACTGGGAACAATGTTCTTTGTTGTAATGTTATGGCCAATCAGTGTATAATAAACACCAATCATGCCTCTGATTGTTCAGATGGTATTGATTAATTTTCAACCTGAAAATTGTGCAGTTACAAATCACAAGTAACTTAATATTTATTCCATATTTATAAGTAATGCCATTTATTGAATTCCACATGATGCTTGAGACACCATTGAGGTTCCCTGGTGGTGCAATCAAATCTGACACTTTTGGCAGATTTTTAAATACACAATATCCTGTTCTACAGCATCCCAAAGATGTTCTACTTGACTCAGATCCAGTAATGCGAAAGGCCACTGAGGAACTCATTGTCATGGTCATGAGACCAGTTTGAGATGACTTTTTCTTTGCTTTGTGATGCATTATAATGTTGGAAGAAGCCACTGTACATAATAAATAAATGGTAGCCATGAATGGATGCCCATGCTCAGCAACAGCACTCAGATAAGTTGTCGCCATGATTCAAGGCATGATTGATTGTTTAAACGTCCTCGAACAGTGCCAAGAAAACATTCCCGACACCATTACACCACCTCCACTAGCTTGAACTGTTGAGAATGTTGTTGTCATGTCGTTGGTGCTGAATTCTGACCCAGTGTGGCTCAGCATGAATTATGATATATTAGATCAGGTTACTTTTCTACAATCTTTTATTGTCCAGTTTGGGTGAACCCATGCCCACTGCAGCCGTAGCTTTCTCTTCTTGGCCGACAGAAGTTGTTGTTGTTGTTGTAGAATGTACAATATAGTATGTACAATATATTGAGTCTTTACAAAACAGTACAGAGAGGTTATCTGGGTTACTATATCATTTCTTTTACCTTGAACCAGTGTGGCTATCCTCAAGTCCACACACTGAAGTCCACAGAACTGCGGCTTACTGTACATAATGGTTTTTTGGTTATTGGACCATTCTGAGCTAACTTTGTTCATTTAAAAAGTGTTTTGTGTGTAATTCCCAGGATATCAGATGGTATAGAACTTCTTAAACTTGGCCACCTGGCACCTACGATCCTGCCAAAAAATCACTGAGATGACACTTTATCCCCACTCTGGTTGATGAACATTACCTGAAGCTGCTGGCAAATATCTCCTGGATGTTAAATATTGAAAAACTAGGAGTACAGATTTTCTGTGAGTGTAAATTATTCATTTCTTTTGCCAGTGGACTACTACTTTTGAACCCTATTGTAGGCACTTGCACAATAGGAACGGAAAGGGGAGGGATGCATGTGGGCAGAGAAGTGCATTTCCTGTTGACACACTATAAAACCACAATTTTCTTGACTGATTGGTTTTCATTGTTTTCTCTTCCTATTTTGTTCTAGTAACTGTTATACCGTCCAGGCTTGGTTGTTTTTACCCAACATTGATTTTCACTGGCTTCATCAAGAACACCCAATTGTGTACTCACATGTAATTTGTTCTGTATTTTACAGTATGTATCATGCTCACATAAATGTATTGTGTACATCCGTAGTGCATGCTTTACCCTGGCCTTCATCTCCCCCCCGCCTATTTATACATTTTCCTTGTGGTACCTAAGAAAGAAAAATGACAGCAAAAGAATGAAACTGGTAATTTGTGAAGACAAATCTACTGTATAAACCTAGATTTCACAAACCACCTACAGTTTGGAAGGAATTCTTCTGTCAAAGCAGTCCTGTTATTATGAGCAGGACCTCCCTAAGAATTAGTCCCAGTTGTGAACTCTAGTATTTCGACCAATGTTAAAAACAATCCTTATCTCATCAACCCACTATAATGACGTAAGCTAAAAAATATGGCTCTAAAAAATGAATTTTTTGGCGAACAATTGAGTAAAGAGCTTCTCATTGTTGAACTGGTCACCCATTAAAAAAATTGTAGAATTTGTGACTTTATTGACAGAGATAGATGGATATTTATACAGTAACTAGTGCGTTAATTAATTGGCTGTGCATTGCCCCATATTCACCTCCCTGACTGTCACGCATTGTCGGTTAGTTGCGGTTAGTCTTCCCAGCTGCGGTTTTGAGAAAGGTCCAATAGGTGGTGCTGTAGTACCTGCCCTAACTACAGTACATGCATATGCTGGACAATGTCCGCAGTGTGGGAGTATTTCAGTGTGTTTCAGCTATCAATCTTTTTTTGTTAATTGTAAAAACAAACATCAGTACTGGCTAAGAGTTTGACACTCAGTGGTTTCCTAATACAGCGTACTTGTGCTCTATATGCACCATAAATGAACAGTGTACCGGCAGCATCACAAACTTCTTTGTCTTTCTTTAGAAATAGAGTTAGCCAAAAGTAATTTGTGCTTTTTTTGGTGTGTGTGTGTGTATGTGTTTTTAGTTATCGACTACAAGCTTTTTTTTACTTGTATTAATTAATTATTGCTGTTAGAACTGTTCTGAGACTCTATTTTCAAACCCCAACTGAACCACGTGAATTAATGAGATTTATGTAAGATCACATTTTGTGTGTGTGTTTGTACTTCTGTGAACTTGATGAATTATTACTGCTGTTAATGTCATTAATCAAGGTTCATTGTCCCACTGTAAATTATCCTGGACATTTGTGTACATAGAATAGAAATTTTTGGTCTCAGGAGGAAAAGCGGAGTTGCATTCTTAACCATTTTGTGCATGTGTCCATGTGAAAGGAAACACGGTAGCTGAAAACATGAAATTCAGCTCTAACCACCAGGGGTGTACAATTACTGTGTAATTATTCTATTGTATTATCTTCTCCATAAAGAGGAGGGAGCTCAGCGACCATTTAAACCTGACATGTTTTTTCATATCTTTGTAAAGACCTAAAAAATATATAATAATATTAATAACAACATGACATGATCCTGATTCATTTTTTAAAAGCAGTTAGATGTACACTAAAGGATTATTAGGAACACCTGTTCAATTTCTCATTAATGCAATTATCTAATCAACCAATCACATGGCGGTTGTTTTAATGCATTTAGGGGTGTGGTCCTGGTCAAGACAATCTCCTGAACTCCGAACTGAATGTCAGAATGGGAAAGAAAGGTGATTTAAGCTATTTTGAGCGTGGCATGGTTGTTGGTGCCAGACCCAGTATTTCACAATCTGCTCAGTTACTGGGATTTTCACACACAAACTATTTCTAGGGTTTACAAAGAATGGTGTGAAAAGGGAAAAACATCCAGTATGCGGCAGTCCTGTGGGCGAAAATGCCGTGTTGATGCTAGAGGTCAGAGGAGAATGAGCCGACTGATTCAAGCTGATAGAAGAGCAACTTTGACTGAAATAACCACTTGTTACAACTGAGGTATGCAGTAAAGCATTTGTGAAGCCACAACATGCACAACCTTGAGGCTTTTGGGCTACAACAGCAGAAGACCCCACCGGGTACCACTTATCTCCACTACAAATAGGAAAAAGAGGCTACAATTTGCACGAGCTCACCAAAATCAGTTGAAGACTGGAAAAATGTTGCCTGGTCTGATGAGTCTCGATTTCTGTTTAGACATTCAAATGGTAGAGTCAGAATTTGGCGTAAACAGAATAAGAACATGGATCCATCATGCCTTGTTACCACTGTACAGGCTGGTGGTGGTGGTGTAATGGTATGGGTGATGTTTTCTTGGCACACTTTAGGCCTTTTAGTGCCAATTGGGCATCGTTTAAATGCCACGGGCTACCTGAGCATTGTTTCTGACCATGTCCATCCCTTTATGACCACCATGTACCCATCCTCTGATGGTTCCTGCAGGATAATGCACCATGTCATAAAGCTCGAATCATTTCAAATTGGTTTCTTGAACATGACAATGAGTTCACTGTACTAAAATGGCCCCCACAGTCACCAGATCTAAACCCAATAGAGCATCTTTGGGATGTGGTGGAACGGGAGCTTCGTGCCCTGGATGTGCATCCCACAAATCTCCATCAACTGCAAGATGCTATCCTATTGATATGGGCCAACATTTCTAAAGAATGCTTTCAGCACCTTGTTGAATCAATGCCACATAGAATTAAGGCAGTTCTGATGGCTAAAGGGGGTCAAACACCGTATTACTATCTTCTTCTTCTTTGTCTTTCGGCTGTTCCCTTTCAGGGGTCGCCACAGCGAATCATTTGCCTCCATCTAACCCTATCCTCTGCATCCTCTTCGCTCACACCAACTAACTTCATGTCCTCTCTCACTGCATCCATAAATCTCCTCTTTGGTCTTCCTCTAGACCTCCTGCCTGGCAGTTCCAACCTCAGCATCCTTCTACCGATATATTCACAATCTCTCCTCTGAACATGTTTAAACCTCCTCAATCTGGCCTCTCTGACTTTATCTCCAAAACATCTAACGTTGGTTGTCCCTCTGATTATTTCATTCTTGATCCTATCCATCCTTGTCACTCCCAAGGAGAACCTCAACATCTTCAGCTCTGCTACCTCTAGCTCTGCCTCCTGTCTTTTCTTCAGTGCCACTGTCTCTAAGCCGTAGAGCATCGCTGGTCTCACCACTGTCCTGTACACCTTTCCTTTCATTCTCGCTAATACTCTTTTATCGCACAACACACCTAATACGTTTCTCCACCCATTCCAACCTGCCTGTACCCGCCTCTTCACCTCCTTTCCACACTCACCATTGCTCTGGACCGTTGACCCTAAGTACTTAAAATCCTGCACCTTCTTTACCCCTGCTCCCTGTAGCCTCACCGATCTTCTTGGGTTCCTCTCATTTACACACATGTATTCCGTCTTGCTGCGGCTAACCTTCTTTCCTCTTCTTTCCAGAGCGTACCTCCACCTCTCCAAATTTTCCTCCACCTGTTCCCTGCTCTCGCTACAAAGCACAATGTCATCTGCAAACATTAGTATTAGTATGGTGTTCCTAATAATCCTTTAGGTGAGTGTAGGTATAGCATAGCATTGATCGTTACATCATTGGACGGTTCTTAAAAGTACAGTCCAACAAATTATATTTGACCAAAAAAATTTTTGACAGACCAAAAAAATTATATATTTTATATATATATATATATAAAAACATTATATCCTTTCCCAGACATTTTTTTTTTGACTGTATTAATGAACACTGAGATATCAGCTTATACTTTCCTTTCCTCAGGAGCACGATTCAAGAGTGACAGTCGTTCAGGTGATTCTTTATGATTATTAAAGGTGAGAGAGACAATAAAAGGGAGAGACATTTTGAAAGAGAATAAGTGGAAGTTATGGCCTAATAAAATAAAATGTTTGAGTAAAAGGCTGAAGGGCGAGAGAGAGAGAGAGCCAGAGAGAGAGAGATTATCTTTACTTTATTGGTCATTATATCAACATTTTTGTCTTTACTGGCCTTATTGGAGCAAAAGGATGAACATCTCCAAGCATAAAGAGGTCATGAATATTAAATTTGAATAAAGAAAAAGGGTGTTTATTTATGCACAACACCCCCACATACAAACATCACTCTCACACTTTCTCCTCCTAACTATTCGCAGTAAACAAACAAAAAGTCTACTTCTTACATTACGTATTTCTAAATCCTGTCACTCTGTTTTATTAAACTCAACACGCACCTGTCTGATTTCTGCCAGACCCATTAGATACAATCTCATGACGCACAAAACAGAACTAGCATATTATGATAAATGGCCTGACATCATGCAAAAACACACGCGCACACACACACACACACATTCATTATTCATTTCAGACTGCTTTCTTCATTTTCCCTCCAATCTCACTAAAATGCCATCCTGCATTATTTACTTAGAGAGCAGACAGACGGATTGATTTATTAATCAGAGTTGCATCCCATTATTTCATTTCCATAATTGCCTTTGTTCTGTGCGTGTGTGCGTGTGTGTGTGCGCACGCACATGTGTGCAGGAGTTTGCACAGGTCTTAAAAGCTGGCAAGTAATTATATACTATAAACAATATTGCCACTACAGTAATACAAATTCCAAATGTAGACTGAGTTTATTTTTAGACTTCACAGCTGTTCATGGAAATTCAGTATCATATAATTGCGTTACATTTACATTACATTTCAAGCTCGGTAGGATAACACAAGATTTACAATAAAATCAGCATTTTAGTATCAAAGGAAATATTAACTCTTCCAGGCTAAGCTAAACAATAACATTTATTGTCAACTTACCCTCCATTGATCAGTACCATTATTATAAATGGATGTTTAGGCTTTATACTTAAGACCTTATATAGTCATTGTATCATATACAAAGGGATATTAAAAATAGGTAGCATTTCAACATTCAAATTGATGGAACCTACATAAGTGGAAAATGTTTAATACCATGGCTTATTCTTTTAGGATTGTGAAAATTATGTTCTTCATGATAATTTTTTTTTTAGTTTTGCAATGCAAAATTACAAAAAGATTAATCAATGCAAAAAAAATAAAAATACTATAATTAATTTTGTTTAACAGTGGGGTTTTGGTGTAATAAGCACAGCTTGATATTTGAATCCAGTGAATATTTTTTCACCTTTTAAACAAAAATAATTATAAAGAATCATAAAAGGAAACAAAAGAAAAACATTTGAAAAATTAATTGAAGATAATAATAAAAATATCTTTATGCCTTTTAATGGTTTAATACTATATTATAAACTAAACATGTATAATGAAATTTAGATTTTATACAGTAAGTAATTTCACCACTACAGATTTACTTTACAATTTCAGACATTTATAATAAAATACAAACAAACAAACAAACAAACAAGCAAAAAAAAAAACTCCAAAATCATAAAAGTCTATAATAACTCTAGATTTCTCTAGCAACAATTCATAAAAACAACTTTTTTTATAGCAAAAATTATATAGCATAACCATTTTATTATGGGATTTAAATAAAAATTCCCCAGTGAAACTTTGGCAATAAAAGCTTTAAACTCAGACAGAAAGGTTAACATAATGTAACGGTTAACCCCTAGAGGGCGCCAAAGCGCCTGGGTTTGTTTTATGTTGTAGTTTTGTTTTAGTTGGACCTCATGTCCCAGACTGCACCTCGGTCAGGTGACATAAGGATTCACCTGAACCGAGGTAAGGTAATTACTTTTATTATAAAGAGCCTGACTGAAGATCAGTTAGGCGTCTAGCTTTAGTTGGTATTTGTATGATTTATGTCGGTGCTTGTTTATGTGTTTATTTAAAATAATAAAAACCTCGCCTTCTGCAAATATGCCACCGAAACACACACGCCGATTTAGGAAACCTAACAGAAAGCTAGACCGTAAAAGTGGCATAGCGGAGGTCGCTCCCCCAGATGTTTTTTGGGGGGGCGCTATTACCATCTCGTCCGAGCTGGCGGAATGGATACAGGACAGCGAGGAGCAAGGAGAGAGGGAGCTGTTGCAGAGCTGGGAGGGCTGCAAACTCGCCGAACCGGCGGACTGGCTGGGAGACAGCTAGGAGCAGCGAGAGACAGAGGCGCGGCAAAGCTAGGAAGGCTGCAGGCTCGCCATCCGGCGGACGCCGTTTAGAGGTGAGGCAGCTGAGGGAAACGGGTTCCCACGCTCCGACGAGGAAGTACGGGCCAGGGAGGTCAGGTACATCGGAGGCGAACGGGAACAAAACCCCGAGGAGGAGCGAGGTAAAAAGGAGGATGGGACCCGGGAACTGCTCAAGTTCTGGGCAGAGGTGAATGGGGAGCGCATTCGGGGCCTGCAAGAGCAGGTGGAACAGCTCCAACACCTGCTCATCCGACTCCACGAGAGCCAAGCAACAGGCTCTGAGCCTCCTCCTTCTCAGCCTCTGCTCGAAACAGAGGACGACGGGCTTCCGCCACCTCCGCCTCTCTTCCTCGTTGAAGACGCGTTTCCTCCACCTCCGCTACCTCAGCACGACGTGGAGGACTACGCGCCGCTACAGTACGGCGACGAGGACGCGTTTCCTCCACCTCCGCCGCCTCTGCCCGATATGGGGGACGTCGCTCCCGCTCCACAGCCGCCCTGTGTAGCGCACGTCGCTCCAGCTCCTCAGCCCGGCTGCGAGGACGTCGCGCTTCTTCCTCCGCCTCCCGGCTTTGAGGACGTCGCGCTTCTTCCTGTGCCTCCCGGCTTTGAGGACGTCGCGCTTCTTCCTCCGCCTCCCGGCTTTGAGGACGTCGCTCCAGCTCCTCAGCCGCCGACGGACGCAGCGAACGACGCTCCGGCTCCTCAGCTGGGCTTTGAGGACGGCCCGCTGCTTCCTCCGCCTCCCGTCTTTGAGGACGCCGCTCCAGCTCCGCCGGCGACGCTGCCCAGCTCAGCGCGCGTCGCTCCAGCTCCGCCGCCGCCGCCCAGCTCAGCGAGCGTCGCTCCAGCTCCGCCGCCGCCCAGCTCAGCGAGCGTCGCTCCAGCTCCGCCGCCGCCGCCGCCCAGCTCAGCGCGCGTCGCTCCAGCTCCGCCGCCGCCGCCCAGCTCAGCGAGCGTCGCTCCAGCTCTTCAGCCGCCGCCGAGCGTCGCTCCAGCTCCTCAGCCTCGCATGGGGGCTTGGACTACGCAGCTTTTCCGGCCCTGCTCACAAGAGGGGATCGACCGCCTCAATGTTGGGGGGGGGTACTGTAACGGTTAACCCCTAGAGGGCGCCAAAGCGCCTGGGTTTGTTTTATGTTGTAGTTTTGTTTTAGTTGGACCTCATGTCCCAGACTGCACCTCGGTCAGGTGACATAAGGATTCACCTGAACCGAGGTAAGGTAATTAAGTTTATTATAAAGAGCCTGACTGAAGATCAGTCAGGCGTCTAGCTTTAGTTGGTATTTGTATGATTTATGTCGGTGTTTGTTTATGTGTTTATTTAAAATAATAAAAACCTTTGTTGAAACGCCAGCTCGCCTCCTGCAAATATGCCACCGAAACACACACGCCGATTTAGGAAACCTAACACATAATAACAGATCAATAGTAAAAATGTCACAAATATTTATTATTTTAGCCAGCACATCCTTACATTATATTCACAGTTAATGTTAAAATATGAGACAAAATGAAGAACAGTAACATGTAATGCATACAAAATTATGATATAAAGATTTATATTAACATATAAGCCTAAGTAAATATAACTGCAGACAGTTATTGAAAATACACGTGTGCACACACACACACACACACACACACATGCACACACGCACACACATGCTAAGTCTAGGTCTATAGTGAAACTGGGAATGACAACTCAGTCCACTTTTATACACCTGCTTTATTTGTTTCAAGTCACTACCTAATCCATATTAATTAAATTTTAATGCTTGCCTTCCAAGCTACAACAGTGTAATTATGTTTGGACATAAAACAATTTAAAGATAGTTTTTTTTAAACAATAGTCACATAATAATGTTAAATGAGCAAAAAATATGAATAAGAAATTAATAAATAAAGAGATTTTATTAAATTCTGTTAAACCATTTACATTAAAATGGGGGGGGGGGTGCTGTGGTGTCTGGTGCCTCGACGTTGGTTGCCTGACGTTCAGTACAGGTAGACAGACTTGGGTGGCCATGATCTGGCATTGGCAGCAGATTCTTTGGGTGATTTGGATTGTGGGGTGGTTTGGCACGCCAACAGCTGCTCGATTGCTATGAGCTATGGGCTCTGGGGAGCTTTGAGACTGGGTTGGTGAATTTGGGCTCCATGCGTGCTATGCCCCAAGCACAGCAGGATGTATTCTGTTGCTTTTCTATTGTGGCTTGTGGCTATATGAACTACATTGGCTCTTCTGTGGGATCGGTCCGGTTGCCTGACTTTTGGTACAGGTAGACAGACCTTGAGTGGCCATGATCTGGCCACCAGTTTACTGTTATATAATCGATAGTTAATGGTGTTAAATTTTTTGTTGGTGGATCAGTGCTGATTTATTTTTTTGCTAGTAAATATCATTTTTTTGTAAATATATAATTTTTGTTGGTAGTGATGCCTGTTAGACTGCATGAAAGAATCTGGAGAACACAATCCAGGTAGAGGTAATAGAGATATTTTTTGTTCCTTTCAGATCATAGTCTCATAATTTTAAGAAACAGTCCGTCAGTGGATTCCTTATAGTTTAGCATGAGATCAGTAAGAATGCCCTGAGAGCTTGGTTAAGTTCTGGATTTTAAAGCAGCACAACTCACACAGAAACTTCCTGAACTCCTGCCTGCTCAGGGGAGTACTGCAGAAAAGTAGAATTAAGATACCCTTGACAACTGAAAAAGTGTGGCTTGGCCTAGTTTAATCAGAGAATCCTAGATTAATCCATCGCCTGTTTCTCAAGCCAGGAGTAGATAGTAGATAGGAGTAGGTGAGATGTGTGTGTAGATTGCATTCTTACTGTAATTAGACCACCGGCTAAAACACAGAATTATTGATGCAAAAATTGGATAAGACTTATATTTGTGCCATACTTTTCACCAACTGAATAAAAGCTTTTTATGGAAAAATCTGACGCTATAATTAAACCAAGAGAAAAAGGCTGGAAGACAAGAGTTGACAGACTGAATGCAAAACTAAGTCCAAAAAAGTTGCACGTTCAAACCAGTATCTTACGGAACCCATTATAATTACAATTTAAGGAGTTACTTGTCATCTTACCTATCCATCCATCTATCCATCTATCTATCTATCTATCTATCTATCTATCTATCTATCTATTTATCTATCTATCCATCCATCCATCCATCCATCATAAAGAAAAGAACTCATATCATCAGGAAATAGCTGCCACTTAATCATTAAGTATATGGTGACTATTTTATTGCCTGTACAGATTTCAGCAGTTTAAAAAAGGCTGATATATTCGGCATTAGCAACCTAAAGCTTCACTCTAGCAAAAGAGCTGGCCTTGGACTCGAATAAACCCAGGCCAGTGATGGAAGGGATCCAGAGAGGAACAGCTACTGTCTTTGGCCAAGCGAGAGAAACTGGCCACTTCATCCCAGATACATTTTTGCAGTACTATTGCACATGAAACACAACCAAATATTTATAGTTTGTTTTGTGGAATGTCTGATTTTGGCTTACCTCGCGGTGTCTGGTAACACACTTACGCTTCTGGAGACATCAGATGATGATTCGGTGAGGACTCTATTAAAATCATAGACTTGGCATGTCCTGTCAGAACTTTCAATATAAGTTCTATTAAATATGACACAGGAAAGAGATATCTGCAGCAACGGAGTGCACTTCTGCAGATGATGAATAGATTGTGTCACTAGTTTGAACTATTTCACATTTTTACAGAGGTGGTCTTCCTATTCAGTCCATAATGGAAAAGAAGACAGCAACATGGTCCTAATATATGATCCGCTATATATTGCCAAAAGTATTCCCTTGCCTGCCTTACCTTGCATATGAACTTGAGGAAGATCCAATTTTTATAGGGTTTAATATGATGTTGGCCCACTCTTTCAAGCTATAACAGCTTCAACTCTTCGAGGGAGATTTCTCTGAAGTTTTTTTTTTTTCTTTTTTTGGGGCGGTGGTGAATTTTTCCCCAATTTTCTCCCGAAGGTAGTTCAATGTAGCTGAATTCAATTCCCACCGGGCACTGGGGGGCTCCCACAATACTACTACCAGACCAAGGACAATCACATGTTTCCTCTAAAACTTCCAACTGATAACTCATGCATCATTTACATTTAGGCATTTGGCAGACACTCTTATCCAGAGCGACTTACATTTTTATCTCATTACACATCTGAGCAGTTGAGGGTTAACAACAATGGCAACTTGTTGGTTGTGGTGTTTGAACCTGGGATCTTCCGAACCGTAGTCCAATGCCTTAACCACTGAGCTACCCCATGGCCATTGACACTGTAACACCCTCGGAGAACAGTGCTATACGCTCCTTCTGCTCACAGATACCCATGGTTAGCTGTAGAGCGGTGATTGATGTGAGAGCTAAGTGTCTCCCATTCCACTTGCTAAGAGGAAGGCCATATTTGTGCAGGTGTCACAACACTGTAAACAGTCCACCACAACTCCAGAGTCTGCCAAATCTTCCTGGAGGTCTTTTGCAGTCAAATGTGGGTTCTGACTTGCATTTCTGACAATCCTACTGTATGAGCCATACTTTCTAAAATTTTTCTTGGACTTCCATACCTTATCTTGAAATCCACTGTTCCCAATTACATTCCGAACTGAGGAATTCGGTAACTAAAAACACTTTGCTATCTTCTGATAATCATCTCCTGGTTTGTGAGCATCAATATTTTTTTATTTTTAGACTGTTAGGCAACTTTATAGAGGAACCCTTGACTGCTGATTGTTGGGGCAAGGTTAGAGGAGTCTAGTTATATACAGTAGAAAGCATTGAAAGTTGTATCACCTGGTTTTTCTTAACCATGGCTCTAACAAGCTACAGTAATTAAGGTCTGCTCAAAGTTATCTGAAGGCTCAGGTCTTCTGGGGTTCCTTTTCTTTCGCAGTGTGCTGCTTTCTTGTTTTTACTCTAAAATAGCCCTTTTATATGGTAAATTTGCTATTGCTTAAAATATTGCAAAAGAGAGTTGAATGTTTGCCTTTATGCCTTTTATAGATCATTTCATCTTCCGTTTGTTTAACTGTTCACATTAACAGAAAGGTGCCCAGACTTTCACAGACTGTATATTAATAATTTCTTATTGATGGGGATTTATAATTTAATTATATTTACATGTATTCCTATGGGGAAAAAAAATGAATTGCTACGCGACCAAATCGGCTTACGAGCAGAATTAGGAATCAATTATGTTCATAAATTAAGGTTTCACTGTAATGCCATATGTGTTATTTAATAGTTTTGAAATCACCATTAGTGTTTTAACTTATTGAACTGTATGATATATACAGTAATTAGATTAGGTCATTGTTGGCTCAGTGTTAAGTTGTTTCCTGCCATGTGGAAGGCCCAGGTTCAGTACCCACCCAGTGCCCAAACCCCAGCCAGTGGATGCAGTGCCGGTCCCAAGCCTGAATAAAATAAAAGGGTTGTAAAAAAAAAAAACCTGTACCAAGTTGTATGCAGATGAAATGGTCCACTGTGGTGACCCCTCAATAGGAACAGCAAAAAAGACCAACATCAGCTCTATAATTTAATCACAATCCCAGTGTAGCTATTATGCATGTGAGAACAGTCTAGATATAGCCACAGGAAAAATCACTTTGCTTTTTTACTGTTTAATATATGCATACACCCACATGACAGCCCTAAACAGCCCTACAGCAAAAATCACGAGAACATGATTCTTTGAAATCTTAATGAGTTATGTTCTCATGGGTAGTCTGTCTTATTCTTGTTTGACAAAAATCTCACTCATTTGCATATGCTTGAATGTGTATCGTGTGCATTTTTTACTCTATCTGAGTGTGTTATTGTGCATCTCCCCCACAGATAGGTCTGCATCGTCTCAGTATGTTTCATACACATACATGCAAAGTGTCTTATTGGCAAGAAAGACTTTAAATGTGCTCATCAAGCATGCAAGAAATAATTCTAACTTGTGTTTTTGTGAGCGCTCAGTTTCCCAGTTGGAAAACCACTGGCCCTCTGGCAACTAGATGTGTTCTCCTGTTAATGTTGGGTTTTGTCATGATCTGATTCTTAGGAGTTGAAATGATTAATGTTAAGAAATGCATATAGTTAAATCTGTAGTAATAATATACTAGTAGTTAAAAAATCCAATGTTAGTATATACTTAATGTTTGTAAAATAAATAAGATAAGACTTAGATGTGAAGAGCTCTTTCAGATAAGTGACTGAATCAGTTATTTATCCACTGTTGTTTGTGTGAACAGATATCAGTGGTGTGAAGAGACAATGATGAGGCACATGCTTAAATGCTGTCAGTAAATCGTTCCTTAGGTGATAAGACAGAAACTGATGTGATAGTAAGACCATTTTCAGGAATAAGATATGCAAGATGGCAGCACAATGGCTTAGCGGTTAGCACTGTCACCTCACACTCGGATCTGTGTGCATGGAGTTTCCAAACTGCCATTAGTCAGTGAATGAGTGAGTGTGTGTATGTGTACTGTATGTGTTTGCCCTGAGATGGATTGGCACCCCATCCAGGGTTTACCTTGCCTCGTGCCCTATGTATCCTGGGGTAGGAGCTAGGCTCACTGTGAATCTGTATACAGCATACAGCGTAAAGACGATGAGACTATGAAATATGCAGGATTTCTGGCTTAATTAATTTGTTAAAGCGATGGCTTGCAGACAAAAGGTCAATTTTACACAGCTGGGTTTATCACAGTTCCATTGGAAATACTTATGATTGTGACAATGGGAGTTACAGTAAATGCATAATATTTGTAATATTTGTTTAATGCATCAAGTGATTCATACTACTGTACATTTATGTTTTTATGTTTAGGGCATTCTCTTAAAGAATGTTGTTGCTTTTTTTTTGTTCAGACAATTGGATATCTACAGTATGCAAGCTGTGGTTATCCCAGAGGTGCTGGTGTTATTGATGGAACTCACATTCCCATAATTGTTCAAAAGAATGATAACACAGGTTATTTTAATAAAAGTATGGCATTCTGATGCTCTTGATATTGTAATTTTAATACCATTTTCATGCTAGTCCACTAGATAACATTTAATACTTGGGGAATATATTATACTGTATATCTGTTTACTTTAATGAAATACAGTATGTTGAGTTGCATGGACATTTTTTTTTTCAAAAGAGAAAAAAAAAAAAAAACTTGTTCTCCCTGAGGTACAAATGTTTAACTGTCATGTTGCATGTTTCTTAGATATGCAGAACATGTCATTGGTCAATTGACCACAAGGAAAGAGGTTCATCACAAATTCTGATGAATAATAAAATGTAAACAAAGAAAACAACAAAATTGTTTAAATAAGCCTAACACATACTTATCCATGAACGGTACAGTATATAAGTATAGAGCTGTATTATCATACCATCTGCGTCTTTTATACACTGACCCTATACTGTTACCTTATAGTAACTTATCGCATATTGCTCCTTGTCGAATGACTTCAGCTCCACCGTTTCACTTATTTTAGCTTTACAAAATGGTGAGCCTTATTTATAATATATGTACATCAATAAATATTCATGCTTACCTTGCAGTAACCTTCCACTTGATTAATACTAATTTTTGTCTTGGAACTATTTTGCTTGCAAATTAGACATTTCCCCAAGTCAAACTCTAAGATTGATAGCTTTGTTTACAACAAAATTTACAGAGTAGTTGGGAATAAAAAAATCCAAGTGTCTTGCCATAGTCTGGATACTGCCTTGGATCTAATTGCCTGTGCGTTACACTGGAGACATGTCAAATTTCTTTTTTTCTGGATAAGTACTACTGCAAGAGAGACACTTGCCTGGACCCTCAACCTACTACTGATGTTTAAACATGCATTTATGCTTTACACACTGATAATCAAGGCTCTTTATTTATTTATTAGGTGACGTGTGGCATACAGTATGCTAGACAGCAGAGTGGATCAGAGCAGAAGTACTACAAATTGTACAGACTGTTTGGTACTTTTGGTACTTTGTGACTGGAAATATATGGCAAAGGCTAAAATATTTAAATACACTTTAACAAACAAATGAATATTGCTCCCTAGCAATAAGGTTACCACTGAGCCACCAATGACCATGTACCAATACCTGCAGTATAAGTAAATAAAAAATATTTTATAGGGTTGTTTCATACAGGTTTTTGATTAGCCTCCAAGAAGATAAAGCTGCCCTGGTGGTACTGTAGTTAAAGAACTGGAAGGTGTTCTGGACAGGATCCCTAACCCAGGAATATCTAGTATCTAACAAGGATTGACCACCCTTGTTCCTGCTGAAGATGTGGGTAACAGTCCAGTAATTCTTACAGTACGAGAACTGCAACTTATCAACACCTAACAAATCAGAATTCAATTGTGTTTTGGAAAGTTTCTTCAGTTTCTCCAGGCATTACTTATTAGAGCTTTAGACAAGTTGGAATATTTATTCAGCTGCTGGTCAAAGGGTCTGTTCTTTTCTGTTTTACTCTAAACTCTTTAACACTTGTGGCTAGTTTGTACTGATTAACCTTTGTATACCATAATATTTCCTTATACCAATGGCTTGTATTGAGTACAGTCATTGCAGTCATTGCTGAAGCCCCATAATGAGGCATGTATTGGCTTCTTGAGAAGTGCTTGCAAGACATTTAACAAGTGTCTGGGCTTCGAATGAACACGATACCACCTCAATCACTCAAAGAATTGAATGTGTTGGAGGGTTTTGCTTGTGCTTATGTCTTATCACATTTTCTAATACTGGAAACCTACCAAACAAAGAAAACAATCTCTATTTGGCAATATTTTGAGATCAGCACCCAATAAGGTAAATGTTTACAAAAAAGGCACCACTTTCCACCAAACTTATAGCCTCTGTGTGTTATTTTTTTTTTTATCTAAGCCATCATCATCATCCTCAATTGCATATTGCATTGTACTGACCCAAAAATGGATCTATGTAAATGACCAACACATGCATTATGCATTAGAGCTTTGTATGAGAACACACACCTGAATGGTTCAACAGTAAACCCAGGCACATCAGCACTTTTTCTATTAACATATTTAATCATATTATTGTAAAACACCATATAAAATATTACTTTTTTTAATCCCATAAGTTTCCAGGAAGAATGTGTTGGATGAAGTTGTAAAAAAGAATGGTCATTAAAGACAGTGAGAGTTTATGGGTTTACCTGAAGGGTTTAAAGAGCTAGTGCACCTCCTTGATCCTTTACAGTATATGCTCTCACAATCTATGATGAGGAAAAGAAGAATGCACAAAGAGTCACAAGTTCAGAATCCAGTGGCAGTCAGCATCACATCAGACATGTGGCCGTCACTTAGGCGTACCGGGCCGTAATTTGTCACTACAGTATGTGGATAAGGATGACAAATTCAAAGACAAAGTATTTCAAAGCCATACTGCACAAACTATTGCCCAAGTCAAACTGAATCTTATAAATGAATGAGTCATAAGACAAAGTTGTCATATATTGCACTGCTCACCAGGATCACATGTAACAGATTGGTTCCTGTCAGCCATGCTATTATAGTTAACAGTTTAACAGTTAGGAAATCCATTGACCAGATTCCATCACTCAATGAAATATGCATCCAAACAAATACTGTTACATATTTCAGATCAAGCATCCCTGCTAAAAAAAAAAAAAAAATAGAGCAACAACTGGGAATACGAGCAGTAAAGTTAATAAACAAAGTGCCATTATGCTGGAACAAAATGAGCTCAAAAGAATAAATGAGCTAAGAGCCAGTGTAGTCATCCTTGGCTTCCTGAAAAACTGACCTCACACCACTTATTTCATAAGAGTATTAGGTAATAGAGCAAGTTCTAAATGTGCCCGCACCTTTATATCGAGCCACAGTGGAACTATCCATGGAAAAAAAGTATTAGGATCCAAAGTAATTCCAGTGATGAAAATGTTTCATCAGGTATTGCAATGCCAAACTACAAACCTGACCACACAGAGATCATCACAGCACCATGAAAAACGATGTCTTGGAGGAAGTCTATCTAATTTGCAGACTTTAAGTATAATTACAGTGCAGTGTTAAGTTGCAACACTGTTGGACTCAAGATAGAAGACACTTGTTTTTCTATCCATTTAAAGCCAAAGAAGCTGGCAAACATCTCAAAGCTGAATGTGCTGCACTAATGCAGACCCCAGATCCCATGCCTTCAGCTTCGGACGCATCATTTCCACAAGTATAGCCAAGAACCTCAGTTCAAGCTTCAGGATATGTCTCCAGCTCAGGTAATTTTTGTTTCAATGCATTGTTTGCTACTTCCATAAATTATTATTAGCATGGCTGCTTGTTTATACAGTCAGGACATGTCATTTTATATGATGTTTACTATATTTCGTAGCCTATATGCCGTGTGTAACTTGCCTGATTCTAGTCACAGAAAGGAGGAGACATGCAAAGGCCACCTAAGATGTGTCAGAAAACTGAACTCGCCTTGGCTCCAAGAAACACTTATTTCTAAAAAAAATAAAATAAAAAAAATGTAAAAAAAAAAGTAAAATAAAGTAAATGCTCCCATTCTATAAACACAAGAGCCAAAGTGCATATAATTGCACAAGCACCTCTACTTTCCAAATGTTTTGGGTTTAAATAATTCTTTCACATACAGTACTTCCCAATACATTATTTGTTGTTTACTGTCCACAGATCAGACTGACAGTAATTCACTGAGGTGAGCACATTTCATCCAGACTGGACTTCATGACTGCGATATTGTCTGCATTCCACAAGATGTCGCTGTTTAATGATTAATGTGATACAGTACATGATCAATTTAATAACACAAATAGGGAGAGGTGTCACACGCTTCATGAGACTTCTTCTAAATTCCATCACTAATTGGGTTCAGGCTCCAACAGGAGCACCTGGTGTGGTCCAATTCACTTTTCTCTTATACAGGAGAGAACACTGTCTGTACCTCATTCCTAATAAGTGGAGACAGAAAGTGAACTTTGCTTGAATTCCAGAACAAGCTCACTACTATAGACTGCACTTGCAGGTGCAGAAGATACTTTTCGGGGAACCACGGGTCGGTGTTTTGGAAGTACAGTAAGACAGAGAGAGAGAGAGAGAGAGAGAGAGAGAAGTCTTCTTGCACGACATCGTGTTGATGAATGCTTTGTTTAAAGATAGCCATATGGCTGTTGCTTACAGTATGAAAACAACAGCAACTGCTTGAGCAGTCATTAAATAACTAAATATCCAACCTAACTATATAGGAAACACTAATATTTCTGCTTAACTCAGAACGTCTTATAGCATTGCATCATGAACTGCACCTCCTCAACTGTAACACTCATCTTTTTAATTGAATTCTTAACCTTTGTTAAGGTCTTTCTCTTTCCCTGGCCATGCTTTTATTACATCACTCTTGCACTTGTTTTTCTCTACTTTCTTTGTGTTTTACTTATTATTTTTTTTTTTAATCTTATGTGCCATTGGCACTTATGCTGCACAAAGGCCTGACAGACCGTACACTCTACTTCTACAAAGGTGTGATGAAGACTGCAATCAAGGACAGACTTTAAATATCCTGTCTGTCATGTGAAGACATTCCAGGTTACTACTCTGGATAACAACTGCTCTGACTGTGTGGCCCTGCCGCCCTCTCCTGTTTGCCGGCGGTGTAGCATAGTCCCTATTACTGTAGCATAGTCCCTATTATTATTATTATTATTATTATTATTATTCATCCTTATCTCACATTCATATTATCTCATGCTTAAATAGCAAAATATTATGTCTTTAATGCAAATGTATAATTTGGATTGTTTTTTGAAGGAACTAATAGTGATAATAATAATAATAATAATAATAATAATAATAATAATAATACTACATTGCCTATAGAAATGAAGAAATTAACTTTATCATTACAAATTTCAAAATGAAAAAGAAAGAATTTAAAGACAACTTTTTTTTTTTTTTTTTTTTAGAAAAAGAAGCAAGAATACAGATACATTTAAAAAAGATTAAAGAGCAAGTAACACAGGGGCCCAGCAATGAATTGGCATCTAAAGCCTCCTGGGATAGAATACAGCCCCCTAACCCCCGACCACCCACCCCCAATCGCAACCCTCTAAAGGATAAGTGGTATAGAGATTGAATAAATAAATAAATAAATAAATAACAATAACAGAAAAAAATTAAAATGAATACTATTCCTACAATGTCTTAAGCTTAAAGGTGTAAATGCTGTGTTATTAATTAATTCACCTGCATTTGGTCCATTTTAAAAAGGAGTGACTGCACAAATAGCCTTTTGTCACTGTAGCTATGGTTACAATATCTCATTACAATGGCAGCTTGATAAATGTGATAGGATGTATGAGGCAACAAGTGAATGTTTTTTTCCCTACAGTTGATACTGTATCTTATAAACACACAAAAAAAATGGTCCAGCATCAGGATTTAAATGACTTTGACAAAGAACAGGTTGTGATGTCCAGACGACTGGGTCAAAGCAACTCCAAAACTGCTGCTCTTGTGGGAAGTTCCCAGGCTGCAGTGGTCAAAAATATACCAGCTTTGAACATCTTACCAGCGTTGTGCAATCAATCATCCGAGAAAGGAAAGAGTATGGCACAACTGCAAACCTTCCAAGACATGGCCATCTACGTAAACTGACAGGTTGGGAGAGAAGAGCATTAGTCAGAGAATTAGCCAAGAGACCCATGGTAACTCTAGAGGAGCTTCAGAAATCCACAGCTCGGGTAGGAGAATCTGTTCACAGGACAACTGTTAGTCATGCAACTCCACAAATCTGGCCTTTATGGAAGAGTGGCAAGAAGAAGAAAGCAATGTGGGAGACACAGCAGACATGGATGGAGCTGTTGGAGTTTGCAAAAGACTTGAGACTGGGGCAGAGGGTTGCCTTCCACAGGGCAATTACAAACAGGTGGACTCTATTTAATAATTATGTAGGTGACTTCTGAAGGCAATTGGTTCCACTGGATTTTAGGTAGGAGTATCAGACTATAGTGGGCTGAATACAAATGGTACATTTTTCAGATTTTTTTTTTTTTGGTTGTTATATCTTTGAATTTTATTTGCGATATCTCATAAACAAAAAGTCAAAAAATTTTCCTTAAAATAAAAAGATTTTTTTCTAGCTTGTTTTAGTTTTTTTTGTGTGTAGCTTTTACCCATGTCTTTTTTCTTTTCTCTTTTTATTTCCCTTTTTTTTTCTTTGATATTTTTTAGGTGATTTTTTTTTTTTTTTTCACTCTAATGTTTTTTTTTTTAAGGGGCTCAGTACAATTTTTTTTTTTACTTCTGTGAAGAAGTAAAAAGCAGACTCTGTCTCGGACGCGACGTCACGCTGCGGCACCGTCGCGAGCGCGCCTGGCGCGGACACGTTCCATGGGAGGGGTCGAGAGGGAGCGCGCAGTTTCGGGAGCGCGCACTTTGCCAGAGTCGGTGCTGCTGCTGCTGTGAGGAGAAGGAGAGCCGCAGTGAGGATTTCAGTTCTCTCATCACTGATTCCGTTCTCTCGGGTTTACACCGACATCACCAACCGGGCAACATGCGCGAGATCGTTCACCTGCAGGCGGGACAGTGCGGCAACCAGATCGGAGCCAAGGTGAGGCAGAGATCAGCGTTATAACCGTTATAATCATCATCATCTTCATGGGCTGGGACTGGGGTCTGGTCAGGGTGCAGCGAGTGAAACGAAAACAAGAAGAAAAAACACAGGAATGAAAATGTTTTTTTTTTTTTCTTTAAAAAATGAAATCTTAAATGACATCATATTCACACACTGGGACAATAACGATAACTTCGTTGTACAATAGATAATAGCTTATTATAACAATTAAAGCTTTTTTTAAAAATATATTACCAATGAATTTATAATATATAGTAGGCTGCATCAAATTAGTGGTCAATAAATTATTTTAATAGAATTACCATAATTATTAATTTAATAACCAATACAATATAATTTATTGATAGATTTTGTTTTAATACTTTTTGTTTATTATTATATAATATATAATAAATTAATGTGAATATTATTTTTTATAAAAACACATCTGTTATCATTTGTTGTTAGTAATAATATACATAAGGAGTATAATGATATGGTATAAGGAGTGAATCTGGTAAAAGCACCAAATGTGCATTTTTGCAGCAATAACTTCCACTGCTTCTAGTAAATACAAAAAGGGTTCTTATTCATAAATATGTTGTTTGAAAATAAATAAATAAATAAATGCTTCTGATTATTATTTTTACTAAATGTAAAAAAACAACAACAACTGATTTGCTCTCATCATGTTGATGTTAATGCATGGCTGATGTAATGGTGGTGTCCTTTGCTTTGTGTCTGGTTGAATCCGGTTGCTGAGTGGGCGTAACCCTCCCTGACCTTAATCTGCACGATTAAATTGGTTTCTTTAAAAATCATAATCCTCATTGTCCCAAAGCTCATCAAGTAACTGTAGAATTCTAAAATATGAGATTCACTTATTTGACGGATGCTGCTATTTTCTTTTCTTTTCATTGTGTCTGTACAGGGGTGTGGTACTGCTTTCCATCTCTATCTGCAGGGATGTGCATGCAGAAATGTACCTTAATTTGTATAAATTATTTGAATAAATGAATTCCAATAATAATAAAACCCAAAATATTGTAAAATATAAACATGTAGGGGAATTTAGGGCTGGAGACAATAATTTTCAAGTAAATGTAGTCGAATTGTGTGAATCCATAATGTCCCCAAACAAAACAAACATTGATTTCTCTCTCCCTCTCTCTGTCTGTTTAAGAGACTTTTAAAATGATTTATTTTGCAGAACACAGTGAAGCTATTTAGAGATTTGCTTGTTTAAATATTCCTTTGCATATACAGAGATCAGCTGATAATTTTAATTGGTCATGCTTATTGTACAGACCTGCTTTACCATGTGTTATTTATTTATTAATAACGAGAAGGAGAGAGTAGGTTAATTGATCCATTCATCCATCCAAGCAGCTGTGAGGGTATTGTCCTCCCCCACACCATCCATCATTTGCCTTTTTGCTGTCAGAACAATAACAGCTCTGAATGAATCTCAGTTCAACTTAATTTCCATTTTAGCTCAACCATGCTATCCATCTATCTATCTATCTACCTATCTATCTATCTATCTATCTATCTATCTATCTATCTATCTATCTATCTATCTATCTATCTATTATTATTATTAGTAGTAGTAGTAGTTGTTGTAGTAGTATACAAATGTTAAAATTGTACTAATTTATATCTGTTCATAGAATGTTATTAAATAATTAACGTGAATATAATAATGAAGCAATAGTATTTAAAGGTTTGATTTTTGACATTAAAAAAATAAAAAAACATCTGGGGGATAAAATAAAAATGACTTGTATATATATATATATATATATATATATATATATATAATATATATATATATATATATATATATATATATAATAAAAATTAAATAAGTAAAAAAATATATATTTATATATTATAATATATAATATATATAATATATTTAAATTAAGTAATTCTAATTTGTAATGATTAAAGAAAGTTTTATTGAAAAAACAAAAAGACATATGGAGATATTTTTTATTGTGTTATTTATTTTATTGTTTGTTTATATATTTAACTGATTTTTTAATGTTTAAGCTCAGCTTTTAGGTATTTCAGTTATGCTTTGCTCAGGTATGAATTGAAAGCTGTGTCATATCTATGACATTTTACAATAGTTAATGTTAATGATAGTATTAGGATGGTAAATATTTTGGTAAATCATACACCAGATTATGTGTATGCAGAGATTTGATTATTAATCTTAAGGGAAATTATGTCACAATAAAAAGTTTTTAATAAATAAATATTTTTTATAAAAAAAAAAAAAATTATATAAAAATATTTATTTATTTATTTATTTATTTTTACAATAATGGCTATGTAGATCAGATAATGACTGTTAAACTGCCTGATGTAAATCTTCCTGTTTCTGCAGTTCTGGGAGGTGATCAGTGATGAGCATGGCATCGATCCTACTGGAACCTATCACGGAGACAGTGACCTGCAGCTGGACCGCATCAGCGTCTACTACAATGAAGCCTCAGGTCAATATCACTGCAGCACTCAGTATTAGGGTTAGAGGAAGGTCACGTAAAAGTAACATTCTTTTTCATATTTCTATTCGTGTGTGTATGTGTGTGTGTGTGTGTGTGTGTGTGTGTGTGTGTGTGAGTGTGTGTTTTGTTACATAAATAGTTTTCATTTTTATTTTATTTTTCCATTTTGCATGTGTTTGCTTTGTACTAACATGATTTTATTCATGTATTAATTTTTTATTTTAGGGCACGACATGAACACGAGAGTATAAATAAATAAACCAATTACGATTATATACACACATCTGTCAAGTCTGTTGTTTTTATATTGTGCTTAATTCTTCTTTTTACTCAGGAGGGAAGTATGTTCCTCGAGCCATCTTGGTGGATCTGGAACCAGGAACCATGGACTCAGTTCGTTCTGGGCCATTCGGGCAGATCTTCAGACCTGACAACTTTGTCTTTGGTGTGGAAAAATACACAAATTATTACTTTCAATTTTAAGATTTACTTGTTGTATATTGCAACATTGTAATTAGATACAAGGTCAATATAAAACATGGCGCTGGATAACAGCACACAGGCACATTTCATAGCAATACATTTGAAAAAAAGATTATAGATGGTTAGATAGATAAAAGGTAAAGAGAGAGAGAGAGAGAGAGAGAGTACTTTATTAATCCCAAAAGGAAATTGCAAATTTGATTGTGATGGCCGTAAAATTTTTTTTTTTGCCAAAAAAATTTTTGATTTACTAACACTAGCCATTTTACCTAGATTTATTACACTGTCTCTTCAAAATTACTTAAAAAAAGTAATAATGTAGTTATGCCATAAGCATCCATGTTAAAGTTTTTTTTTTAAGTAATTAAAACCCAACTTAAATTTTATAAACCATATTAACTTGAACCAAATTTACAAACATTTTAAAACATGGTTATAATCAGTCTCACTGTGATTATAGATTAAAAGAGAATGCTAACATCTTTATTCTGTTACCAGGCCAGAGTGGTGCTGGGAATAACTGGGCCAAGGGTCACTACACAGAGGGAGCTGAGTTAGTGGACTCCGTCCTGGATGTGGTGCGTAAGGAGGCCGAGAGTTGCGACTGCTTGCAGGGTTTCCAGCTCACCCACTCTCTGGGCGGTGGTACCGGCTCTGGCATGGGCACGCTGCTCATCAGCAAGATCCGTGAAGAATATCCCGACCGTATCATGAACACCTTCAGCGTGGTGCCCTCGCCCAAAGTGTCCGATACAGTGGTGGAGCCCTACAATGCCACACTGTCTGTGCACCAGCTTGTGGAGAACACTGACGAGACCTATTGCATTGACAATGAAGCTCTGTACGACATCTGCTTCCGTACACTCAAGCTGACCACCCCCACTTATGGAGATCTGAACCATTTGGTCTCAGCCACCATGAGCGGAGTCACTACTTGCCTTCGCTTCCCTGGGCAGCTGAATGCCGACTTGCGCAAGTTGGCTGTCAACATGGTGCCATTCCCACGTCTTCACTTCTTCATGCCTGGTTTTGCACCCTTGACCAGCAGGGGGAGTCAGCAGTACCGCGCTCTTTCCGTCCCTGAACTGACACAGCAGATGTTTGATGCCAAGAACATGATGGCCGCCTGCGACCCGCGCCACGGCCGTTACCTGACCGTCGCTGCTGTGTTCCGCGGCCGCATGTCCATGAAGGAAGTCGACGAGCAGATGCTCAACGTCCAAAACAAGAACAGCAGCTACTTTGTGGAATGGATCCCCAACAACGTCAAAACCGCCGTCTGTGACATCCCACCTCGTGGCCTCAAGATGGCCGCCACCTTCATCGGCAACAGCACAGCCATCCAGGAGCTGTTCAAGCGCATCTCCGAGCAGTTCACCGCCATGTTCAGGAGAAAGGCCTTCCTCCACTGGTATACAGGAGAAGGAATGGATGAGATGGAGTTTACTGAGGCTGAGAGCAACATGAACGACCTCGTCTCGGAGTACCAGCAGTACCAGGACGCCACAGCCGAAGAGGGCGAGTTTGAGGAAGAGGGTGAAGAAGAGGCTGCCTAAATCGCTCTCTGTCCTTCATTCTATCATATGATTGCTTATTTTGTGTTTTCTTGCTTATCTTGCCACATTCTTCCAGTTTTAATCTTCCGGGTGTTTTGTGAAAGTGAATCTGTTTGAGATAAAAGCTCTCATAGCTACAATTCTCTCTTTAGAAATGGAGTCTTGATTTCCTGTGCTATCTTGAAGGTAATTTAGTCGGTTAAACTCTTAGTCTGTTGTTTTCCTGTCACGATGATACTCACAGTGCTCATCATATATACTTGTTTTACAGAATAAAGCAACTTAAACTTCAGCTTCAATTCAATAAAAATGTGGTTAAACAAACTCTGGGGATTTTTTTTTGTGTGTGTGTGTCCATCCCTGTAGCGTATAAACACCAGGGGGTGCTGCAGAGTTTATACCAAGTAAATCGCAATTCATACAAATGCTACTTGTGGTGCAAGATAAAAATCCTACTGGAAAGGACTGAGCAATTTCTAGATAACAAAGCATGTTAATAAATACTTAATAATTATAAAAAAAACTTTATAATTAAAGAAAAAGAGGAGGGAGAAAAGAGACAGGCCACTCAAAAGAGAATCGGCAGCTGCAATAGGGGGAAGTCCTCTCTTTTATTTCCTCTAAACATGACTGTACAAAAAGTGTTGTGTGTGTGAGAGAAAAAGATTTATGCATGCACACACAATATGGATGCACACACAATATGCAATAAGAATGTTGATGAAAAGTGCACTGGACGATGTACTGTAATTAAGGAGGCCTGAGTGCGTAAAGGGGTGGTTATAAAAAAAACGTTTTGGAAAGATTTACAATGTACACTCACACACACTCACAACCCAATTTCAGTGTGTTAATAAATCATAATTCCATTTTGAACGAGAAAGAACGGAGACATTATGAGAAGGAAATGCCAGCAGCCACCACGCTAACAGCGCTAACACTCCACGCAAGAATCGCCGCACAGATGAGGAAGTGATTCTGCAAGCCTGCTTTCTTATCCATTCGATTACTCGAGTGTGTTGGCGTCTGTGTGTTTGAATTTGAGAGTCCACTCTCTATATGTCTACAATGATCCCTTCATCACAAAAACCCCACTAATTACTTATGGACTCAATCTTGACGTTCCAACATGGGATCCAGACTAAAGTAAGACTTCTCTCTGTTTCTTTTATTTGACTTGATGTGTGTGTGTTTTTATCCCATCTGCAGGTTTAAGGTCCCATGTTTCTGGATTTCAGTAATAGTTTTGAACAGCTCATTAACACCAGATACTGTATTATTACAAAAAAACACAACGTTTCAATCGGATTATTGCATTTTGCATGAATATGTTGGTGGCTTCTTTGAAGAGTCCATTTCCTGGCCATGACTTCCTGTGTGAGTGTAGGCTTGCAGCTTTAAGAATCATACATTCCAACCTGCGTCATCTTATAATGACATTATACACCACTGCTGCTTATTGATGTTTAGATATTTATTATAGATAATTTCTTTTCATTGTTTTTAGTATAGAGGCCTTAATGGGTATGGTCTAATACAATTATAAAAGATATATTAGGCATGGTACGGTTTGCATAGATTTCTCTATATAAGGGATGAAACATGACAGGATGTTGTGCTGATGTAAGAAAAAAAAAAAAGATCAACAGTTTGCTATAACAGCATATTCTCTTATATTACAGCAAATTTCTATAGAATTATCAGCTTATCCATAATACGTTTTTTATCTATTTGTAGTTCCATTAAATAATGTGGTGGGACGTCGAAAAACAAGTTATCAATTAAAGTTACAGGTTTACTTCTGGCTGTTTTAAAGCATTGCATCTGTACATTACATAAACATCTCCTTAGAGGAAATAATGAGAAAGTATAGAAAATTAATCAATTCCTTAATACCTTAATGACGAGTCAAATACTGAATTTATTGTTCATACTTGGAAAATGATTTTTAGTTTTATTGTCACAAATCTTTCTTTCTTTCTTTCTTTCTTTCTGTGTGTATTCATGGAGTATGTATATATTTATGTATGTAGGGACAGGGTTAGCCCACTAGTTAAGGTATTGCAGTGCAGGTCTTAGGGTCCCTGGTTTGAGTCGCAGCACTGTTTCAGGGCCGCCTTCTTTTTTCTTTTCACCAAATCTGTATATCAGAAGCTTCACAGGGCCAATGTAGATGGCCCAGCTGCTATAGCTAAACCTTTGGTCACTCGTGCCAATGCCAAACGTCGGTTTCAATGGTGCCAGCAGCGAAAATCTTGGGGTGTGGACAAATGTGGAACATGTATATTGTTCTCTGTCCACCTTCACTGTCTTTTCCACATTTGGGAGAGTTACAGTACGGTGTGGAGAAGCACCAAAGAAGCGTACCACCCAGAGTGAAGGATAGGGGTGGATCAGTGATGGTTTGGGCTTCAATTTCATTGCATTTCCTAGGCCCAATACGTGTGCTAGATGTGTGCATCACTGTCAAGGACTAGCAAACCATTCTGGAGGACCATGTGCACCCAACGGTTCAAACATTGTATCCTGAAGGCGGTGCCCTATGACAGAGTGGTTTGATGAGCACAAAAGTTGAACATCTCTCATGGTCTGTACATTGACCAGATCTAAATATTATTGAACCACTTTGGGGTGTTTTGGAGGAGCGAGTCAGGAAACGTTTTCCTCCACCAGCATCACGTAGTGACCTGGCCACTATTCTGCAAGAAGAATGGCTCAAAATCCCTCTGGCCACTGTGAAGGACTTGTATCTGTCAGTCCCAAGATGAATTGATGCTGTATTGACTGCAAAAGGAGGCCCTAAACCATACTAATGTATTATTGTGGTCACACCAGGTGTTTCAATTTTATTGTCCAACCCCTGTATGTACGAGGGGTGTCCTATGAGCAGACAGAAGTAAATCAATGTTTAAGGTATTGGATTGCTGATTGGAGAGTCCCTGGTTTGAACCTCAACACGGCCGGGCTGCCACTGTTGGGCTCCTAAATAAGGTCATTCACCTATAACTGCTCAGATACAACCCCTGCTACAGAAATGATGTATGTCTCTCTCTCTAGGAATGGTGAATAGTTATTGCCTGATGAGCCTAGAATCTAATATATAGTTTTAGCACTCTAGCCTTGCACCTCCAGGTCCTGGGTTTGAGTCTGTATGCAAGAAGTTTGCAAGGTTTTACCGCGTCTCCAGTTTCTTCCCACAATCCAAAGACTAATCAGTGTTTCCAAATTACCTGTAGTGTAGAATGTTTACCGTAAGTCCTACAACGGTCGTACAAACAGAAATAAATGCCATGGTCACTATGGGCCTCGGAGTCCCCGGATGGACTACACAGGTTCCTAAATGGAGAGATATATAAATATATTGCTATATTATAAGAGGAACAAAACCTCCCATAATACTGTTGATTTTTTTTTCTACAGCAGCACACTATCCCGTAATGTTTCATCCCCTACATAGAGAGATTCATGCAAAGCTCACCATGTCTATCATCAATGTTATAACTGTAGTATGTGATTAATTATGAAGCATCACTGCTTCCACATTTTTATTTTTAACGAATTGTAAAACTATACAAAATATAATAATAATAATAATAATAATAATAATAATAACAATAATAACAATAATAATACAGTCTTGTGAGCTCTCATGTGTACTCAATCATTCTCTACCAGATTGACAATCTTTTCAGATTTGTTTTTCCCCTGTATCATTTTCTTTTCGTTGGTTTCTTAGAATCTTACAAAAATACAACAATATTTATCTGCATGTTTGTCCACCGGTTTTGTGGGTTTCAGGGAAAATCCAGAGAGAACATTTTACTGGTTCTTTCAAGCCTCGTGCCCCATCGCCAGAGACAAAGGTGAGCAAATGAAGTCTTTCAGGCTGATGCCTTGTACTGAGAAAAATGACTCTCTTTCCTGTCACATGACATAACCATAAAGCCACAATACTCAGACCGTTGTCATGGAAACCACATGATGAGCTAGCGTGCTTAGATTAGCTGAAACCTGTGGTCACTCTTAATAGAGAGGAAAAGACCTACAGAGACCAGTTAAAGGGGAAAATTATATACTTACTCATATAATAATGATCAATTCCACTTAGAGAATAATTTATTTTATTGATAGCTTTTATTTTGGCTTGGTATTTTTTACTAAATAATGTAAATGTGAATGAAAATACAGTTCTGCAATAGATGCTTGCTAATACAGGCAGACAGTTTGATACCGTGTGCTTAAGCAGTTTATTTCTACAGGAAGCAGTTGTTTGTTGGACTCAGTGACTTCAGTTTACCACATCCTCTACCTACAGATATGAACCAAATTTATGGGCTAAACTGAGAATATTGCAATGGTGCGTGTATGACTGTGTGTGTGTGTGTGTGTGTGTGTGTGTGTGTGTGTGTGTGTGTGCATCGTTCATAATTAGTCTTGAAGGTGATCAGAAACTAACCCTGTTTATGGTCAGAGGATTTAAAAAAATATGTGGCTACACATAAAAAAAAAAAAACTTTAGTAATCAAAGTATGTGTGTGTGTGTTAAAGTATGTACAGATCATATCTGAAACCAAAACCTCAACAAAACATGACTGTAGTGGAGCTAAGCACGCATTTGTGAGAATGAAAATAATATTCAAAGAAGGATTTAACTTAATAAAGACTATATTAATTATTTTAAGCAAAACATGTTAAAATTAATTAACCATCCTGCAGACATATTAGGATTTCATCGAATCGATTTAGTGTGTGGTACCCTTGTTAATTTAAAAGGCAAAATAATAATAATAATAATAAATAAATAAATAAATAATCTTTAATCTAAGGCAAAACGATGAATTGATTTTATGAACTGCTGAATAATGAGTATGAAAGCATTATTTCTATATTTGATATATATTGAAACAATTCTAAACTCGCTATTGCATTTATTGTATATCATAAAGAATAGTCTGGGTAAATCATAAGTAAGTAAGTTGCATTAAGTTGCATTAATTTTCAGCAAACTCCTACTGTACATGATCATGACATCAAGAGAAAGAACACAAGTAGGCTGTATGCAAATAGTTGACATTTCGTTTAAGTTATTTATTTTTTTTGTTTATTTTCTCATTTGACTAAATTGTGCACATGATTTTGTAATATAAGTAAATAAACTAAAATAATAAAGAAATAAATATGTATGATGTGGAATAAATAAATATGTATGATGTAGAATGGTAATATATATATATTATTATTATTATTTTTATTTTATTTTTTTAAATATGATGTGACCACTCCGAGGTTCTGTATTGGAAGACAGAAATCTAGACATCTAGACACTATTACTATCTAATATTAACCAAAGAAGTATGATTTCATTGTCCAACCTGGTGTCCCTCTTAAGGTTTCCTCCTAATGTTATCTCAGAGAAATTTTCCTCGCCACTGTCGCCCCTTGGCTTGCTCATCAGGGACAAACTGATGACTTTAATTTATGACTTATGCCCTGTGATGGACTGACACCCGTTCCCTGGAATAAAGTGGTTTAAACAATAAGTGAGTGAAAGAGTCTATTGTAACTGGGACCACTGATAGAATAGCTTTACGAATGGAATAATAATTACAAAAAACTATTTCAGATGTCTACCAAAAGGATTTGAATAATTTTAACCGGATGCCCAGAAAATCACCATTTGAAAATGTAGTTGAATCTGAATATACAGTACGTATACATGGACTCAGGATGTCAATACAGCTCGATGCTTATACAAAGTGGTCTCTTTGTTTTTAATCATGGCCTACACGAGCTGGTGCTAACCCTTAGCCATAACAATAGACAGTACCCCATGAAGAGAATAACACCACCATCTGTCTCAATATACAGATCCTGGGTTGCTGTTTCACTTCCCAGAGGACTTCAGTGATGAGGTCAGTAATAGAAAAAAAGATACTTGTTTACAGTTTGAAAGAATAAAGAAGAAGAGAAAAGATTACATTATTTTAACTTTCTCATGTGCAGGAGTGTTTGCAATCCCTTCCTCGATTCTGCTTCCCATATGATATAGAGAGGTAACGTTAATCAATTTTATTCATTTATCCTTTCTTCATTTTTAAATCATGACTTAATGTCCAAATGATTAAAAGTACTCAGATTGATTGATTGGTTGATTCATAGGGTGAGGGATGGCATAGCTGTGCAGCACTTTACTTTTGCATTGACTGACTTGGAAGGATGTCAGCGATTTGGGTTCTGCAGACTCACTTCCAGCTCCCAGACGTGCCTCTGCATCCTCAGGTCTTAATCCTACATGGCCCTGTAAACACCTTACATATAAACTAGAGCTAAGCTTAAAGATCATACATATTGGCTAAACCTATACCCACAGTCTAGTCCTATAGGCAGAGCCGGCAAGGCTGTAGGGGGGTTAGTTTATGGAACAAAGTTGCAGGTGGAAAAAGGAAGTTAGTGGGTGGTGGGTTTTTGAGGCTAGTTCAAAAATAGTTTTTGTAGCCACCAAGATCAAAATAATCAAATAATCATCAACTACAAACACTGTGTGTGGCATGAAAAAGGAACTTTGAGTACAGATAGCCTCTGATACGTACAGAATCTGTTCTATAGTAGGAGAATGACAACTGTTCAGCCAGATAGGTTTGAACTAGTTAGTGAAATCACTAGACTAAAATACGTAAATATAAATTATATATATATAAAGTACCAAAAGTAATTGGCCAAACCAGCAATTATATTTTATCCAGGTACATGTACTTCAATTTGGAGTCGGCCCCCCTTTTGCAGCTACAACAGCTTCCACTCTTCTTGGAAAGCTGTCCACAAGATTTTGAAGTGTATCTGTGGGAATTCATTCTGTAGAGCATTTATGAGGTCAGGAACTGATGTTGGATGAGAAGGCCTGGCTCACAACCTCCGTTCTAGTTCATCCCAATGGTGCTCGGTGGGGTTGAGATCAGGACTGAACACATGGAACTCATCACACCATGTCTTTATATTCCTCACTTTGTGCACTGGGGTGCCGTCATGTTGAAATAAAAAAAGGTCTTCGTCAAACTGTTGCCACAATGTTGGAAGCATAGCGGTGTCCAAGATGTTTTGGAATGCTGAAGCATTAAGATAACAGGCCTGATTGATTGAAACACCTGAATTCAATAATGTGCAGGTTTGGCAAAATACTTTTATCCATATAATATACATTGAGAGCCCAACTTATTTACTCCATCTATTTTGGTACATGACCTACTAAATAAATGTGCACTTTGTAGGTTTACAAATGTACTTTGGCCCATCTGTAGCTGCATTAGGCGAGGTGTTTCAGCATCCTGGATAAACGGGTTAGCGGGGATGCTGAAATGTCCCGTCTAATGTCTCTAGTTAATTTTCTCCTATCTACCTAAAGAGTGATTATTAGAATCAGTTGGTGTAGTTAATGAATGGAACAAATATTTGGCAGGGTTTCTACCTTTATCTCTCTGCATTAAATTTAGAAGGGATTGGATTATAGAGCACATAATGTCCTAAAAATCATTTATGAGAAGAAGCAAGTCTTTCTGTGAGATTCCTAAGCAGTAGTTGGGTTATAAAGTTTGCTTAGACCTGGCAAGCTGATTCGGATCATTTGTTACAGTATGGGACTAATTCTTCCCTTTTTTTAATTTATTGTTTTTACATACAGCTACCTGCCTTGGTTCGAAGTCTTTTATAAGCTTTTAAATAACCTGGCAGACTATGTGACAAAGGGACAGGTAAACGTGACATTTCATCTACTGTAATTGTTTGCATTGTAATAATGAGCTCCGTGTAACTGTGTGTCATTTAAAATTCGGTTAGACGAGCGAGATGAGAGAGTTACTGGCCGCTCTTTACAAACACCCTGTGCCGCTGGCCAACAGCTTAAACATCCTCCATCAGGTAAGCTCTCTTTCAAAATGAATTTAAATTAGCAGAATAGAACCATAGGTGTGTTTTTATATACACACTGTACATAATGTTTTATTGGTTTCTGATGTGTTTAATTTCAGGACATTGCACGTATTACATTTTATTCTCACTGTTTTTTTTTTAACGTTTTATTTATTTATTTTTTTTAGATGCCATACTTCCTTGCTCCGGATCCAAAGGCGTTACCATCTATTCCAGAGAATGTGAGTTTGTACTACATGCTGTACTGTATGTGTCCGTTATCCTTTAATATGGTGTTGTTTTTGAATGTGTTTAAATTGGTCTATTAACTAAAAGTGTGTGTATTGTTTAGAGGAACCTGACCGAGCTGATTGTGGCTGTAGATGTGGGCAACCTGCTGCAGCTGTATGCCAGTATGCTTTTTGAGAGACGTATCCTCATCTGTTCCAGTAAACTCAGCACGGTGAGAACATTCACTAATGATCACTTTAGTGAGCATTGGTTTTTTTTTTTGTTGTTGTTAAAGGGAACCAAACTCAAACTAGTGATTGATTCACACCCTGCTGTGCTTCCCCAGTTCGTTGAATTACACTTTAAAACGTGAGTTTAGTACAGGGAAGTGGGAAGGCGTGTAGGCTTTTATAATAGTGGAACCGAATGATGCAAAGGTCAGTGAGAGGTCAGTCTGCGGTTTATAATTTATATAAGATTTGAGGAAGGGTGCAGGTTAGAGTTTACTCTAAATTTACATTTAATTCAAAGTTTCCAATCTAAAAGTTTCTGCTTTATTTAAATTATTATATTTACGACAAAATGTTAACTGATATCAGCAATAACATGTCAATGCAAAATAATAGCTCCAATACTGTACTATTGTGTAGGTTCCCTTTGTGCCTCCGGGAGGCTTTTGCACCTTGGGGCATGACTTCACAAGACGTCTGGGGTTTGCTGTTGTGTCTGGCACTGGGAGGTTTGCAGTAGATTGTTTGGATGCTCTTTGGTTTCCTTGGGTTCTTGCAATTACATTTTTCTCATGGCATTGGTGAACCTCTGTGCGGCATTGGTGAACCTTGGGTTCCCATGATCCTGTCACTGGTAATCAATGTTATTCCCTTCACTTTAACTTTCAAAACAAGTGTGCATTTCACAAAACCCGAAACATTTCCAACAACACAACGTATGCTTGTTATCACCATTTTAGCCACATACCAAGGGTATAAAGGCTTTGCTAGGATTTTGAACCCTAAATACAAACACACTCTTTTTCTGTCTTGTGTCTGAGGCCCCTATTCACAGTGGATTCCATTTACATAAGGAGATGGTTGTTCTTAAAATGTATGCTGTAAAATGTATGCCTTCTATAAAATGAGCCGGAGAGTCGTATATCTTACTTGAATGGATATTTCGGTAAATATTACATTATGTCTTATATATACTTTCTGAGCACGTGTACAATCTACCTGGCATGGTCATGTGACTTACTAATGATTTGCTTGTCCAAGCCCTCAACAAAATCACTTAAATCAATTAAAGGTCAAAAACAATAGGATTGACTCCAAAGGGAAAATTACTTCTAACATCCCACACCAAAAAAAAAAAAAAAAAAAAAAAAAAATATATATATATATATATATATCTTAATTGCACTCTTTCTTCTACAGCTGACAGCATGTGTACATGCGTGTAGTGGGATGCTCTTCCCCATGTACTGGCAGCACATATTCATTCCAGTCCTACCACCACACCTGTTGGACTACTGCTGGTAAGAACACACAAATGCACACACACAAAAATAAACACACAGCTACACCTTCGCTGTGACCTAACGTTCATTGTAATGGTTGTGTGTTACAGCGCTCCAATGCCGTACCTTATTGGAGTTCATTCCAGCATGATTGAGGTACTGAAAACGACATACTGTACACTTTCTCTTAATGACCCCCAGACACATAAACAGAATAATCCATGCTGTGTGTTGTGTTGTCAGAGAGTGAGAAGTCGTGCTCTTGATGATGTGGTCATTCTCAACGTGGACACAAACACTATGGAGTCTCCTTACGAGGACTTGAAAAAGCTGCCAACAGATGTGGTAATTCATCATCCATCCATCCATCATTACATCACTTTCACACACATTCAACACTATTAATAACATTCCATCATGTCATCCATCATTTCGATTAATACCCCATACCTACGTACATTTGTTAGTTCCATGAATCCATATAGGAAGCCTTGTAGTCAAACAAGGGAATCTGGAGGCCAATAGTGACTACTGGATTTATTTCCTTTTTTATACGACTGTAGTGAGATATCTGGTTGACTTTCACACATGCATGCAATACAGCCAATTTGGGAATGTCAATTAGCCTAAACTGTTTGTCTTTGGACTGTGGAAGAAGAGCCACCAAGTCCCACCACGTGGGAACAACGAACCCAGAACATGGCGGTGCTGGGCGACCGGGATAACCACTAATCCAAAACCGCCACATTTGTTAATTTCGGACTAATATATAAAGTGAACAGTCCACTACTCCTCTATGACGGCTCTTTTATCATTTCTTTAATAGACTCCCACATATATAATTAATGATCTGTCTCTACAGTACATGATAATCTTCTGGTTAGCTATAGAAATGCAATATCTCAGTGCACCATTTAGCTTCATGCAAAATGTTTATAATGAAGTGACGTCCTATGTCAGATCCTTTATATAGCCTGTTTACTAAAAAAAAAATACTTCTGAGCTTTAGAGGTTAGTTTCGGCATGCAACCATCTGCGTTTTTTATTTAAATGTCAGCTGATATATTTAAAACTGCAAGTATGAACCATTTGTACTTGTAAACTGTATGAAGAGTTTGACGGATATCTTCATTCTCTAAGACTTTTTTTTTTTAAAGAAGCAAAAAGGATTACAAACTTTTAGACAATATTTTGTGCATTGTTTCTTTGAGTCGCAATGGTGGTAAAAAAAAAAAAAAAAAAGCACAAATTCCAGACTAAGATTTAGATGTTTTGGTTTGGTTTGGGTTTCCAACTGTTTTGGTTAAACATTCAGTGTGAATTTTGTATGGTTTTGCAGAATGTTTTCATTCCACCTCTCAGTTTTGTCCTAATTGATTAATCATCTTATATTTGTGTTTGTTGCAGTATATTACTCTTCTCAGTCACTCATCATCACTGTGTTACTGTACTTCACTTACCAATCCATCAGCTATATCAGTCCCATTTATTTGTGTGTGTGTGTGTGTGTGTGTGTGTGCAGGTGACAGTTCTGAAAGTGAGGCTGAAGCGCCAGGCTGCATTTACAGGCACGGGTGTAGCTAAAGCGTTCCTCAGGGCTCAGGCTCTGCTGTTTGGAGCATATAAAGATGCCCTGCTGTATTCCACAGTAAGTTAACTCACACACACACACTCACACACTCATATACACACACACACAATCATAATCTTTATTTTTTTTTGCAGGGAGAACCCGTGTCATTCAGTGAGGAGTTGTTTCTCACACACAAGTCCCCCAGCATGAGGCAGTTCCTTGAGGGAGCAATTCACCTGCAGTTTTTCAAAGAGGTGCACACACACACACACACACACACACACACACACACGTCATACTGGTGTCATAATTGCTTTTCTTTTACTTATAGCATCATTCAGATTCGAAGTTATTCAGATTAGAATAAAATGCCCTCAAAAGTGCCCTCTAGTGTTCAAATTATTATTTTTGTAAAGCATGTCGCGGGACTCAATATAGTGACATTTATTTCTCTACTGTATATAAACCCTTTACAGTAATGCACGTATTCCAGTGTTTCACTAGTGCTTGGACACCATTAAGGTAAAACGTTAAGATGAGTCTCCCAGGAAGTCCTTTAATGACCCAAACATGTGGAAATGGCTTGGCGTGAGGTCAGGACCGTACGGTGGATGTGCCAGTAACTACCACCTGAGTTCCTGTAATGTGCAAGTGGTGACGGTAAATGAATGCGTGTACAGTTTACACAGACAGAGGCATCTTTTCTAAAAATGTAGCGCCAAGTTATCAGGTTATTTTCAAGGATTAGGTGCTGAATGTTGATGGTGCTAACAACTGCAGCGGGCTCTGAGCCACCTCGGCTGGGATCATCATTCACAGACATAAGGCCTTCTTTAAAACATTCGTACCATTTAAATGATTTTTACCGCGGCTGAGCGTCCCAAATGTCAATCGCACTCATCAGAAATTGAATCTTAAATTTTAATGGGTGTCCCATCAGGTCACTGAAATATATAAATATTTGCTTTCAGTTTATTGATGGCCGTCTAGAGATGCTCAACCAAGGAAAAGAGCCAGATGACCTGTTTGAGGAGGAAATACTGGAGTGTGGTGCATCATCAGGTTTGTGTTTTATCTCATCAATCATAATAATTTTAGATTCATAAATGTAAGCCAGGGGTAGCTCAGTGGTTAAGGCATTGGACTACGGTTCGGAAGATCCTAGGTTCAAACCCCACAACCACCAAGTTGCCACTGTTGGGCCCTTGAGCAAGGCCCTTAACCCTCAGATGTGTAATGAGATAAAAATGTAAGTCGGCCTGGATAAGAGCGTCTGCCAAATGCCTAAATGTAAGTAGTTCATAAGTCTTTACCATAGTGCAATTGAGGGAACAATGTTGTTCATCATACACGTCTCCGTAAATTAGCTTTTACCATGGAACCAATAATGCATTATGACAAACTCACTCATGTAAACTTGTGGTTCGAAGCTGCACTAAAGTCAGAGCTGCCATTTTAGAAAATAAATCAAGACCTTCTGACCAGTCAGAAATCAAGCTCCAACAGTGTATTGCATTCGGTTGCATTTTATTTTCTAATAATTGTCTACCTTTAATTGAATAATTTAAACCATGTTTGATTTTATGCGTTGATTCGCTAATATTATTTTCCCATGCACTAGGTGGCTCGAAATCTTATCAGCAGTGGATGGGAAATCTGAAGGTCAGTTTGATTGTGCAAAGAGACTCATGCATGCGCTTTTTTTAGTCCTGCATCGAAAATGACATCAGTGAAACACTCGGAGTCTGTTAACTACCACTTGTGAACCTAACGCTAGTCCACGGCTCCTCTCTAGCTCCTCTATAATGATTTATCTATCTGACTTCAAAACATTTCAGTAATTATCTGCCTAATCTTCTAGTTAGCTGTAAAAGTATAATATCTCAGTGCACTATTTAGCTTCATGCTAAACCTTTATTATAAAGTGACATCCTATACAGGTGCAGTATGAAAGATCCTTTATATAGCCTGGTTACTAAGAAATTCTTCAGAGAGCTCAGAGGTTTCTATCGGCATGAAACCGTGCGCCTTTTATATATATATATATAAATGCCAGCGGTTATATTTAAATTCGTAGGTGTGAGCCCATGAACAGTTTGACAGCAAAATGAGATCTGCATTTTTGCAGGGTTTGATAAGAAAAAGCAAAGAAGTATTATAAATTCATAGGCAATATTTTGTGCATTGTTATTGTACAGTTAATAAAGCATGCATGTGCTTTATTTAGTCCTGCATCAAAAATCCCATGACATCAGTAAAACACTCGGAGTCTATTAAATTCCCCTTGAGGTATCATGTTCTGTTTTATTCTTAATCAATGTTTTATAGAAAGGAGGAGGCTCTCTCATTCTCACAGTCAAGGCCAAGGCCCAGATGTACAAGAATGTGAGTAATATTTCAGTATGATTGTGTTCAAATCGAATAAAATTAAAACAGGAAATATTTATTATAGCATACAGCATGTGTCATGTATTAACCACATAGTCGGAAATAAATCAATTACAGTAAAAAACTAGAACAAATGGTCATTTTTTGTTAAAACACAGCCAAATATGATTGTTACAATAACTGATCAGCATCAATGGGACAGATGTGTATTTATTCCTCCATTATAAATGCATCTTTATTAAGAAGTGTTTGTACAGTACACTGGGTGAGCAGTGCAAAGTTTCCCCATGCACCTCCTCCTACTGTATACTAGACCAGACAAATCCTTAACTTTATATTTCTGTTGTTCTAATGGACATTCAGAAATAATAGCAGTAACGGTGACATAAATAAATAGAAACCATGAAAAATACAAATTTTAATTACAATTGGAGGAGAAAAAAAATAAACAGTAAAAAAAAAAAACAACAACAGCAAATAAATAAGTAAAGCATAATGCAGACAAAACCCATGCAATTTTCTCCTTTTGCTTTAATTAGCACTTTGTTTTTAAAAAGTTAATGTTTTTATAAGGTTCATTAATAATGTATGTGGCACAGTTCTCAAGCTTCAATTAAGGAGTGAAACAAACCGTCTAAGTTTCAAATAACTCAATGGCCATTCCTCATCCTCCTCCTCTGTTTCAGGTCACATGTCACAGCAAGCTAAAGAATCTCATTTCATCAAAGGTGAAACACAACACTGATATAATGATATTTATGAATTGATGATTAATGATATGTAACTTAAATCAAACTGGACAAGCATTATGGGACATTGATCTTTGCTTGTATTTCACTCAGGACCAGAAAAAATCTCACATTCTCCAGCGAGGAGCCTCCATGTGTGGCACACACTCGCACCGCTTCAATAAATCTGATTGCCTTCAGGACAGGTTACCAATCACGCAGCATTTTGGAAAGGTGAACCTCACACACCGCTCACACTTAAAAAAAAGTATTGTTATAATAAGTGTTTATGTAAGTATAAAATTACAAGATTATTCTCTGGACATAATTTATTTATTTAAATAGGCTATCATTTGGCTGTTATTCTGGTGGCTTATTAATTCTATTGAGTTTTTTGTTTTAGAACATCCTGCCAGACTAAACACATTTTTCTTAAAATGTTTATTACATTTAGGATTATAAAAAGATTTGTTTAAGGTTGTTGGAGATGCTAAATCCATAAAAAAATAAAAATATATAATGCATATAAAAGGTAAATTCATTATTTAAAAAAATATTGATTATTAAATGATCTGCTGATAGAACGAGAAATGTGTGAATCAATTTCCTGACACGAATACGATTATTTAACTGATTTATAGACATAAAGCAAAATACTATATGTCTGTAAATAGGTTAAATAATCATAGTTGTGTCAGGAAATTGAACTACAAAACAACAAAAAGAACAGATGCAAGACATCTAAGTCAATTCAATTCAATTTTATTTATATAGCGCTTTTAACAATGGTCATTGTCTCAAAGCAGCTTCACAAAAATGAAAGAAATTCATTAAAAATAATAATAATAATAATTTAAAAAAAAATTAAAAGATACTAATAAAGTATGTTAATAAATATTAAGTGTGGAAAACACCAATGCTTGAATAACACTAATAATTAGGGACAATACTTCTCTTATACATTAAAACAAGTGTCCCTCATTGTCAGGGGAACACTGAGCTAAGGAGCCTGAAGGTTGGTTGGAAAAAGGAGGCCCCAAATGCAGGGTAATCTTAGATAGGAGAGGTGTGGTGCACCGGCTGTCAAACACTTTCGTCTTCTCGGGGAAAATCATAGATACTGTACATAATAGTGAGCCGGTAGGTAAATCCTAAAGGGGGGCGAGCAGAGACTTAAACCATTCTATAGACATTCATTTTAAATCCACATTAATATCATTAATATAATATTTATACATTTAAGAATAACATACTATTTAGGTTCATGAGGTCAGACAATATAAACCTTCATCCCATGTCTGTTTTATTAAAGTTTTAGGAGATACATTTATTTAAGGTCAGGTCCTCACTAGGTGGAAAATATAGTTATGATTAATACTACTGTACATGGTTGGTGCCTTGGTTTAAATGCATGTTATGTGACATTTCTTTCTTCTTTCTTTCTTTCTTTCTTTCTTCTTATTATTTGAGAATAGAAATAAAGTTTTGATAAAATAATAAGGATAATGTTGCCAATGTTTCTTTTTACAGTCCCGACCTCGCAGGCCCACACGCAAATCAACCTACCAGCAGGGGGAGGAAACGCCACAGGACAACAGTGGCAGCAGGGGAGAGGAGAGGTGTGTGTGTGTGTGTGTGCGTGTGTGTAAGAAAGAGAGAGAGCAAGAGAGAGAGAGAGAGAGACTGTTGACATGCTAAATTTATTCAATTTTTTAAAATAATTTTGCGTCTATATAACACTGACGAGGTGTGGTTATAATTTGCAGAAAAATGACAAAAAGTATCAGTAACTTTAAGCAGTAATCGGAAGTTGATCAAAAAGTGTTAATACAGTTAGGCACTACTGCCACTGCAAATCATACAGTGAGTTTATATCAACCTCCTGTGGCACAAACTCTAATAATGTGTGCCTTGTACTTTTTGTCTACCTTTTTCTGTTTATTAGGTCCTTATAACTATTGGATTTGATCCATGACTTGAAACAAGAAGCCATGTGACAAAAAAGTCATATCTAGCATTCCTCATACAGTATGAGGATAATAAGTTATCGTCAGTAACAGCTCATTCACATGGACTTACACAGATACAGATGCTGCTAACTAATTTGATTTTTTAGTATAGTATTAAATGTAGGTACAAGTGGATTAAAAAGTGTGATGCCAATTTAATTTATACAAATGTAACTACCGGTGTGATACACGTCAAAGGAAAGACATTTTTAAAAAAGATTATATAAATTGTATCATCACACCACCCCATCACTAGTCTACTATAAGAGCGTAACACACAGTGGTTGAACTTTTTCATGCTTTTGTGTGCAGTCATATAGAGTTGGTATCTGATGACCTCGCAGAGGACGAAGAGTTTTCCATGGCTGATCTTGAGGAGATGGACCTGTTAGGGGAAATCTTTGACACATTAAACACACAGAGCTCCACAGAGCCGGGCCTGCTGTACAGCACACGCAGCCTCGACGTTTTCACCTCTGACTGCACCGAGTTCATCAGCAGGGTGAGCACACACATAGACATACACACAATTTGAATCAGTTAAATATATCTATATATTAAGATTTTTCTCTCTCATGTTTTAGAGAAGCTTGACCACACCCAGTCAGGAGAGCCTGAGTCTTTCCACTGGGAACAATGGCAGTCTGATGAGTTGGGAGGAAGGGCTTGAAGAGACACCAGATGTTAAGGAGGAGGAGGAGGAGGAGGAATCCAAGCTGCCAAGTGATGAACCAGAGGGAGACATGAGAGCTGGATTGAGAGATGGAGAGAAGGAGCCAGGTGTGGATCTTGGAAGGTTGGTGGAGGATCTTGTGGATCTAAAGCAGGAACTCGAAGAGGAGTTGAATGGAAACTGTAAGGAAACTAACATGTTATCCAGAGAAGATCAAGAGGAAGTTAGCAGATTATCCAGAGAAGATCAGGAAGAAAATAAGAGAGTATCCATAGACAATCAGGAGGAAAGTAGCATATCTTCCAGAGAAAATCAACAGGAAAAAAACAGATCATTAGACGTAGTTCAGACTGAAACTAGCAAATCCTCAGAAAACAACATTTTGGAAAATAATGAAACAACTTGTCAGTCCAAACTGGATGATGATAAAAATGAAAGTGATGAAGCTCAGGGGAACGATATGCAAGAGGCAATAGACAGAAAACACCATGAAGTTCATCAGGATCTAACCCAAAATGACAACAACCCAGGGAGTCTACCAGCAAACTCTCCCCAAGAAAAGAAGCACCTTAATGAGGAACAAACAAATGCAGGTACTTCAGTTAATGCAGCCAAAATGGACAAGGTACAAGAAGAGCAAAGAGATCAATCAACTCCCAAAGTGTTCCCCAAAGTGGCCATGTTCCAGGTCAAGGCCTACCAGAACAAGTGTGTACCTGAGACTGTAAGGCCCAGTTGTGGCCAGAAAATGTTAGATGCATCTCTAAAGGTGTCTCCAAAAGGGCCTGGAGGACATTTGGTGAATTCTAGCACAAAAACAGATGATTCGTCCCTAAAATCCCCAGCTGTTTCCAGTTCATCAGATATAGCCACGGAGGCTGAAGACCTGCCCCTACCTAAAGTGTCTGAACTTAAAAAGAGATTTGAGCAGTAATGGCTGCAAGGATAATGTCAAGGCCATGGCCTTGCTAAACGCCAGAGGCGCCTGAAGTACTTGGAGTAGGCACAGGGGTTGAAAATGAAGAGAAACCTAATCAGATGCCTAGTTTACTTAAGCACATCATACTGTTAATGTGTAATCTATTAAAGTGCGGTTGATGCAATACTCACTCCACCAACATGCAGTAACCCTGCTTTTAAAAGCAGTTTGCAAAACTGAACAGTCAAAACACATTTATTGTGTACTTCTTAAAACTTTTTCTTTTATAATAAATGTTATAATTTTAGTATGAAATAAACTATACAGACTCTTTTTACGTGTTTATTTGATTTATTTTCTATATACCACTTGTCCTATACAAAGTTTTGGGTGCCTGGAGCCTATCCCAGGAAACTTAGGGCATACAGTAAGGCAGGGTACATGCTGGACATGGCGCCAATCCATATCTGGGGGCACACACATACATATACACACACATCACATTTATTCACACATTCCAGGCAATTTGGACATGCACATTAACCTAATCTGCATGTCTTTGGACTGTGGGAGGAAACCGGAGAATTCAGAGGAAACCCACCAAGCATGGGGAGAACATGCAAGCTCCATGCACACAGACTTAGACTCCGTCCACACGAAGCCGGTGCGTTCCCTATCCGATAATTTTTTTTCGTGAACACGGCGTCGTCTCAAGAAATATCTGCGTACACACGAAACCACTGAAAACGGTGTAGTATATATGCCAGACCAGTATGGGGCGCTGTAATTCTGCCATAGAGATACACTATACACGGAGAAGAAGACTTTGAGCATGCACATAACCTTCGCGCTGTATACGAACCAAGATGGTGTTGTCCATTATCGCTTGTTGCTCATAACAGTTGCATAGAAGCAATAGATTTTGCTGTAATAAAGCTAGTAGGCTTTGTAGCAACACGAACACAATCATGTAGTCCGCCATTATTGTTGTTGCTGTTACGTGTGACGCAGCAGACACGTGATGTGATGACATCATCGTTAACAAAATATACGGATTGGCCGTACACACTAAGACGCAAGGGTGTCGTTTTCAGATTTATCCACTTTGGGACCCGGTTTCAAAAAATAGCGGTTTCAGTCTCCTAAAACACCGGATCCGTGTGGCCGAAACGCCAATAAGATAAAAAATTATACGTATACAGCGAAACGCGTCTCCGTGTGGACAGGCCCTCAAGGTGGTAACTGAACCCTTGACCCTGGAGGTGTGAGGCCACATCATTAGCCACTGCATCACCATGTTGCCACGTGTTTAATTTTATTTCATCTTTTTTTTATTACCTCAATCAGTTAATTTCCTAACCATATAATCCAATGAGTGCATCAGTTTAGAAAATCTGCACAGTAAAGGTTAAAGGAGCCAAATTGTCAGTCAAGTAAAAGATTAATTACACTTAAATTAAAAAAAAAATGCAGCAAATCTTTTTTCATCTACACAGATATTTTGTTATTCAAGGTAAATCAAGGCCTTTTTTACCAAGGAAGAATCCAAGAAACATACAGAAATATTAACCAAGACTAAATAATATAGGCCATCACTTTCTAAATCTTTAAATAAAGAATTCTGTTACATTCTTCACGTCTGGACTAAGAACTAGGCTTTTGGTTTTTAAATTTATGTATTTATGTGCAATTTATTTAGTACCCAAGCACTATAGGATGCGAAGAACCCTCATGTTTTTCTAAGGCTTCTTTTTTCCACCTCTTTGGGGGTCTTAACATACTCAAAATACTGAAAATTCTGCCTTTAGGATGCCTGAGAGTCTTGTTGGCCCGGGGCCCTCTGGGGCCTCACACAAGATTTTGCTGCATAGCTCATCCACACATACACACCAATTACTGTACATTGATTGACACGTTCAGTGACATCACATTGAGTAACATCATACTCATCGTGGCATGCACACACACACTAACGCACTCATACATCACACACATCCTAAACACATACACATACATACACGCACGCACACACACACACACATGCGCAAACACACTCATACATCACACACATTTCAAATGTTAACACTCACACTCACACAGACGCACACACACGCACGCATGCACAAACACACTCATATATCACACACATCACAAATGTTAACACTCACGCAATCACATTTCTGTTCACACGAAACTCACAAACACACATATACACTACATCACACACATACACACACACACACACACTAAAAAATCAGATTTCTTACACACACATTACACACATACTGTGGCGTGGGCGGAGCGGCAGGTGACGACTATCATGCACTGCGGGGGGGTTTAATGTGTTCACCCTGTTGGGGAAGGGTGTTTGGGTTAGTGGCTTCGGCCAGGTTTGTGTGTTAGGGTGTATGTGACCTGTTGAATGTGCTCTGGTTCATGCTTAGGCTGAATTGACTGTAGGTTCTCGTGTGAATGTGCTGCTCATGCTATACAGTGCGGTGCAAAATAAAGTACTCCCAGCCATTGCATTGGGCAGCAAGTAAGCTCACTCGTCTCTCCAACGTCCTTTTAGGCAGTAAAACGCTACAATACTAACACACACATCACAAATTATAACACACAGATTCACACACAAACATGCACAAGCACATTTACTCGTCACACACATGTCTCAAACACAGACACACACACACACACACACACACCTCTCTCTCTCTCTCTCTCTCTCTCTTTCTCTCACACACACACACACTATAAAGTGTGTGTAACGTGTACAAGTTGTGCGTTGCACTTGGTCAGCGATGGCTTTTTGTACTGTTGGTCTTAACATGCTCAAATAACACGCAGATTGTTACTTACCACTCTCTTTCTTTTTTTGACTCACACACACAAATATAAAAAAAATACAGTCCTAGTGGGGACTTCCAAATGATCAAAGGTTAGATTTATACAAAAGGGCAGTTTAATCAGTGTAGGAAGATCCCCGAGGCCCAGGAACAGGTTGGTACATTCATCTCCAAAATATTTTGTAACAAGATTAATTATTCTGGCTATCTGACTGAGCGAAGACTGGAGGAGGTTTGGTTTGTGTTTTGGATTAGGAGGTCGGGGAGTCTGTATTGCAGTCTTATAAAACAGATCTCACTGTAAACAGGTAGGTTATTTTTCTTAGATTTTTTTATGATTAAATCACACATTTTTCACATTTAGCATTAACTTTTAAATTTTTTTAATGATAATATATATATATATATATATATATATATATATATATATATATATATATATATTTTTTTTTTTTTTATTATTATTATTATTATTATTTTTACACATTAATACATATTGGTCACATCATGTTATGTCCTTAGACTTGAACTCAGTCATAATCCCAGCTGTTTTATTATTATTATTATTATTATTGAAGTTGTTGTTTTTATTGTAACATGTTCAATAAATGATATTGGGGTTAAGTTTATACATGACCCCAATGACAAAATTGACTGTAACAACAGCAGTATTTTATTTTTTTTTAATGCTGAAATGCATCTTTTAAATTCTTATTCTATTCATGGCACACACACACACACACACACTGTAGCTTTTCTTTCAGTGTTGTTTTTCTTTGTTATTATTGTACGTTAATACTCAAGATGCACAAATTATGAAAGAGCATGCATGGAATTATATATTAAACAAAAAGTGTTATACAACCCAGAATAGGTTTTATACTTTAGATTGTCCAAAGTAGTTACATTTAGCTATAATGTCAGCTTGGCACATTAATGGCATTCTCTCATCAAGTTCATGGAATGGTTTTCGTTTCATGTCAGAGGTGTAGGAAAGGTGTAGGTCTCAGGAAAACCCTTGGCAAGACTTAATCTGTGACTTTTCTTGCCTTTTTAATGTGCTTTAGACAGCTGGGACATCAGTTGGGTTGCACAAAAGAGGGGTTGGTACAGAGTCAATAGTCATGTTAATGCTAATACAACTACTGAACAAATCTAGATTATGGTAAGAAACAGTAACTGTACATAAAAGAAAGTCAGTCCATCATAACTATAAGAAATAAAACTCAGTCATTTAAAAAAAAAAAAAGGGTAGTCATCAAAAGCATCAAGTGCTATTACAAACTAGATTTCATGAAGATCATTCCAGGAAATGAAGACCCAGAAACTGGTAGGTACATTTCTCCCCAAAATATTATAAAACAAGCAGTGGTGGGTAGAGTAGCCAAAAAATGTACTCAAGTAAAAGTAACTGTACTCTAAAATAATATTACTCAAGTATAAGTAAATTGTAATCATCCAAAATATTACTTAAGTAAGAGTATAAAATTATTCGATGAAAAGTACTGAGTAACTGTAACAGTATTTATTTTGTTTATTTATTATTATAAATATATAATAGTAATTATTCGATGAAAAGTACTGAGTAACTGTTTCAGGTGTAATGTCCGAAAAATAATAATAATAAAAATAAAAAAAAAATGCATGATTGGTAAAACAGCCATTTGGTAGATCCACCTGCTGCATGTGTAAAATAAATGGTTAGAAATGTATCAAATCGAGTATAGGTGCACTTTATGTTGTCTCTTCTGTATAAAAAATGTATACAGTTCCCAGCTAGCCAGCTAATTAGGTCTCTAAGTTAGCTAGTTAGTTTTTTGTTCATTTATGATGTTAATTTATGTTATCATGTTAATCTGTCTCACCTCAGCTAGCCAGCTCATTGGGCTTCTTAGTTAGCTAGTTAGCTTTCTGTAAATTGATGTTGTAAATTCATGTTGCATGTAGCACCTTGGTCCTGGAGGAACGTTGTTTGTTTCACTGTGTACTAACTGTATATGGTTGAAGTGACAATAAAGCCTACTTGACTTGACTTTACTTGTGTAGCCGAATGTAGCAGAGTAAGGGTAACGTTTCTTCTTTAAAAATCTTCTCAAGTAAAAGTTAAATGTATGTGCAGTAAACCTACTTGTAGTACTCATGTACTTTTTTTTTTAAGTTACTCAAGTAAATGTTACTTGTTACACAGAAAACGAGATTCATTATTTTGACTGAGTGAACACTGGATGAGGTTCTGGTAAATGTTTTCATTTAAATGGGTGGTGTACTGCAGTATTATGAGGCAGATCTCACAAGCGTCAATTAACACAGGTTTATGCGACATTTTCTTACACATACAGTATGGTGCATCCTAAAAACTTTTTCATTATTTAATTTACTATACTGTAGATTCATTACATGACATATAGAAAAAAGTTTTTCTTTGTTTAGTTTAAATTGTAATGAACACAGTTTACAGTTCACTAAAATAACAAAACACAAAATGTCTCGGGTAACAAGACGGAGACGAGATGCTGCATAAAAACGCTATGGGAACATCTTTTCGTGTTGCCAGTTGTGAAGCATGTGTGTATAAAACATGCCAAATTTTGGCTTATATAACCTCGGTCATCTGATTAAACGCACCTGCAGGTTATAAATAGGAGTAAACCGGGAACATTCCTCAGATTGATTTTGTCTGAAGGGACATCCAGTCACGCGGGCAGTGCGGCATTGGAGTGCAGCATCTCGTTCCCGCCTTTTCAGGGAACAGGGTTACAGCAAAGTAACCCGAGACGTTCTCTCGATGCTACACTCTGCGTGAAAACGCTGTGGGAGCGAGAATACCAACGCCTGCGCAATGCAAGTGTCTGGACCCCCGGGTTGTGTAGCGTGTGCACAAAAAGGCCGAGAAGGTCTTAGAACTATCTCTGGGAAGCTGACTCGAGGACCTGTGAGCCCGGAGTAGCAGGAACATCCAAGCTGTAAAATTTAACAAATGTGTGCGGAGAGGACCAACCTGCCACGTCACACACTTGCTGCAGGGGAACACCTCTCGCCAGAGCTATAGATGAGGCCATCCCGTTGGTTGCATGAGCCTTAATTCCTAGAGGCCAAGTGAGCCCATGTGCCTTATTGGAGAGGGCAATAGCATCTCTCAACCAGTGTGACAGAGTCTGTGTAGTGGCGGCACATAAAGAGCTGCTCTGACTCACACCAGTGGCCGGTGTGGTGGACGTAAATCTGAAGAGCACGTACTGGACACAGTAAGTGAAGTCTCTCCTGCTCCGGAGCTGTAAAAGGCAGAGGACAGATGGCTTCGAGAACAACAGGGTGCATGGTTAAGAATGAAACTTTCGGAAGATAGTTCTGGTGAGGATGCAGAATGGCCCTGACTAGCCCAGGGGCAAAGTCTAGGCAGGATGGGGAGACTGACAAGGCGTGCAGATCTCCAACCCTTTTCAGAGAGGTAACGGCCATCAGAAAAAACATCTTAAGGGTCAGAAACCTGACAGGCACTGACTCTAGTGGTTCGAAAGGGGTGTTTATTGGACCTTCGAGCACGATAGAAAAATCCCATGACAGGACAGTGGCTCTAGTGGGTGGCCTCAACCATTTAGCTTCACAAATGAAATGGGCAACTAAAGGGTGCTTTTACACTGTAACCCCATCAGTTGGAATGTGACAGGCTAAAATAGCGGCTATGTACGTCCTGAAAGTACTAGGGCACAAGCCAACTTTTCCTGCAGGAACTTCAGCACTGAAACAATTCGGCAGTGGACTGGGTCTACCTGCTTCGTCATACACCAACTTTGAAATACATTCCATTTGAGGTTGTAGGCTTTCCCAGCGGAGGGAGCCCTAGCATTTAAAATAGTGTCAATAACGTTGGCTGAAAGACCAGAGTTGGTCTTGTTCAGGGGCCCATTGTAAAGGTTCCAAAGCTCGGGTCGGGGATGAAATATTGTCCCCTGCGTCTGAGACTGAAGATCCCTCCTCACTGGAATCACACATGGTGAGCCGTTGAGGAGAGATATTAGGTCCGAGAACCATACTCTAGTCGGCTAACAGGGTGCTATCAATAAGAGGCGCAAATGCTGTTGACGACCCTCGCCAGGACTCGTGGGAGCAGAGCTATCAGAGGAAACGCATAAAGGCGAAATTTGGGCCACGTATGGGCCATGGCGTCCAGACCCAGGGGAGCTGGACGAGTCAGAGAGTAGTAAAGGGGACATTGTCCTGTCTCTTGAGGGGCAAAGACGTCCACCTCTGCTGTAAAAAAATTTTCCCAGATCTGACTGACTACTTCGGGATGGAGCCTCCATTCCCCGTGTGTCACTGGCTTGTCTGGACAATAAGTCTGCTCCCACATTTATGTGCCCTGGAACGTCAATTGCCCTGAGGAATAGGAACTTGTCCTGTGCCCAAAGCAGAACCTGGTGCGCTAGCTTGTTCAGGCGGCGCGAGCACAGTCCGCCCTGGCGATTTATGTAGGAGACTACCGATGTGTTGTCCACCCGCACTAGAACATGGTAGCCTCTCAACTGCTGGAGGAAATGCTGTAGGGCCAAGAATAGAGCCATCATTTCGAGGCAATTAATGTGCCATGCGAGAAGATAGCCTCTCCAGCTCCCTTGGGCTGGACGGCCATCCAAGACCGCACCCCAGCTGGTAAGGGAAGCGTCTGTCGTTAGCATCTTGCGACGACAAGACGGACCTAGAGTGGTACCCAAAGTCAGAAACCGGGGTCTGAACCACATAGAAAGGGTACGAAGCCATTTGCGCGTAACTCTTATTTGCCTTCGGGGATTGGCCCTTGCATGAAGTCCCCTAGCTCTTAGCCACAACTGAAAAGCTCTCATGTCAGAATCAGAATCAGAATCAGAAAGAGTTTTATTGCCAAGTACGCTTACACGTAAAAGGAATTTGTTTTAGTGACAGAGCTTCCAGAACAGAAAACAAATGACAAGACAAAAACAGCACGACAACAAAAAAAAAAAAAAAAAAAAAAAAACATTTGACATCAAATGGAGTAGGGTGTGAGATACTTTTTAAATAAGTTATATAAATATCTGAAATCTGTGGTATTATACAGTATATTGCACTATATTTATTGACAGTTGATGTTTAACTGTTCATGAGGGAGATTGCCTGGGGAAAAAAACTGTTTTTGTGCCTGACTGTCCTAGTGTTAGGTGCTCTATAGCGTCGACCCGACGGCAAAAGTTCAAATAAAATGTGGCCTGGATGTGAGGGGTCCAAAGTGATATTCCGAGCCCTTTTTCTCACTCTGGATGTGTACAGTTCTTGTGGCGTGGGCAGGGCAGTGCCGATAATTCTTTCAGCAGTCCGAACCGTCCTTTGTAGTCTTCTGATGTCTGTTTTCGTAGCTGAGCCAAACCAGACAGTTATTGAAGTGCACAGGACGGATTCAATGACGGCTGAGTAGAACTGTGTGAGCAGCTCCTGTGGCAGGTTGAATTTCTTTAGCTGGCGAAGGAAATACAACCTCTGGTGGGCCTTTTTAACAATAGAGTCAATGTGAATGTCCCACTTCAGGTCCTGAGAGATGGTCGTGCCCAGGAACCGGAATGACTCTACTGCTGTCACAGTGCTGTTCATGATGGTGAGTGGGGGAAGTGCAGGTGGGTTCCTCCTGAAGTCCACAATCATCTCCACTGTTTTGAGCGTGTTCAGCTCCAGGTTGTTGAGACTGCACCAGACAGCCAGCTGCTCAACCTCACTTCTGTAAGCAGACTCGTCACCGTCCTGAATGAGGCCGATGATTGTGGTGTCATCTGCAAATTTCAGGAGCTTGACAGTGGGGTCTGTAGAGGTGCAGTCATTGGTGTACAGGGAGAAAAGCAGTGGGGAGAGAACGCATCCCTGAGGGGCTCCAGTATTGGTGGTGTGGCTGTTGGACATGAATTCCCCCAGTCTCACTAGCTGCTGCCTGTCTGTCAGAAAGCTGGTGATCCAGTGACAGATAGAGCTAGGAACAGAGAGCTGGTTTAGTTTGGTCTGAAGCAGTGCTGGGATGATCGTATTAAAAGCTGATGAAAAGTCTATAAACAAGACCCTTACATAAGCCCCTGGTTTGTCCAGATGTTGGAGGATGAAGTGCAGTCCCATGTTGACTGCATCATCAACAGACCTGTTTGCTCTATAGGCAAACTGCAGGGGGTCCAGTAAGGGTCCTGTGATGTCCCTCAGATAGGCCAACACCAGTCTTTCAAATGACTTCATGACCACAGATGTTAGGGCGACTGGTCTGTAGTCATTAAGTCCTGTGATTTTAGGTTTTTTTGGAATGGGGATGATTGTGGAACGTTTAAAGCACAAAGGCACTTCACATTGTTCCAGTGATCTGTTGAAGATCTGTGTAAAGATGGGAGCCAGCTGGTCAGCACAGGATTTCAGACAGGCTGGTGTCACGCCGTCTGGGCCTGGAGCTTTCCTTCTCTTTTGTTTTAGAAAGATCTGGCGAACATCCTTTTCACAGACCTGGAGTGCAGGGGGGGAAGAGAGGATGGTTGCTAGAGGTGATAATGGTGGTGTAGAAAGAGGGTCAGGACAGGGGTGTGGTGTGAAACTGGGTGATAATGGTGGTGTAGAAAGAGGGTCAGGACAGGGGTGTGGTGTGAAACTGGGTGTTTCAAATCTACAATAGAACTCATTCAGGTCATCAACCAGTTGTTGATTCCCTACAGAGTTGGGGGTTGGCGTCTTGTAGTTAGTGATGGTTTTCAGGCCTTTCCACACAGAAGCAGGGTCGTTTACAGAAAACTGATTTTCTAGTTTTTCAGAGTAGCTTCTCTTAGCCGCTCTGATTGCCCTTGTTAGTGTGTTCCTGGCCTGTTTGTACAAGATCCTGTCCCCACTCCTGTAGGCATCCTCTTTAGCCTGACGAAGCTGTCTGAGTTTTGCTGTAAACCATGGTTTGTCATTGTTATATGTTAAAAAAGTCCTGGTAGGGATGCACATGTCCTCACAGAAACTGATGTAGGATGTTACAGAATCTGTGAGCTCGTCCAGATTGGTGGCAGCAGCTTCAAAAACACTCCAATCAGTGCAGTCAAAACAGGCCTGTAATTCCTGCTCTGCTTCACTGGTCCATCTCTTTACTGTCCTTACTACAGGCTTAGCAGTTTTAAGTTTTTGCCTATAGGTCGGGAGAAGATGAACCAGGCAGTGGTCAGAAAGTCCTAAAGCTGCTCTGGGGATAGAGCGATATGCATCCTTTATTGTGGTGTAGCAGTGATCCAAAGTATTTTTGTCTCTGGTGGGGCATGTAATGTGCTGTTTGTATTTAGGCAGTTCACGTTTAAGGTTTGCTTTGTTAAAATCCCCAAGTATAATTAAAACCGAGTCCGGGTGTTGTTGCTCCGTGTCTGTGATGTGAGCAGCCAGCTGTTGCAATGCTGCGTTCACACACGCTTGTGGAGGGATGTACACACTCACAAGAATAAACGAGGTAAACTCCCGCGGCGAATAGAAAGGCTTGCAGTTGATGAAATATGCCTCTAGATCAGGACAGCACATCTTCTTCAATGGTGTCACATTTGTACACCAACGTTCATTGATGTAAAAGCATGTCCCGCCGCCTCGCGATTTCCCCGTTGATTCCGTGTCGCGATCCGCTCTGAACAGCTGGAAGCCCGGCAGGTGTAGCGCGTTGTCCGGAATGGCTTCATTCAGCCAGGTTTCCGTGAAACACAGCGCAGCAGAGTTTGAAAAGTCCTTATTTTTCCTGGAGAGCAGGAAAAGTTCGTCCATTTTATTGGGTAAAGAGCGGAGATTCGCCAGATGTATACTCGGCAGCGCAGTTCTAGAGCCGCGCTGTCTGAGCTTGACGAGCGCGCCGGCTCTCTTCCCCCGCCTGCGCTTCTTAAAGCATTTCAACAGTGCCGCTGCTCCGCCGGTTACAATGTTCAGAAAAACATTTGAGAAGTCGAAAACTGGTTGGAAATTGTGTGATGTGTCCTGCTGAATGTTCAGCAGTTCATCTCTGGTATAAGTGATAACATTTGAAAAACAAAAAACAGGACAAACTAACAAAAACAGTAAGACAGATAGAGAGCTCCACACCGAGGCAGCCATCCGCGGCGCCATCACAACTTTCACAATGTGCAGAAAGCCCAAGGGTATCACCATGGATGCAGCTGCCATGAGGCCTAAACAATTTTGAAAGTGATGTACAGTCACTCTCTGGTCTAGCCTGATTTCCTTCAGGACATTGAAAATGGATTCGATACGAGCAGGAGACATCTGTGACCGCATAACAATCGAATCCCAAATGACACCCAGGTATGTTGTCCTCAGAGCCAGCAAGAGAATGCTTTTCGCAGCATTGAGTCTCAATCCTAATGAATGAAGATGAGCTAGGACAACATCCCGATGTCTAAGCGCTAGCTCCTGAGACTGGGCCAGGATATCCCAGTCGTCCATGTAATGTAAAATACGGATGCCCTGGAGTCGCAAGGGAGCCAGGACTGCATCCATGCACTTTTTGCACTGGGTGATAGAGCTACACCAAATAGAGAGACCCGATATTGGTAAGCTTTGCCCCCGAAAGCGAACCTCAGGAACTTCCTGTGTTGTGGCAAAATTTCTATGTGAAAATATGCATCCTTCAGATCTATTATCACAAACCAATCCATTTGTTGGATTTGTGAAACAATGATTTTGACAGTCAACATCTTGAATCTGTACTTTTTTAGATAGCGGTTCAGCCCGCGAAGATCTAGGATTGGACGCAGCCCCCCGTCTTTCTTGGGAATCAAGAAATAACGACTGTAGTAGCCTGACTTTATGTCTGGAGGGGGAACCTGTTCTATAGCCTCTTTTTTCAGCAATGCCTGCAGTTCGAGAGTCAACAGATGCACTTCGGCTACATGGGGGGGTGGGTGTTAGTGGTTCGGCATCCTGAATTACAGCAGGATAAGACCGAAGGACTAACATACTTTTGGAGGCCGGTGTTGTCCGAAACACCAAAAGCGGCGGAAACTGAGCATTGACACCTGCCAGGGAGGGCCCCTTCATATAGGGGGCCAGGGGTAGCTCAGTGGTTAAGGCATTGGACTACGGTTCGGACGATCCCAGGTTCAAACCCCACAACCACCAAGTTGCCACTGTTGGGCCCTTGAGCAAGGCCCTTAACCCTCAACTGCTCAGATGTGTAATAAGATAAAAATGTAAGTCGCTCTGGATAAGAGCGTCTGCCAAATGCCTAAATGTAAATATAGGAAAGAGTGTTACGCACCCCTCCCAGGGGGGTCTACCCCTTTCGGTCCTGGGCGCATAAGCTTCAGGACGACATCTTTGAAAAGAAGACGATCGAGTGCGGCGAGTGCGGCGATCTGACCTCTTTGAGGCGGCTTGTGAGGGGCGGCGAGCCATACCCCAGTCTTTACAAGGGGGTGCCCGGCTGCTGACGCTTTTTTTTCTGCGCCTCCCGTCTGGCGAGGATCAGATCTGATCGAGACTGAGTGGCCGACAGTCTCGACTCTTGAGCATGGCGTGGAAGAAATTTCCCAAAAGCCTGTTCATACAGCGTAGCCTCCTGAAACTTGGTGGCGGAGGAATTTACAGTGTCGCCAAACAGGCCGGGAGGTGAGACAGGGGCATCAAGGAGGAATGTTCGATCCTTATTCTTGATGCCTGTCAAATTTAACCACAGGTGCCTTTCTGCGGACACCAGGGAAGCCATGAAACGGCCGATAGCACGGCCAGCCTGCTTGGTCGCACGAAGAGACAAGTCAGTCGCCCGGCATAATTCTGTGAAAGCTAACTCATTCACAGTGCTGCTCGTCCTCAAATCTTTTAACAGGTCAGGCTGATACGCCTGCAAGAACGCCATGGTGTGCAAAAAAGTACCGGCTTGACCTGCTGCTTGAAACGCCTTCCCTACCAGCGTAGAAGAAGTTCTACATAGCTTGGAGGGAAGTGTTGGATTCTTTAGTGAGAATGATGTCCCAGTAGAGAGATAGCCCGCAAGTGTCTCTTCTATCTGGGGCATCACCATGTAACCACGTGCCTTTGCATCACCGATGTTTGCATAAAACAAAGTTGATGGTACAAAAATACGGGATGAATAAGGCTTGCTCCATGAACTAGTTAATTCATTGTGGAGGTCGTCAAAAACGGGGAGAGAGCAACGTTGTGGCTCCATCTCCTGGCCACCCGACAAAAATCTGTCATCTGATTTTAAGTGTTGGGGGAAAGCTTGCTCCTGTGGCCAATTAATGTGCAGCCGCTCGACTTCACGCGTTATGACTTCAAGCAGCTCCTTATACTTTCTATCTTCCTTAGAGGAGCGTTCTAAGGTAGCTACTTCTATTTCCACCAAAGCAGGAGAGTAAGCCTTTGCACTTGTGAAGTGGAAGGAGAGACTTCGCGATCGAAGAGAGGGTCCCACTTTCATGGGAGGAAGATCACAGTGTTCACAGCCTCCTTCAAGCCCTTGGAGAGCGTGACTTTCACCCAAACACTGGAAGCAAAAAGTGTATAGATCGCCCTCAGAGAGAAAATTCTTGCACGGAGGGACACATCTTGTTTTAAACTCCGCCATTATAACACTTTTCTTTGCTTTTTTATTTGCTTTTAATTTGTTTGTGACACACGCGCACAATGTGGTCATTAAGACAAAAGATCTGAGGAATGTTTCCGTTTTACTCCTATTTATAACCTGCAGGTGCGTCTCATCAGATGATGTCAGCTGACCGAGGTTATATAAGCCAAAAGTTGGCGTGTTTGATACACACATGCTTCACAACCGGCAACACGAAAAGATGTTCTCACAGCGTTTTCATGCAGCATCGAGTGTAGCCTTTAAAAGGGAACTGCAATATCTCAAATAACGTTTTAGGATTAATTAAGAAACAATTTACAATACAAAGTAGAGGTTTTCTATCAATGGTTTCTAGTGTGTGTGTGTGTGTGTGTGTGAGAGGTAGATGTCTAAATGTTAAGTTACTGCTCACTAACACATGATTCCTTAGGCTGAGCAGCAAGCAGGATGCATGTGGACCTGGCGTGGCTGACGGCTGCCCTTGTTTCTTTCCCCCTGCTCGCGCTATGTGACCCACTGTGAGTAGACACACACATTTTGATTTATTTAAATTAATCCACAACTCATTTACAATGTTTTAGGGAATACTTAAAGTCTCTTTTGATTAAATCGCACATTTTACACATTTTGCATGTGGTGGGATTATTATATAAAAGCCGGAACACATTTAGAGCTCATTCGGCTGAACAACTTGCACTGCATGTCATGTTATTTTGGGACCTTTGCAAAACGCACCCAATGGATTTTGATGTACTCTGCTAGGGAATTTATACAATCACCATCAAATTTGTCCGTATTAGCATATGTAATATAAAAGGCATTGACAATGCAAAATTCGAGAGGGATTTTTGATCTCAAACCAGTTAGCCGTGACAATGCCCTAAACTTGAGCTGAAAAGTGGTTAATAACATTCTGTGGAACATCATATTGAGTGGTATAACATTCAGTGAAATGTTCAGTGACATCACATTGAGTGATTTCATAGTGTGATGTTTTTTTTTTTTCTTTTTTCAACATTTGGAGCTTTTTGGAGATCTAAACATAAAATCCCCTTTTTCTAAAATTATGTCATAATGGAATTGGGATACATTCTTTAACACTGTAAAGCATTGTCTCAACGATGGTTGGATAACACTACCCATTCTCTAAGACGTGCCTGCAGAGTAGCTGAGAGAAAGTGGAAAAAGGACAAACTGAAAATTTCGTTTGAAATGTTGCAGGATGCGCTATGTAAATATCAGAGAGCTGTGAAATCTGCTAAAACATTTTTTTTCTAACATAGTAGCCTGTAATAGACAGCGGCCACAAGTTCTTTTTTATGTTTTTAATTCTCCTGTTAATCCACGTGAGTCAGATTGTATTTTTTTGTGGATAAGATGACACCTACGTCCTACAAATTGCCCCTGTGATAGTATTCCTGCAAGCTTACTTAAGGATGTTTTTGATACTGTTGGGCCAAGCGTTGTATCTTTGGTTAACACATCTCTCAGCTCAGGATGTGTACCAGCTGTTTTTAAGCATGCCACTGTGCAACCACTATTAAAAAAGAAAAAAATTAGATTTCTTAATTTTGTCTAATTTTAGACCTATATTTAAACTCCCCTTTTTATCGAAAATTTTGGAGAGAGTTGTTTTTAATCAACTTCAATCATTTTTAGATGTACATTGTATTTTTGAAGTATTTCAGTCTGATTTTAAGCCTCATAACATAGTACAGAAACTGCTCTTCTAATCTTCTTTTAGCTGTTGACTCTGGTAATTCTGCTGTTTTGGTCCTTTTGGATTTGACTGCGATCTTTGATACGGTCAGCCACTCGATTCTTTTATCTAGACTTGAACAATGTGTTGGTATTAAGGGCATAGCAGGCAGAAGTTTTTCTGTTCATTTACTTGAATTCTATTCATCTACTGCCCCTCTTTCTTGTGGTGTTCCCCAATGGTCTATTTTGGGCCCTATTTTGTTTTTTTTTTGGATATGCTCTCTTTGGGGGATATTTTTAAAAAGCACAACATCTCCTTTCACTTTTATGCGGATAATGTACAAATTTATTTGCCTGTCAAAACAAACGACAAAGCTTCATTTTTGTCACTACATAATTGCCTGAGAGATTTAAAAATATGGTTGGATCAGAACTTTCTTTGTCTTAACGAAAATAAGACTGAGATTGTTATGTTTGGTCGTGTTGGGTGCTTGTGTAGATGCACTTGATGATTTAGGAATGTATATTCGTCTATTTACCAGGAATCTCGGTGTGATTTTTGATGGTGCTTTAAAATTCGATAAACAAATTATTTCTGTTACAAAAGCCATTTTTTTTCAACTGAGACTGTTGGCGAAAGTTAAGGCCTACCTTCCATATAAGGAGTTTGTAAGTGTAATTCAAGCTTTTATAAAGTCAAGACTGGACTATTGTAACTCTTTACAGTATATGTTGGATTGGATTAGTCATCTCTTCAGCATCTCCAGTTGGTTCAGAATGCAGCAGCTCGGCTCTTAACTGGGACTAGAAAGCGTGAGCACAATACCCCGGTCTTAGCTTCACTACACTGGCCTTCTGTCCGTTTTAGGATTGAGTTTAAGATTTTATTGTTTGTTTTTAAGATTTTAAATGGGTTGGTGCCTGTATATTTATCAGAGCTTTTAAATATCCACAATCCGCACTGAGGTCGTCTAATCAGTTGCTCCTGGATGTTCCGAGAGCCAGATTAAAATATAAAGGTGAGAGAGCTTTTTCAGTGGTGGGACCGAAGTTGTGGAACGATTTACCTGCTCACATAAAGTCTGCTCAGAGTGTAGAAATTTTTAAGTCATTACTTAAGACGCACTTATATTATTTGGCTTTTTATTGAGTTGAATCTTTGAGACATTTTGACAACTTTTAATGTATTGATTGATTGTGTGTGGTTATGTTTTTTGGCATTGTGAAGCACTTTGGTCAACCATGGTTGTTCTTTAAATGTGCTATATAAATAAAATAAAATAAAATAAACTTTAAATGCATGTGCCCACTGTCTTTCTGGTGTGCCTGGGTGGCAATGGCGCAGGGTTAAGAAATAATTATAATAATAATAATAATAATAATAGTAATAATAATAATATTTATTATTATTATTATTATTATTATTATTATGGCAATGTTTGTTGGACAATATAACAGACATTAAAACACCTTTGCTGCTAAGTTGTTTTAAAAGTTAAAACTATTTTCTAAAGTAATAGTGGCTTATAATATCAGCCAGTATGAATAAAGTCTGGTACAATACTCATACACCTTGAAAGAATTATCAGTAAAATCGGCCATATATTTATCTGTTTCTGTGTGGGTTATGAACAATGTGGTTGTTTTTAATAACCATGTTATTTAAACTGTTCCATCCCAAAATAAAAGGCAAGTATAATTAAAATGCATGCATAAAGCAAGTACACTTAGTTATTATTTTCCTAAGTATAGTCAAAGTCATTGTTGCTGTCTATACCGCTTTATCCTATATACAGGGTCACAGGGGCATTGAGCCTATTGCAGGACACTTAGGGCACGAGGTGGGGTACACAGTTGATTCGGTGCCAGTCCATCATAATGCACATAGTCCAATGTATACTTATATTTTTGGTTCCGTATACTGGTCAGTTGAAGCCAAGTATACTTAAATATACTGTATTTTTGGTTAGTATATATCTGTTAGGTATACACCAAATGCATACTTTATTTTAAAGAAAAGTACAATTACACCCTTGAATAAAATTATTTTTGGTAAGGGCAGTTTAGTTAACTACTGTACATATTCTCACCCACTAGCTATGACAACTCTCTACCCCATTATCCAATTGCTGCCAAAGATAGTGGGTTTGAACTGCTGTTTGAACTGTTACATCACACACTTACAGGAAGGCACTGTTTGCTCTTTTTTTGTGTAAATAAACTCTTGAGCCAGTGTTGCTGTAATGGACAGTTCCTGTAATAGTGGGGTATTGGCTCCTATCATTTAGACACCATAGCCTGTTTTGTTTTTCTGACCTACTGTAGATAGCTGTATCATCAGCAGAATTTACGCTCACATTTATCTCCTAATGATAAGGTGAACATGTTTCTGTGGCACCAACTAAATGTCATATTTTGTACATTTTGATTTAAAAAAACATCAGACATGCTCATAGGGTGTTTTTTTTATGATTACTTTATATACATAATTGTTAAGGAGTATATATGGGACCAGAAAATGGAATTAAGAAAAATGACACCTTTAAATGTATATTTTACACTGCAGTTTAAAAAAATGCAGAAAAAAAAAAAAAGTTTTCTTAAAAAAAAAATAAATAAATAATATATATATATATATATATATATATATATATATATATATATATATATATATATATATATATATAATTTTTTTTTTTTTTTCTTAACAGAAATATCTTGGTGGCCCCAAACCTGCTGCGGGTGGGGACCCCTGAGAGAGTGTTTGTGGAGGCTCAGGATTATACTGGAAATGACTTTAATGTAAAAATAATTGTGAAGAACCACCCACAGAGAACTAAAGAACTGGCATCTGCATTCGCCATCCTCACTGCTGCTAACAACTACCAGGCTGTTGCAGAAATAAAGGTGGGTTCTCTGAGTATGGGTACATTATAAATCCATGAATATTGTATGTGTATACAGTGTATATATCTTTAAAAAGCACAAATATTAGGTCGAATTTGTTTAATTTATATCAGTGTGACTTTTGTGTGATTTTTTTAAAACACTATGACTCCTCAGTTCTGTCACAATTTAAAAATTAGCCAATTAGCCAATACAGTAAGTATGCAAATTAGTATACAAAAAATTCACTTGACTGAAATTTTATACAAATCTGGCAAACTTATGCTGTGCTTGTTATTTTTTGTTGTGATTCAGACAGCAAACAGTAAAAACCAAAAAAAAAGAGTTGATTTTTTATGCACACAAAAGCTTTTTAATGAAACTTATTGTTGAATATTATAAGAATTATTATAAATAATAATAATAAAACTTTAGCTTATAGTATCATTAGCCTCCTCTTGTACCAGTTTTGCTTAATGTTTGACTAATGGCACTTAGTAACCTAGGAACCCAGTGTATCTATTCAATGAGGGAAACTTCAAAGCATTTTTGTAAGTTACTCTGGATAAAAGCGTCTCAAAAATGGCTAAAAGTAAATTTAAATTTAGCATATAGTTAAAAATCTCAATAAATTAATTTCATTCAGGTCATTAGCTGACTTCATTCTATTGCCACCCCAGATCATAACACTGCCTCCAGAGGCTTCATGCACTTCCCTTCTTACCCTGACACGTCCACTGCTCTGGAATAGGCTTACTGTAATCAGAACTCTGTAATCAGATCACATGACCTTTCTCTTTCGTTCCAAAGTACAATATTTACATTCTTTAACAAACTGAAGCCTTTATTCTGATGAGTCTGACTAACAAGTGGTTTCCTTATGGACACACAGCTGTTTAGTCCCAGTCCTGTGAGTTTCCATCACTTGTGTGTGGAATGTTCTTACTTTCACTATTACAGTAAATATATCTCCAGAATTTACTCCTGATCTTTTTTTTAAACATGTACCTTCACCAAGTGTTTAAGTAATTAACATCCATAACTGTTATTTTCTCCAGACCATATTTCTATCACAAAGTTCACAGATTCAACACCTTCTAGATTCCTTTTAGATTTTGATAATGTTTTAAGAGGTTCTTAAACTAGTTCAAGTCATTTTAAATTTGCTCAGCAGTTTTCTTTCTTTGTTGCAGCTCTACTGTCTTTTTTTTTTCTTTTTTCTTTTTTTTTTTTTTGGCCAGGCAGTGAAAAAATTCAATAGAAAAAATTCAGAAATGACACCGGAAGCAAAACGAAAATTTCAGATTATGTGGAGTAGCCTATATTTGCCTATATATGGAATTGATTATACTGTATACCTATTGATGACATTAATTATACAATTTATTTAATTATTTTGTTGTGGTTCAGATTCCTGACAATAAGGACTTCTTTAGTGATGATCCTTTAGAGAAGCAGTATGTGTACCTGCAGGCTGAGTTTCCCTCTGCCCTGCTTGAGAAAGTGGCCCTGGTCTCCTTCCAGTCTGGCTACATATTTGTTCAGACAGACAAGAGCATCTACACACTTGGTACAACAGGTAAAGCAGTCTGGACTCACTCTTTAAAGTGATAAGATGCTTTGATGCAGAATGAAGTTTATGAGCATTTGAAATTGAAAGGCACTGATATTAAACACAATTCCCATGATAGCTATATACAGTAGATACGATCGGTAGATAGATAGATAGATAGATAGATAGATAGATAGATAGATAGATAGATAGATAGATAATATTTATTATTTAAAATACCTTCTTATATATTTATTTTAATAAAGAAACAGATTCATGTATTTAATCTTTCCTTAATTAATGCTATAGTGTATAATTAGCGTTTTTGCTTATAGCAAAAGTAATGTTTATTGTGGTTGCCCTAATTATATAAATCAATTAAAATGAAGTCAATTAAGCAAATTAATTGTCTTCATCCCAGTTCGTTACCGAATCTTCTCACTGACTCCTGACATGCAGCCTTTGGACCAAAGTGGAGGAATCTTTGTGGAAATCACAGTAAGTGATCGAACAACTCAGCTGTTATTTTTTAACCTCACAGTCTGTAACAGTTTCTATGATTTACTGCAGGTGTAAAATAATCTTCTCTTTTTTATAGCTAATTCTCTGGTAAACTTCAGATTTTTTCTTCCTCTTATCCCTACATTATGTATTTATTACAATTATTTTAGGAGGGTAAATAAAGGGTCATGGCGTGCACCAGTAATGGACCTGCACCTAAATCTTTTGTCTCACTACGGTCACTCTGTTGGCTCACTAGGTAGGCAGCCATCCCTTGTCCTGATATGCAAAGGGGTGGGTTGCAGAAAAGGGCACGGCTTTGATCATCGTGAATGATGATCATTAATGGATCTCAGATTTTTCCCAGTGCCATAAAAACAAGACAGGAAGTGTAGCTCATGGTTCAGAGGTTGTGTAAGGGACGCTAACCTGTAATGAAAGGCATGCAAGCGACATGATGTTATGCTCCCCAGGGAGAGCCGAAAAAAGACTGTCCAAGCCCCCGTGGCACTTTCACTCATACACTGAGACAGCCCTCGTGATCCTGCCACAGAAAGCAAAGGATCTGTCTTCATGCTAAGGCCCATTCCCAGCTAAACATTCTGCCCAGGCATCATGATAGACTCCTGTCTGTGGTTACGCCCAAAGAGAGCTGTAAGAGGCTGGTTGGCCAGTCAGTAAAAGAAGTCGTTCGCAGGAGCATTGTGGGAGCTGCTGGCCATGTGATGCTTTTTTGCCATTCCACCTGCTGCCATCACTTGCCAGGCTTGTGCCCAGCTGGGCACTGCATTCAGACTTGCATGTACACACCCTCACAATGTTTGCTTCCCTGTTTTCCATCCTACCTCTTTAAACCCTTTCCTTCGCACTTTGCCGAATAGAATTACAGTTTTACTGTAAGACCTCACCTTGTGTCCGTCTGTCTGTGGTGCCACCCAACTCATTACATAAAAATTAAGAAATTTGTGACTTCAACATTTAGTGTTCCTGAATCACAAATTATGTTTTATTTTCCCCAAGAATCCTCAAGGAATCACAATTAGCAGGGAAACAATCTTTCCTAAGCAGGGAATAATAAAAGGGTCATACAACATCCCTGAAATTGCCAAGTAAGTCCACTGCATTAATACTTCAGATATGAACTGTTGGGCACCAGTGCACTAACTTTATATTGTCATTTAACTGAAAATAATTTTATTTTTTAAAGGTCTGGAATATGGACTTTAGCAGCGCGATATAAAAACACCCCACAGAAGAACTTTACTGCTAAATTCGAAGTTAAAGAATATGGTAAAGTGTATAATTTTGCAGTAAATTAACAAACTAACTAACTACAGTAACTAACTAACTAAATAAATAAATAAATAAATAACTTAATAAATAAATAAATAACTGTTGCTTTTTTTTTTACTTGGCAGTGCTCCCAAGCTTTGAGGTTGCATTAAAACCATCCAAGTCTTTTTTCTATGTCGATGATCAGGAGCTTCAAGTGGACATTAGTGCTAAGTAAGTACATCATTTTAAAAGCAAAACATTATTTATTTAAATAAAAATCATTTTCCAAGGACAGTTATAGCAGTATACAAGTATAAGCAAGTAAACAATCCTGTTGTTTTTATAGCAACTCACTGAGAGTCAAAGTGGTGTAATGAAGCAGGGTTAATTTTAAGGATAACATGAGATGAATAATTCCCCATAACCAACAAACTTAACTAATTCAAACCCTTATGTGTATTGGAGAACCTTACCCCAGTTTGTTAAAAAAACAACAAACTGTTAAATGTTCAAATCATTGTTTGAAAAAAAAAATCCTGGGAATGTATTGTTTTAGCTGAGCCTGTCATGTGTATAACTCAACTTTTCTGAATTATATCAAGGTACCTGTTTGGAAAAAGTGTGGATGGTGTTGCATTTGTGGTGTTTGGCATTAAAAAAGATGACATTAAGACCAATCTGCCTGCCTCTTTAAAAAGAGAACAGGTAAGTTCCATAGATATTTGCTGTTTTACATTATAACATCAGTGGCGCAATAATCAACAATTTATTTACTTCTTTCTCTTTCATTAGATTAGTTGCTTTTGTTTAGATAGGAAAGGGGTCATGCTCTAAATCCGGGATTTTATTGATTTATATTTTGAATAGACTTTTGAAAGCTCTTTTTTATTAATTCAATGTGAAGCCAATGAATATGTTCTCCAAAAATACTGGATAAAAGTGCAGACAAAATATGCAACTTTTAGCACTTTAACCAGCCCTGTCTGTGCGATGAGGCCTAAATCCTGATTGATACATTTCCTGAACCTTATGCCTATACAAAGCGCCATCTAGTGGTGGCACCAGGTAAATCACTAAATAGGGTTTGAATGGGCGTGAATCTTGACATGACTTTCTGGCAGGAGAGGGAGGGGGGATGGGGTCAAATTTGAACAGGGGTCAAAGTTAAATTTAGGTACATATTCCATGATAAAAAAAAAGGACCAATGAAAATAAAGGTGAATTATTTCTGGTATTATCTGTTTGATCTGTTTAACATTCTAATTTCGAAACTATTTTGATACATCTACATTTATTATATACATTTTTAATTTAAGAGGATACGAGTTGATTTATAAGTAAAGTTTTCATGTTTAAAAAAATAAACAAATAAAAGACAATAGAACAGTGCAACAGTACAGTATTACTTATGTATACTCAATTATGTTGTATATAGATCCTAAATGGAGAAGGACATGCGAGGCTGACTAAACAGATGATCCAGCAATCCTTCTCCAATATTCTTGATCTGACTGGAAGCTCGTTGTACATTTCAGTCAATGTCTTAACTGAGACCAGTAAGTGTATGCGTGTGCATGTACTGTATGTGTGTATGTGTGTGTGGGTGGGTGTGTATGGTGGGGGTGCGGGTGACGGGTGGGGTATAGGGGGGTATTTTATCTACATTCTCACAAACTACTGTGTCATTTTCAGGTAGCGAAATGGTTGCAGCAGAGAAGGGGGCTATTCAAATTGTAAAATCACCCTACACCATTGAGTTCAAGAGAACGCCAAAATTCTTTCACCCTGGAATGTCTTTCGATGTCACGGTCTGATATATTTTCTTTTCCCAGAACATCTTATAACTATAATTCACAGCTATTTAACCATGCTGTGTTAAACATGCATATCTTATTTCACTGTTCATTCTTACAGATGAAAAATAATTATTAAAGTATTACTAATTAACCGGTGAATTAAACAATTGGTGTGAATCATTAGAATTGTTCCATGGCCCATAATACATGTGATAAAAAAAAATTCTGTGCTTTTGAGTATTATGCAAACAAGTTGTGTCTAAACTATCTTTGAAAAGGTTTATGTGACCAATCCGGACCAGTCGCCAGCTGAAAATGTGGATGTGGTGGTCACACCTGGTAATGTGAACAGTCGAACCAAGAGTAATGGCATGGCCAAGGTCATAGTGAACCCCCAGAGAGGAGCCAACACACTACAGATAACCGTATGTCATGTAAAAGAAGGTTAAACGTCAATCACACTGCATTATGAGGCTTACTTTCATGGTTTAGCACTGTGGCTTACACTTTTATGGTTGACGTTGTGATTCCCGCCTGGGGTCTATGTGCATGGAGCTTGCAGGCTTTCCTTGTGCTTGGTGGGATTTCTCCCGGGTACTCTGATTTCCAAATACATGCAGATTTAGCTAAATGGCATTCCTAAATTCTCCATAGTGTGTGAGTGAGTATGTGTGAGCTTGTGCCATGCAATGAATTGGCACCTGGTCCAGGGTATAACTCGCCTTATGCCTCTGCCTCAAGTTCACGAGATAGGCTCCAGGCTTCCTGTGGATAGGATAAGTTGTAGAGAGTGAGAGTATGTGAGCATGCAATGCAGGCTGTAGTCAAGCATCTAAAAATACAACACACACACACACACACACACACACACCAAATGATGAGGTATTTTTTAATAATTAATGGAATCAAAGCAACTTGGTCAGTGACATAAATGTATTAAAGTTTGATACCCAGCCCTAGGCACTATTGATATTTATTATATTGATAATTATTATAATTAGATTTTCTTTGAAAGAATAATGGCAGAACATCTGGGAGTCACAAATCATTTTACAGTAATAATTTGAAATTAAAATAAACAAAGAGATAAAACTACAAAACTCATGAAACATGAAGCATTTGTAGACTAGAGTTTATTAATTAAAATTAATGTAAACAAATGTAATAGAGTCATTCATCCAAACTTACTGAAACTTACTGTCAGAAACAAGATTGTCCTGATGTATTTTGGGTGGACAATGTTGCAACTATATGACAGCATCATCCAATCTTAAGTTTCCTGATGCATATTTGCGTTTTAACAGCTTTTATTATTTCATGATAGACCTGGTGTTAAATGCTACCTATACAATGCATACCAAGCATACCATACATATAATCTGTTTTAGGGCCTTAACATTGAAAAAAAAAACAAGGGAAATTGTTGAAATTACTATAAATTATTTCAAATTATTGTGGGACTTAGGTTAAGGACAGAAGAGCAATAGAAAAAGGCCATATGGCCTGATAAGGCCAGACCGAGCCTAGTCCAGAGCAATGGACATGCCGGGATAAGAAGGAAAGCACATGAAGCGATAAACCCATCATGCATGACACCCACTGTACAAGCCTCTGGGGGCAATGTTATGGTCTGGGAAGGGTTTGCTTTACACAGTGTCTTGTAAGGGAGCCCTATCCAAGTCATATGCACCAAGGTCAATAACAGGGTTACTGTGAAACATTTCTAATATTAGTCCTGTTTGCAGGTACTTACAGTTATCAGTGTTACAGTTATCTAAAATCACTGTTTACTTAAATAATAACTTTCATCCTTCCAAGTGGCTAGGAAGTCTTTTTTTTATTATTTTAATTTTTTTGTAAATTTTTTAAATAATTTGAGTGCAGCACGACCACACATGCTTGGTCACAGCATGAATATACCCAGAATTGTGTTTATTATTACAGTAAAAACAGATAAAAAGGAATAAAATAAGCAAATACATACACAACATCATACTATTTTGTCATGTCATAAACTTACAGACAAAAATTCTTCAGGGCTCCCCTGTAGGTCTCAATGAAACGTTGTCCTTTGCAGCCAAGTTGCCATTGGTTACCCTGTTAGTCAGACCATTGATTTTCAATTGCTCTGGTCTAGGCTCAGCAATGTTGTGTAGTTAAAAATAAAGTCCGCTGCCACCTGAATGTATTACAGCTATGGCATGTTTCTTCCCTGATTCCACGGCCATATTACAGGCTTAAGAGTAGTTCTGGGAATCATTTTCACACATGAACTGTCCAGGGTGTACCCCTAAGCCCCCTGGGATAGGCTCCAGGTCCCTGCGACCCTGAATACAGAAGGAAGTGGTATAGAAGATGAGTGTGTGAGCACATATCACAGCTTTAAAAATGTTGCAAACCTAGATGGTTGTGCTGGTAAACCTTTGTTAACAGTCGTTAAGGTATTTTCAATTTTTTTTTATTTTTATTTCTTGACTAGACTGATCAATATATTTTTACCTTAAAATAGTTTTATTTTGTCATTGTTTTAGAAGCTGGTAGCTGATCAAGATTTGTTGTTGTTGTTGTTGTTGTATTTATCCCACATTTTTTTTCTGTTTGCTTGTTTTTTGTGGCAAACAGGCAAAAACCAAGGTCACTGGTATATCAGATGAAAGACAAGCTGTAAACCATATGGCAGCCAAGGCTTACACCCCCAAAATAAACTCTACCAATTATTTACACATAAGTGTAGATGCTGCAGAACTGGCAATCGGTGATCAGATGAACATCAATGCGATCTTTAATAGTAGTGTCCAAGACCATGATTTATCCTATCTGGTTTGTATCTAGGTTTCCTTTAAATAACTTTTGAGGCAGTGCTGCTTGCTTCTGCATTTCAACATAATAATAATAATAATAATAATAATAATAATAATAATAATAATGATGATGATGATGACGATGACGATAATAATAATAATCATCATCATTATTATTATTATTAATAATAATAATAATAATAATAATAATAATAATAATAATTTTGTTATTATTATTATTATGATTAATAATAATAATAATAATAATAATAATAATAATTTACCTGATAATTATTATTGTTGTCATAAGATAAACTCTGGGATTCTCTTTGTATCAGATCCTTAGTAAAGGACAGATTGTGAAAGGAGGAAGGTTTAGGAGACAAGAGCAGCTGTTAGTGACCTTGTCTCTACCCGTCACCAAAGACCTGCTTCCCTCATTTCGAGTGGTGGCATTTTACCACACAGGATCCTCTGAGGTTGTGTCAGACTCCATCTGGGTTGATGTAAAAGATACATGCATGGGAACGGTAGGTAATTTATTTTATTTTATTTTATTTTATTTTTTTCATTAGATAAAATGGTTATGTTCTTGTAAATGTAGAAATACATCAATATTTTAGTCCATCTGCACACAGACACAAGGACACACTCATAAATAGTTCCCTTATTGGAACTAAGAGTTTCTGGACATTCAAAATGTTGGTCTGGATAGGACAGTGAGGATTCTATTTGCCTACTAACACATTTTGTTCACAGCAAATCTTTTGATTTTCGTTTACTTTTCACTTACTTTCTTATGTAATGTAGCTGAAACTGGATGTTAAGGAAAGTTTAGATGCCAAAAAGCTCTTTGAGCCTGGTGAGGAGTTTCATCTCATAGTTACTGGAGATCCAAAAGCCAAGGTTGGTCTGGTAGCTGTGGATAAAGGTGTTTTTGTCCTCAACAAGAACAGACTTACACAGACCAAGGTGAGTAACACCCAACAGGGTATTTAATCACTTACAGTAGCAATATAAATCTTGTTGCTTTATGTTTGGGATTTCCTCAGGAACAGGGACAAAATGTGAAAAACAATTTTTTCGTCCCCATCCCCATAATTATATTGACAGATCTGGGACATTATTGAGAAGCATGACACTGGCTGTACAGCTGGCAGTGGTAAAGACAGTATGGGAGTTTTCTATGATGCTGGACTACTGTTTCAGTCTGATAAAGCAGGAGGCACCACTGAAAGAACAGGTAAAGCTGATGTTTAAAGCAGTACATAAACCATGGTGTCTAAATAATCTACAGCAAGTGATATCATAAAACAGTTGATTGCAAAATCAATGGGAAGAAAACAGCAGACTGAGCCTTTAGTTATAAGCTCTTCTATTTTATTAATTCCCATTTTTTTTATAGCTCCTGAGTGTCCTTCTACCTCGAAGAGAAAACGAAGTGCTGAGACTCTACAGCTCACACAAAAGCTGTGTAAGAAGCCACACTTATCATAATCATTTAATAAAATATATTTATTAAGTTGGCTTGAGAAAGCCAACTTACTGATATCCGACTTAAACTTATTATTATTATTATTATTATTATTATTATTCCGAGACTAAATTTGTAAACTCTATCTCCTCCTAGAGCTTTAACTCCACTAACTCCAAACTCGGCCCAGACCTTCAGACTGATCTCACGGGGTGTGCTATATCTTTTCTAACTGATCGGACTTACTAATTGCCCCGCAGGGGCAATTAACCGGCCCAAAAATCCCATTGACTTAACATTGAGACGAATTTTGACGGTTTGTTGCGCAGAGAGGGAATTTTGTAGAAACGTTAAATTAACCCTATTTGAAGATGTTTGCAGCCTTTGTCAAAAGATACCATGCACAAGGATATAAGTTTTACCCCCGGGGCAAGAGAGGTCCCCAATTTGCCCCATTGACATATAATAGGGATTTTGGCGATGAACTACTCCCGCACCATTTATCGTAGACCCATGAGTGAGGTGTCAAAGCGTGCAGAATATTCGGGAAGAATTTTTATATGACTTTACTAAGGGGTGGGAGGTTAATTGCCCCCGCAGGGGGCAATTAACCGTCCCATTGACTTATAATGGGGATTTTAGCTAATTATAACTGGTCCCGCACCGTTCATCGTAAACCAACAAATGAGGTGTCAAACCGTGCGCCTTATTCGGGAATGGGGTGCCGTGACTCTTCTAAGGGGTGGGTGGTTAATTGCCCCCGCAGGGGGCAATTAACAACCCACAGACTTAACATTGAGACCAACATTGCCCGAGTCCCATGAGTGAGGTGTTAAACCGTGCGCCTTATTCGGGGATCGGGTGCTGTGACTCTTCTAAGGGGTGGGTGGTTAATTGCCCCCGCAGGGGGCAATTAACCACCCACAGACTTAACATTGAGACCAACATTGCCCGAGTCCCATGAGTGAGGTGTTAAATCGTGCGCCTTATTCGGGGATCGGATGCTGTGACTCTTCTAAGGGGTGGGTGGTTAATTGCCCCCGCAGGGGGCAATTAACCACCCACAGAATTAACATTAAAACCAACTTTGACCGAAACCCATGAGTGAGGTGTCAAACCATGCGCCTTATTCGGGAATGGGGTGCTGTGACTTTTCTAAGGGGTGGGTGATCAATTGCCCTCGCAGGGGGCAATTAACCCCCCACAGACTTAACATTGAGACTAACTTTGCCCGAGTCCCATGAGTGAGGTGTCAAACCGTGCGCCTTTTTCGGGAATGGTGTGCTATGACTTTTGGTAGGGATCCGTCGCACGGTTTTCCCGAAATTCCCAAATAACCACCCCATTTTTCCCCATTCATTTCAATGGGAAATGGCCCGAAAAAGGGTGAAAACATGGGTCACTTTGAAAGCTTACCGTTCGGCCATAATTTGTCGTAGAAACATCATTCAAAGTTTGAACGGGTCACAAGACTTTGGACTTTTACGGATTGGGTCCATGTTTTGATAACTTTCACGGTTGCTTCACGAGAGCAGTTTAAGTTTGATGAAAATTTTGATTTTTCACCACGCGTGCCACTGTCAACTGCCATATTCACAGAGTGTGAATCGGAGGGTGTCTTTACACTGTCACCACGTCAATATAATACACTCTACGGGCATGAGGATTCAATATGTCGTAGTCAGGAAGTTCCTGCCACTCACGGTGAAAGAATTTTTGCGATCGGACCTACGGTTCTCGGTTGGGAAGCGTTTGTTTGAGAGCTTAATTATTACAGTTTGCGGTTCTCTGTGTCTGTCACAGAAGAGTGTGCGTGCGCACGACCCATCCCCCACACCACCGACTTGCTAATGCCAATTAGACTCAATCAAACTTCTCTTCTATGTACTATTTCTAACCCATTCAAACTCATCTCTCTATCTATCTATCTGTCTATCTATCTATCTATCTATCTATCTATCTATCTATCTATCTGTAATCTGATTATTTCTATCTATCTATAGACTTCCCTTCTATGTACTATTTCTAACACATTTTAACTCATTCAAACTTATCTAACTTTTCTAATCTATCTATCATCTGACTATTTTAATTAATCTATCTATCTATCTATCTATCTATCTATCTATCTATCTATCTATCTATCATCTGACTATTTATAACTAATCTACCTATCTATCTATCTATCATCTGACTATTTATAACTAATCTATCTATCTATCTATCTATCTATCTATCTATCTGTAATCTGACTATTTCTATCTATCTATAGACTCAATTATAAATCTATCTATCAATCTATATATCTGTAACTGTCTATCTGTCTGACACTATCTATCTATCTATCTATCTATCTATCTATCTATCTATCTATCTATCATCTGACTATTTCTATCTATCTATCTATCTATCTATCTATTTATCTATCTATCTATCTATCTATCTGTAATCTGACTATTTTTTATCTATCTATAGACTCAATCATGAATCTATCTATCAATCTATATATCTGTAACTGTCTATCTGTCTGACACTATCTATCTCTCTATCTATCTGTCTTTTAAACCTTTTAAACTTAAACTGTTTTAACTTTTTTAACTTCTTAAACAATTTTAAACTTTTCACACTTTTAAACTTTTATCTCCGGCTTTCTCAAGCCAACTTAAAGTTTGTCTAAACAAACTTTTGTATCTAGTTATTCTTATTATTGATTGATTTTTTTTGTAAAAAAAAAAAAAAGTACTATGTGAAGTACCACATGAAGAGCGAGTGAGAGACAAAGAGAGAGAGAGAGATCAGGGATTCCTTCGAGGAATCTTTTTCACAAATCTGACTGTACTTTATCTTCAGTTATTACATTGTTTTTTAGTTGGTAAATATGCCGGTGAACAGAAGAAATGCTGTGCAGATGGACTGAGGCAGAACAGATTGGGCTACACATGTGAACAGAGAGCTTCATACATTTTGGATGGTGCAGAGTGTGTACAGGCCTTCCTGAACTGTTGTAAGGAGATCCAAAAACGCAAGCAGGAGGAGAAAGACTTGCTGCATCTGGCTCGCAGTAAGAGCATCTCACTACAGTACATATCATAGGGTTGTACTTGATTGTGTACGGTATTGTCCATTGTATGGAATTCTTTCAAGATGCATAACCAAAAATCCTTACAAATCATGTCTTTCTTTTCAATCTAGCTTTATTTTAAGTCAGTGCAGTGATAATAAACTAAATTAGCTTCACTGCTTAGGTAGCAAGGTAGCTTAGGTAGCAGATCTGTCAGCTTTTCACCCCACCCCACCCCCACCAACACACACAGTCCAAAGACATGCACTGTAAGCTGATTTACATTTCCAAATCGCCCATCATGTTTGATTAGGTTTCTGATTGTGTGTGCTCATACTCTGCAATGTGCTGACACGTTGATAAAATGAGTCTCCAGCCTTGTGCCCTGAGTGCCCTGGCATAGGGTCTGCCCAGTGCCCCCGCAATCCTACAAAAGATAGAAAATGGATGAATAAATATTTTTGAAATATACTGTATGTTAAAAATGTACCACGTGTCCAAGCCATGTTCACAATAATACATTCGCCCAGGTGATGAGAAAAATGATGACTACATAAGCTCTGATGAAATTGTCAGCCGGACAAAGTTTTCCGAAAGCTGGCTGTGGAATGATATAGACCTGCCACCCTGCCCAGGAAATAGTCCATGGTAAATGCAATAATCTGACATTTTTGTTAGTATGAAGTATACCATTCTAAAACTTATTTCAGCAGTGATCTAATCTGCTTTTTATTGTAGTGAAACAACAAGTCTCACCTTGGACACAAACTATCTGATAGACTCTATTACTACATGGCAGGTCCTAGCCATTAGTCTCTCTACAACTCATGGTCAGTGCCACATCCTCTTTATATATATAAAAAGTCTAAATGTAAACAGTAATTTTACACCTAAAATATACAACAGATATCTGCAAGGGCTGTAATATGAGATATCTTTTGAAAATTTAATTGATCTTTCCCTGTAGGCATCTGTGTATCTGATCCCTATGAAATAACAGTGGCAAAACTCTTCTTTGTGGATCTTAAGTTACCTTACTCGGCAGTCCGCAATGAACAACTAGAAATCAAAGCTATTCTGCATAACTTCTCCAACCTGAAACAGAGGGTATTATTTGGCTCCTATTTGCAATTCTACAAAGTGTATTATTTTAACAAAAATATGGGTCAATTCACCACAACATGGTGGTGCAATGCTGATGCCTGCTGATGGGTTCCAAGGTCTTTAGTTCAGTCCCGAGCTAAGACTAATGAACATATAATGTTTTTTTGCAAGTTTCTAATTTCCCATTCCTTTCCAGGTGCGTGTGGAATTCTTCGAGACAGAGCATGTTTGCAGTGCAGCCAGCAAAAAAAAGAAATACCATACTATAGTTAACATTGACCGCAAGTCCACCAGAGCCATCCCATATGTGATCATTCCCATGGAAATAGGGAACCGCCAGATAGAGGTGCAGGCTGCAAGTGCAACGGTTTATGATGGTGTAAGGAGAACCCTGAAGGTGGTGGTGAGTATCAGCAGATTATATATTAGTCAGCTTTCGAGACAGGATACAAAGGAGTGGGTTGCATTTGTCTGTACTGGTCAACTGATATAAAAAATATATATATATTATAAGAAGGTGAATAAAATGCATGCATCTTTCTTGTCTCAAGGGCCTTTTCTCTCTCATTATTATTATTATTATTATTATTATTATTATTATTATTAACATGTTCATCTTATTTACCCAGTCTGAAGGTGTGCTAACTGAACGCCAAGAACAAAATTTGGAGCTAAACCCGTCTCGAGAGCCTGGTGAGTTTTATCTATTAGATATCTAATTATTACTTTGTTTCTTGTGGTCCATATTTATTTGTCAGCATATTTGTCCACACACACCAGTATTTCAGTTCCATGTGATGTTTTCTTCTTTTGTTTTTATTTAAAGGTGGCATACAAGTCGTGCATTACAAAAGTGAAATACCAAATTGGCAGGTTCCAAACACTCCTGCACACACGTTCATCAGTGTGGCTGGTAAGAAGGAACTCAAACTCATCACTATAAGTCAATATGAAGCTTGATTAATTAGTCATCCCAGTCATGTACTCATACAGGGTACAGGGGTATTGATGCCTTATTTTGATTGCCAGTGGAAAACGTTCTTTACAAGCTTGGCAGTACATTACTTTTTGTTTTTGTTTTTCAGAAGTCAAAAAATTAAAGAATTAAAAACTTGTTACAAGGTTGCATGAGCTGTTTGTACTCAAATTTGGGTTGCATCCACGTAGGTGAAGTGACATATTTTAAAGCTTTTTTTGTTTGTTTGTTTGTTTCATTTTGATGATTACTGCCATGAAGTTAACAATTAAGACTAGACATTAGAACTATTTGTATTATTAAATGTAAAAAAAACAAAACAAAAAAAAAAAAACAGGTGGTCGCCCAGGACCACATTTGAGTCACTGGCTCATTAGATTTTTGTATAATTAATGCCCCCAAATTTGTTCATTTTATTGATTATATATGCCGGTGGTTTGTTCTGTCTGACTAAAGCTTTTACAATCAGAGATTATTTGGTGTTTTTTATGTTTATATGTTTTTTAAATAAGTAAGCATATCTGTCTCCCAGGAGATTGCAGACCACTTTATGATTCCAGCTGCTGACAAGCTTTATGGAGATGCCAATTTTCTTTTTCAGCAGAACCTAGCACCTGCCCACAGTGCCAAAAATAAATAAATAAATAAATAAATAAATAAACACCAACTTGTTCCATAACAATCTGTAATTGATAGGCCACCCAACTCACCTAACCTAAACTCCATAGAAAGTCTTGGGGTATTGTCAACAGAAAGTTGACTAAGACTTGGTCTTAATCTTAGCCTGGTCAATAGTGCCTGGGCAGTGCCACAGGCTGATCATATCCATGCCATGTCGCATTGATGCAGCACTATATGCATAGAGAAACAATTCCTTCCAAGTATTGAATGCATACTTTTTCGGAATTTATGTTTTGTAAATATATTTTTCTTTGATCTTAGATAGATATTCTGAAATACTGGATTTTCAAAAAAATCTCGTCAATTCAATTAAAAAAACTTTTAATATTTAACTTTATGCGTAATTATTCTAGAGTTTATCCTTGTTAATTAAGTTATACAAAAAGGAAAACTTTTCATGATATTCTAATTTATTGAGATGCACTGTATGTACTGTTTACACCATTCAGTCATAAACAATGAAGTGAATAACAGTGAGTATCTACTCAGCAGTGAGTATCTGAGCGACTATGACTCATATTAGTCTAATACAGTATTAAGTACTAATAATGAAGGAAATTCTATGGAATATTATAACATTTTAAAACACTGGAGCAATCAATGAAATTAGAAAACATAAAATATTTAGTTTTTTTTATTTACATGTAGTGAATCTAGAATATATGCAAGATTCACTTTTTGATTTAAATTGGCAAAATTACTCGTAGTCCACCGACCATAGTTATTTTGTAGTTGTATCCTTATGTATTTTTCTTTATTAAAATCATATACTAGATTGTGTTATACATAATAACTTTATTTACAAAAGAAAAAACCTTTTTAGTCATTTTAATTACCTTCTTACTGTTTATGTACCTGCAGGTCATGAGGTGGGTCAGACAATCGAGCAGGCCATCAGTGGAGACTTCATGGGGCGTCTGATTATACAGCCCACTGGCTGTGGAGAGCAGAACATGATCCGTATGACAATGCCACTTACTGCCACACGCTACTTAGATACCACCAAGCAGTGGGAAGTAGTTGGCTTGAGTCGACGTACTGAGGCTGTCCAACACATCCAGACAGGTGGGAAGACTTTTCCAAACTACTTTACAGAAAATTTATAAAATTCTGTAACCACACAACTGGGCCGGTTAAATGATATACAGCACAATAAAAAGCTATTATGCACATCCTGCTTCTCTTAACACCTCTCATATATTTATATATATATATAAATACCTGAGACCTGAGGTGATGTCCACTTAAATGCCTTTTGATCTCATACCTCAGTAAGAGAGCTTAGCAGTCAGTCCCCTGCCTCATTCACAAACTATAGAATCAGTGTGCCAATAAGATTAACTGACCCACAAAGTGACATGAAAAAAAGAAAAAACTACTGCAAACGAGTGATAGAAAACTGATTGCACAAATGTTGTCATCATTCTGATATTCTTTTTCTCCACTTACACATTGCCAATCCCTGCAAGATGCTGCCCTGGGGGGCTGCCCATGTTGCTTATATCTCAATCCACCTCTATAAAAAAATCTCTCCCTCTCTTAGGATATCAACGGGAACTTATGTACCGTAAAACCGATGGTTCTTATTTTGCATGGAAAAGTAGGCCAAGTACCACATGGTAAGAGTTTTGTGTAAATAAATATTATTTGATGAATAAATACATTTTTACCACAACATTAAATCCTAGATTAATGCTGGCTGCTTATATTTTGTGTTATAAAGGTTGACAGCTTATGTGGCCAAAGTCTTTGCATTGGCCAGTGACATTATAAATATAGAAGAAAATGTCCTCTGCAGCGCCCACAAGTGGTTGATCCTGAATGCACAGATGCCAGATGGCGCTTTTAAAGAAAATGCCCCAGTGTATCATGCAGATATGGTTGTAAGTTAAGCTTAGGTTTTGTTTTTAACTGAAATTATTGACATCTTGTAACGATCCAGGTCGCGCGAGGGGGCAGAGCCGCGCATAAACTGTTTAGAACGGGCAGACCTGCAGTCTACTACCAAACAGAGAGAGCCGTGGCCATTTATACACACGGTTGCCAGGCGATGCTACACACCTGGCGGCGTGTTTATATTAGGGTCCTGATACAGAACCTTGGCACTGTAAGTAGTGATCGCGAGATGAAGCGTCATAAAGCTCCGAAGCCTCCCAGCCAATTGGTTTACAAAAGGGTTAATTTCTTGAGGCTCCATTTGCACACAACCCCCTCACTGGTCAAATAATTTAGGACGAGCAGATGTGTTCTTCATTATTTTACTAGTACTGTATGTGATCCTCTCAAAGCTGTCTAGTCATACTGTAGGTTGGAAATGTGAATTGTACATGATTTTCATTAAACTATGCATCTTTCTATTGTGAGCAGAAGATAATAACCCATTTAAACCATCTTGTGTCCTCCTATTAACATGCTTATGTAAATAGTGTGTATAAGATTTCCTTGCCTGTTACATTTTGATCAATGTTCCATGGTAGTAGCCCACATACAAAAAAAAAAAAAAAAAAAAAAAAAAAATATATATATATATATATATATATATATATATATACAAAATTAATACAATAAAAATAAGACATTGTAGGTGCTTAGTGGATGTAAGTCTGGCAGAATGTGATTAACCCTTTTTAAACTGAGGCAGTGTTACTGAAAAGAGGAAAGAAGAGAAAGGCAGTGCATGTGCTTGTGCAACTGCTGTTTGTGGGGTGGAGGGGGGAACACTTTATTCATTTACAGTATATTTAAAAGCAATACTACCCACGAATTGTGTAGATTCCTTGTATATATATATAGTACTTTTAATCTTAATATATACAGTTTATTTTTTCAAAACTAAACAGGAAACACAAGAAACAACAAAGCAAAAGACCTATAACCTATAATACTACAAAAAAAAAAAAAAAAAAAAAAAACATAATTACAGGAATTTATACAGGAATAACATTTAGGTCTAAAAAACAGAGGTTGGGCTTTATATATTTCAATACAAGGCAGCAAGATTCAAACCACTTCTTGAATCGTCAATTTTCAGTGAGGCTTCAAACGTCATTCATGACGTCAGTCACCGTAAATAATACAAGCCTCGAAACGCACTTCACTAATAGTTCCTGGATTTCTCGACACACGCCTTGAAGCATCGGCACAGTATCAGTATCAGTGATAAGTATCAGTGCCAAAGACAAAGAAAGATAGATAGACAGACAGAGACAGAGGCAAAGACCCAGTCTCTGTCTTCCTAAAACGCCGGCGTGTGAGAGAGAGAAACGTAGAGCGACACGCAGCAGTCCAGAGGGCGCGCTTAGTTTAAGCTATTAGTGCCAAAGCACAAAAATAAACAGTCTCGCTCATAAATCCTCGGTAAAGGCAAATGCCCCAAGAGGAAATAAGTTTTTATTTTTACATCATCTTCAAAGGCCTATCATAAGCACTCTCACAAACTCCTGTTTCATTGACCCCCTCTAAATCAACTCTCATAAACATTAAAACATCTCGTGGTGCGGCTCTCCATAACGTGCCACATACTGTAACATATCTACCAAAATAAATAAATAAATAAAAATGTAACATTTGATATATATTTTCTGTGTGTTCCAGGGTGATGTTCAGGGACAGGATGGTAATGTATCTCTGACAGCATTTGTTCTGATTGCTTTGCAAGAAGGAAACCACCTCTGTGCCAAAGTAGTTGGGGTATGTTAATTGTTAAACTATATATGTGCATATGCAATAGGCCAAACTGAACAAACATGTATTAAAGTTTTGTCTTATTCTTATTTTTCTTGATCATTTAGAGTCTCCCAGAGGCTTCCAGGAAGGCCGTTGATTATTTAGAACATAAACTTCCCTCACTGACAAATCCCTATGCAGTTGCCATGTCTTCCTATGCATTGGCCAATGCTGGCAAATTTCACCGAGATCTCCTGATGCGGTCTTCAACTGATAGTCAGTGACTTTTCATTTTTATTAATTATTTATTAAAGGTGTGAATTTTACTCACACCTTTAGGACACACATTTAAAGTTTCTTTTTTGTTCTAAGATGGGTCTTACTGGAAAGCCACTGGAGGAAAACACTCCACTCTGGAAGCAACAGCATATGCCTTGCTGGCACTCATAAAATTCAAGGACATTGATGCAGCAAAAAGAGTTGTTCATTGGCTCAATAGACAGAGTAGACCATATGGTGGTTATGGCACTACCCAGGTAGGTTGATAAGTTTATGTTGTTTAATTCTTCCTTTTTTATTCAATGAGCATCCTGACTATCTGCATGGTATAATTAAATTTAAGCTACTTTAAACACAGTCTTCCGAATCTGTACAATTGCACTGGAGACAGTAAAGGTAACAATTTAATCCTCAAAATATTGTCAGGTGTACACATGTTTAAAACTAAATTCTATTTACCAACATCCCTTTGATTTCCATCTAGATCTAAATGCATTTGGTCTATTTCAATTAATTAAATTTATCTCAAGATTGTAGCATAATTTCATTTCTTGTTGCACATTAACTAGGCAACCATCATGGTGTTCCAAGCAGTGTCTGAGTACTATATTCAAGTAAGAGATCGTCAGAAATTTGACCTGGATGTGGAAGTGAGTGTGAGTGGACGGAGTGGCCGTATCGCATGGAAGTTCAACAAGAACAATGCATATCTTACACGCTCAGAAAAGGTGCTTTAGAGTAAAAGAATGTTAAAATCATTTTTTAATGAATATGATCTCACTAAACATGAACACCATACCGCCCGATCACAATACAGTTTAAAGCAGGTAACGCTGGGTTGTTCACCCTCTAAAGTTAGCTCTTGTTCAAAAGTTCAATTGATAAAGGTTTTGCTCACAAATACTCTGTGATTGAACTATGGTATTTAAGTTGAACAGATCAGTCATAAAACCCTTTCTTCAGTTATACCATGATACAAGGTATACATCTCTTTTAAATAAAAAAACAACTTAAACCACACGTTACTGTACATTATAGCTGTCACTCACAGTTGAATGACAGCTCTCTCACAGCTGTCCATGATGATTGATGATGTAGTAAATTGTGCAGCGTGACTTACGTTACAAACTCGTCTTCCACCTGTTGTTCACAGTGATCTTTTATTTATTTTTGAAAGATCATATATCCTGCAACTTTATGTACATTCTCTGGTTTTAATCATGTAAGGATAAAGATTAACTAGGATATTTTCGTGTCTGGACTTCCACAGGTTCAGCTCAAGCAAGAGTTTACTGTTACTGCTAAGGGATCTGGGGCTGGAGTTCTCAAAGTCAGTACTCATAGAAATAAAATATTTAGATTATAAATTTACAGTCCTTTGTTTTGTTTATGTATTTCTTTTATTAATTGCTTTTCATAGGTATATACACTTTTTTATGCAAGACCCAAGGAAATGGGGAATGAATGCAACCAGTATGATCTGTCTGTTGAAATGAGAAAGGAACGAGAGGGTAAGATTTTTTAATATTCTACACTTTTACCATTTGCAAAAACAATAAACTGGATACATACTTTTATAATTTTGAGGAATATAAAACAGCCCTGCTACAATGTATGTGTTGCTCATACTATATCTCTCTATATTATATAGGGCTGTGCAATTAATCGCAATCGCAAAAAATTTAATTTAATCGCAATTTAAGCACATGCAATTTCTAAACCGCATAAGGCTGCAATTTCATCTATTAATTTATTTAGATTTTTATTCAAAATACATTCTTGCGCGCATGATTTTAACGTGTTAACCAATCAGAGCTGACGCAGCGCACCGGGCAATTACAACTAAGCTGAGCGGAAGAAAAGTTGTTAACCAATCAGAGCTCACTCCGTGCACAACGAAGCTAAGCGGGAGAACCGAATAGGCGAGCGGGAGGAAAGAACATAAAATATGGATGCAGGTCAAAATAAAAATGATTTAGTGCCAAAGAGAAATTCAATGTCAGTCGTTTGGGAGTATTTTGGATTCAGGAGAGAGGATGTGTTACAGAGCAAGGTAATTTGCAAGACTTGTAAAATGATTATTCCAACACTAAAAACAGTGTCATAAAAAACTGCATGATCAATGCATGTCGACAAAGTCGATTGACAAAGAAAATAAAATAAAACAAACAAAAGCACACATCAAAGCCAGCCAGAACAGACTGAACAATTATCAATTGTTCAAGCATTTGCAAGCGCCGTGCCTTATGAAAAAGGATCAAAACAGCACAAAGAAATTACTGACGCAATCACCTACTGTATCATATATGCAAAGATATGATGCCTGCGCACATCGTCAGTAACGACGGCTTCCGAAGACTAATACAAACACTTGACAAAAGATACCAGCTGCCATCTCACACTCATTTCACACGATTTGCTATTCCCGAAATGTATGAGAAACGTAAGGCGGGCGTTGAACACAAGCTCAAGCAGGTGAAATACTTCACCACGACCACAGACATTGTGGTCCAGCAGAACGATGGAGCCGTACATGAGTTTAATGGTCCACTATATTAATGACAACTTTGAAATGAAAAGTCGATGTTTGCAAACAGCATTTTTCCCAGAAGATCCCACTGGAGAAAATATATCTGAAGGTTTAAAAGAAGCTTTAGCATCATGGGGACTTTGTGAGAAGCAACAAGTGTCTATCACCACAGACAATGGAACTTTTTTTTTTGTTTTTATTTATTGTTATAACTGAAATTGAGGTTAGTTAATCTTTATTTTTTTCATGTTGTCTGTTTTAAAGACAATTTATTACAGTTCTGTTTATCAAGGAGTTAGTACTACTGTGTACAGTATGTTATTAACTAGAGTTGAGGTTAGTTAATCTTAATTTATTTTACGTTTGTTTTAAAGACAATTGTACTACAGTTTTGTTTATTAAACTTAATACTATGTTATTTCATTGTGAAATGTTTTGTTATGCACTTCTTGTGCACTGAATACATTTAGAATGTGTGTATGTGGCTTGTTTGAAAAAGCAGAAACAGTTGCAAAAATCGCAAATAAAATCGCAATCGTAATATTTGTTTAAAAATCGCAATATGATTATTTTGTCCATATTGCACAGCTCTAATATCATATTTCCATCTCCCAGTATCATATCCTGATGCCGAAGAAAGTTATGAGGTCATTATAGACATTCTGTAAGTATATTGTAAAATAAAGTTTATATACAGTAAATCTACACATTCATTACAGTAGGTTATTTATAATTTTAATTTATAATTAACTAAAAACAGATTTCATTTTTTTTTTCTTTTAAATGATCAATCCAGGTTTAAGGATCCAAACAGAGATGCCACTATGACTATTTTGGATATCGGCTTACTGACAGGATTCGTAGTGGATAAAAATGACCTTACAGAGGTAAGCTAACATCTTGCAGATATTTCTGGCTTTGTGACAATAATGTCTCTTTAATTATTATTGCAATATTGACACAATGTTCTTTATACTTACAATTATAGTTAACCAGTGGGACGGACAAATACATACAGATGTTTGAGATGAATAAGGAGCTTTCAGAACAAGGCTCCCTCATTATTTATTTAGATAAGGTACAGTTAAAACATGTATCACATTTGAAGAATAAACAATGGTAAAAATCATTAAAACCGCCCTGTTGAACCTGGTTTGCTCTCTTGTCAGGTATCACACACTAGAGCAGACAGGATTGTATTCAGAGTGCACAAGATTACCAAAGTAGATTGGCTCCAACCTGCTGGTGTCACTGTGTATGAGTACTACTCCCCAGGTAAATGGTGCCCACACACACACACTCACAAATGGTTGTGGTTACTTACTGGGTGCACTGGTGAGAGTTCCAGTCAAACTCCCCATCTAGAAATGGACTTTGTAAGTGATTTGCATAAGTACGAGGAGCAGCAGCAGATCCGTTGCTCTGCATTTGACACTACAGTATGTTCCAACTTGTAAACTTCCCGGGTATAGGAACAGACAAGGGTTAAAGGATTCTATAGAGATTTAAGAAAAGGTGCCCCACCCCACATCTTTAGAGTCTTCTACTGACAAATATTCAGTTGCTGGCTAATAAAATGAACAAACATGCTATAATGCGCAAACAAAATTCAACATGGCATCAGGAACTGATGTGGCTTAGCATTTACTGAAACATGACTGGATGCTACACACACACACACACGCAGTGTGCGTATATTTTAGTTATATTTACTTTTAGGCACCTGTTTTAATACGGGTATCTTTGTTTTTGGTATATCTTTTTAATACTGAAGCAGTATAGTGCTGTATAAATTAATTTGAATTGAATGATAATAAAATTGTACTTTAATGCACAACAATCAGTAACACTTTGTACACATGAATCTTTTTTTATTCATTGTTTTTTTTTTTCTTTGTAGAAAAACGCTGTGTAAAGTTTTACCATCCTACAAAGAAAGATGGAACTGTGACTAGATTGTGCAATGTCCATGTGGGTCTGTGCCAGTGTTCTGAAGGTACACTCAATTACAGCTAAATAAAATACTCAGTGTAAACCACTGTTGAGTTCTTGGGTAAAACCCTTAAACCTACACCCCATACAACCCAGCCAGTGCCGGGTTCTAAAACCAATTAGAAAGTAAATGCATCTGGCATAAACAACCTGTGTCTTGTAGATCAAATGATCCAGGGTGGCGACCCCTAGGATAAAAGTGACAAAGTCCAAGGAAAAAAAAATGTGCTCAATGTAAACTAAATACAGTATGTCAACAAGAATACAACCGAAAATCTGTAGTATTTCTTTATTTATTATTTTTAAATGTATTTATTTTAAAATCAGATATGAAGAAAGTGATGTATTTCATTTCATACAATAAAGGACCTAAGACTAGTACAGTACAGAATAAAAGCTTAGCTACTGTATTTCTAAAATAAAAAGAACTATATTTAGTATATAAATATATATATAAATCATTTAAACAATTATATATATATATTTTATATATATATATATTTTTTTATATTCTGCATCATCTGATACAGAAAACTGCAGTATGCAGAGTAAAAATGGAGCTGTTGAGAAAGACCGGGAGAAAAGATCATGTGAAGCTGGCGTGGATTACGGTACATATTTTAACTATGCTAAATTCGCTATCTGCACACATGTCCAAATTAAAAACCAATTCTATGAGAAATTATATTTGTTATATATATTGTTCATAAATTTTTTTTTATTTTTATAAAACAACAATATTGTTTTACCACATTTATTTTGCAGTTTATAAGGTAAAAGTGCTGATGCTAGACCTGAGCCCGGACCTGAGCTCAGTCACAGATTTCTATAAAATGAAGATTGAAGAGGTCTTGAAAGAAGGTATGTCTTATTATTAGCATGTATCACAGTAGATCATAGATCTGGGCCCGGTTTCCTAATAACGCACACTCTAAGCGAGCTAAGAAGACTCTTAAGATATATCTTACGTAAAGTGATTACTTTTCTAAGTGTGTTTCTCGAACTGTCCCTTAGGAGTCTTCTTAAGTCGCTGCCTCTTACGTTCGACAGCGAGGCGCTGTCTACAGTAAAGGTCCTGAATTAGTTGACATCGACTGCTCAGGAAATGATTTTTCAATTCTTTTGCATGGCACCGTTAAGAAAGATCGCACTTTCTATGCAAATTAAACATCGCACAAAATTCTTCAAGTAACATTTATTTCGACATGGGTTAACTTTTCAATAGCATGCCATAATAGACAAATATATAAATTTAATCACCAAACTGTAGTCAATATTTTCATGTAACCTGTAGTGACAGTGAAACGAACCGAGTATACAATCAAAGGTGATTGACAAACAGCTGACAACACTCTTAGGTGGCTCACGGTGCCTAATATCCCTATCTCATTTCAGACAAAATATGAAAAGGGCTGAAGTTTTGCCTTAAGGAAAAATTTACATGAACCACACAGTTCTGCGGATGGCGCCGTCTTCGGTTTAGCACAACAACACGCTGTATCGCTGCCAAAATGTTTGCCACTCGTTTAATATTATAAGTGATTAAAAGCAATTTTAAGACATTAGTCACATTATGAAATAGGCTAATTAAAAGTCACTCTATTAGTTCTGATATCAAATAAAATAAAATTCTTAAACAGGCCTACAGTATATTCGATCAATAATACAACTTTGATAAGGTGCCATAATGCGCTTGCACACCGCTGATTTATAAAGACTGCTGCACAGTGGCGGCGACTAGCGCCTTGAGCTGAAACTGCGCTAAGAATGAGTTAAGGTTGGTCCAGACCAACCTTACGAACGTGTGACTTACCTAAGAGATACTTAGCGTACGAACGTTTCGGGAAATGCGCCATGAAGTTAAGAGAGAGGTTAAAGTACAACTTAAGAACTACTTAGCGATAAGAAGCTTTCGAAAAACTGGGCCCTGGTCATTAGTCAATAAATACATATTGAATCAAAGTCTCCCCAAAATTATGATTTTAAACACAGTGTCCAAACATAATGGCTCTATAAATAAAATAGAGCTCCAAAATGCCTGATTTACTTAGCTTCTGTTTTTTGAAAGGTATTTAAGAGCTATTGTAAACAACTGAAACAAATCCTGTTACTTTTCAATTCAATATTTATATAGCGCTTTTAACAATGGTCATTGTCTCAAACCAGCTTCACAAAATCTAAGGAAAATTTTGGAAATGTGTATGATGTGAAAAAATGTGTGGTAATCATAATAATCTGATTGTCCCTGTTGACCAAGTCGAGGGCGATGGCAATGGTCGCAAGGAAACACTCCTTAAGATGGCAATAGGAAGAAACCTTGAAAGGAATCAGACTCAACAGGGAACCCATCCTCATTTGGGTCATAACAGATAGTATAACAGAAGATGTAAAAGTTAACATGGAGTCCAGTTTGGCACCAGGATGGCATAAATCATAACCCCGTTTCCTAAAAAAGCGGGCACGAGATGCTGTGTGAAAGCGCTATGGGAAACGTTCCTCGTGACCGGTTGTAAAGGACGTGTGTGTCAAACACGCCAAAATTTTTGGCATATATAACCTCGGTCAGGTGACGTCACTCGATTAGGTGCACCTGGAGGTTATAAATAGGCATGAACCGGAAACATCCTGAGGTCAATTTCGTCTGAAGGATGTCCAGTCACGCATGCAGTGCGGCATTGGAGCGCAGCATCTTGTTCCCGCTTTTTCAGGGAACAAGGTTACAGCAAAGTAACCCGAGACGTTCCCTTTCAAAAGCTACACTCGATGCTTCGCGAAAGCGCTATGGGAACGAGAATACCCACTTCACCGCACTGCAAGTGTCTGGACCCCCAGGGTTGTGTAGTGTGCGCACAGTCCCCAAGGAGTCTTAGACACAATTCTGGGATGCTGACTCGAGGGCCCGCGAGCATGGCATCCAACTATATAGTCTAAAGATGTCCTGCGGAAAAGGCAGCCTGCCGCATGACATGCTGGGATTCCCCTCTTGCCAGAGCAATTGATGAGGGAAGCTTCCTGATTGAATGGGCCCTAGACACTATAGGTGAAGTGTGCCACGCGCCTAGTCCAGTGGCGGCTGCCCTTCGGCCGTGGCCCCCTGACATATGAAACTTGCTATGATTTAGCATAGTTAGCTGTGTAAGCCTAGTCTGCCCATGCGATATTTACAAGACTGCCGTATTCATCACCCTTCACCCCAGCCTGTGAGGGAAAATGTCAGTTGTTGGCAATCTGCGATGACAACATGGACCTAGAGTGGGACCCAGGGTCAAGGACGAGGGTCTGAACCACATAGAGAGGGTACAAAGCTCTCGGCGCGTAAACCTTATTGCCTCTGGGGACTGGCCCTTGAATGAAATTCCCCGGCACTTAGCCACCACTGAAAACTGTGAGAGTTACTTCCTGGCCTAGCTTGAACTCCTTAAGAGTGTTTAAAATGGATTCGATGCGCGCAGGAGACTGCTGTGCCCGCATTGCGGTCGGATCCCATATGACAGTCAATGTCATACTTTGTGTAGGAAGAGAATATTTTCTGTGCGTTGAGACTCCATCCTAAAGAAAACGAGGTGAGCTAGAAGGACATGTCGATGCCCGAGACGCTAGCTCAATAGAGAGGGTACGAAGCTCTCGGCGCGTAACCCTTATTGCCCCTCAGCTGCTGGAGCGAGTATTTCAGGGCCAGAAATAGAGTCATCGTTTCGAGGCAATTGATGTGCCACACGAGAAGATGACCTCTCCAGATCCCTTGAGCTGGGCGGCCATCTAAGGCTTCACCCCAGCCTGTGAGGGAAAACGTCTGTCGTTAGCAATCTGCGATGACAACACGGACCTAGAGTGGGACCCAGAGTCAAAGACTGGCGTCTGAACCACATAGAAAGTGTACGAAGCTTCCGGCGCGTAACCCTTATTGCCTTTGGGGATTGGCCCTTGTATGAAATCCCCCGGCACTTAGCCACCACTAAAACCACTCTAGGAGCAGTGAAGTTACCTCCTGACCTAGCTTGGACTCCTTTAGAGTGCTATAATGGATCCAGCGCGCACAGGAGACAGCTGTGCCCGGCTTGCGATCGGATTCCGCATGACACTCAACGTCATACCTCATGTAGAAGGGGGGATGCTTTCTGTGGCGTTAAGACTCCACCCTAAGAAAATAAGGTGAGCTAGGGCAACACGTTGACGCCGAATGGCTCTGTCTGGGAGGAGAACATGTGCTATGGCCCCTTTTACCAACAAGTCTGTGATTTTGAATTACTGTAACAGAGGTGCTCACTGTGGTTTCACGGAAGTGGAAAACCCATGCCGTTGAAACACAATAATTGAATCCTGTAGCTTGGCAGACACTTACAAGCTTCTCTGAAGGGGCGGTAGCTTTGTCGCTCAGCTAGGCGGAGGAGTGGTGGTGATGGTGGTGGCTTTTAGGTGTTCGGTGTCCTGAAACACGACAGGAGGGAACCGAGCACCTAACACTTTGTCGGAAACCGCTGTCTCCCGAAACACCAGTGGCGGCGAGAATTGAACACCGAGGGTCTCCTGAGGGTGCTGGTCTTCCACAGTGCTTCGTACTTAAAGAGACATACCTGGAAGTAGGTTCCCCGCTGACGGTCTCTCTAAAAAGGTGCACAAATTTTGACACTTTGGCTAGATGGGTGTGTTAACATTTCGCTGGAAACCGCTGCTCCCCGAAACACCAGTGGTGGCGGAGATTGAACCACAGCCTCCTGCCAGTGCTCAGCTCTCAGTAGGTCAGTCTGGTATGCCTGCAAAGCCATTGTGTGCAGGACAGAAAAATCTTCTCCTACCAATGAAGATATTAGTCTACACGCTTGGTGGGGAGTGGGGATTTTTCCCGGGAGGATGGGGTCCCAGGAGAGAGATAGCCTGCAAGTGTCTCTCTGATCTGGAACATCATCATAAAGGGCCGCGCTTCCATTAATGACATTGGAACAAATCAATGTTAATAGCACAAAACTACGGGATAAATATGGCTTATTTCATGAAAGAGTTAACTCATGGAGGTCGCCGAGAGGGGAGGGGCCATCATTGAGGCCCCTTCTCAGGCCACCTGACAGACCTGTCATCTAACTCTAAGCATTTGGGAGATTTATTTATTTTATTTTTTTATTTTTTTACGCGCATTACCACCTCTAACAACAACTAACACACTGGCTCATCACTAGAGGAGCACTCTGAGGTGATAGTTTCCATCTCCGTGGAAGTGAGAGAGAAAGTTCCTCCCCCACTTCACAAGAAGCGCCGAAGCGCACTTGAGAAGTGGAAAATAAAATGCTCATGGAAAAAAGGCGCAAGAGAGCAAGAGAAAGGAAGATTCTCACGCGCGAAATGCGCCATGATTCATGGTTACGCTTTAAGACGGCGAACCCGAGCACGAGGGACTTTAATAGGGAGAAATCGCAGTACTCACGTGCTCCCTAAAGCCCGACATAGCATGCTCTTCCCTCAAACACTATAAACAGAAAGCGTGGAGATCGCCCTCAGCGAGATATTCTTCTACACGGAGGGACAGACTCGTGTCTAACTCTGCCATCTTTCTAGTGAGTAATAAGACACTTCCTATTTTTGCTTTCTTTTTAAAAAAGTGCTTGCACACACCACAAGACGGATCCTGAAGAGAAAAAGGACATCTGAGGATGTTTCCGGTTCATGCCTATTTATAACCTCCAGGTGCACCTAATCAAGTGACGTCACATTTACATTACATTTACATTTAGGCATTTGGCAGACGCTCTTATCCAGAGCGACTTACAAAAAGTGCTTTAATGTTTACATAATTGGATACATACTTACACTGGGTTAACTAGGTTAATAACTAAGTGCCATTAGTCCAACACAACTAAGTGTTTTTTTTTTTTTTTTTTTTTTCGGGGGGTTGGTTAGTCCAAGTACTGGAGAAACAGATGAGTCTTGAGTCGTCGTTTAAAGATAGTCAAAGTCTCTGATGTACGGACATCTAGAGGAAGTTCATTCCACCACCTAGGTGCCAGAACAGAAAAGAGCCTGGATGAATGCCGCCCTCGATTCCTGAGAGATGGTGGGATGAGGCGAGCAGTGCTGGAGGATCGGAGGGAACGTGGTGCAGTGCGTGGTGTAATTAGCGCAGAGAGGTAAGTGGGTGCCGGGCCATTTTTAGCTTTGTAGGCAAGCATCAGTGTTTTGAATTTGATGCGGGCAGCTACAGGAAGCCAGTGCAGGGAGCGGAGGAGTGGGGTGGTGTGGGAGAATTTGGGGAGGTTAAAAACAAGACGTGCTGCTGCATTCTGGATCAGTTGCAGAGGACGAATCGTGGACAGAGGCAGGCCTGCCAGGAGTGAGTTGCAGTAGTCCAGTCTTGAAATAACAAGGGACTGAACAAGCACCTGAGTAGCCTGTGAAGAAAGAAATGGGCGAATTCTTCTGATATTGTAAAGAAGAAATCGACAAGAGCGAGTAAGGTTAGCGATGTGTGGGGAAAATGACAAATGATTGTCCACGGTTATCCCAAGATTGCGGGCGGTGGCTGAAGGAGTGATTTGGTTGTTGTCCATGGATATCACAAGGTCTTGACCTGGAGATGAGTCACAAGGGATAAACAACAGTTCTGTTTTACTGAGGTTGAGCTTCAGCTGATGAGCAGCCATCCAAAATGAGATGTCTGCCAGACATGCTGAGATCCGGGTGGAAACCTGAGTGTCAGAGGGAGGAAAGGAGAGAACAAGTTGGGTGTCGTCTGCATAACAGTGGTATGAGAATCCATGCGATGATATGACCTTACCAAGAGACCGGGTATAGAGGGAGAACAGAAGAGGACCCAGTACTGAGCCCTGCGGGACACCAGTAGAGAGTCTACGTGGGGCAGATGTAGATCCCCTCCATGTTACCTCATATGACCTATCTTTTAGGTAAGAAGCAAACCATTGCCACGCTGTTCCACAAATTCCAAGGCTTGTAAGAATAGATAATAGAATCTTGTGGTTCACCGTGTCAAATGCAGCTGACAGGTCCAGGAGGATGAGGACAGATGACAGTTTAGCAGATCTAGCAGCATGGAGCTTCTCAGTGACTGACAAAAGGGCAGTCTCTGTGGAATGTGCCACTTTAAATCCAGATTGGTTTGGGTCATTAAGGTTGTTCTGTGAGAGATAAAGAGACATTTGATTATAAATGGCTCTTTCAAGAATTTTGGAAATAAAAGAGAGCAGTGATACCGGGCGATAGTTGTTAACTTCTGATGGGTCCAGGCAGGGTTTCTTGAGGATGGGAATAACCCTCGCCTTCTTAAAAGCGGCAGGAACATGACCAGATGATATGGATTGGTTGATGATGGCTGTGGTGAAGGGAAGGAGGTCCCGTGAGATGGCCTGAAGCATTGTGGAAGGGATTGGGTCTAATGAACAGGTGGTGGGGTTAGATGACGAGATGATCTGTTGAATCTCATCAGATGACAGGTTGGAAAATTCTGCTAAAGGAGGGAAGGAAAGGTCCTGAGGTTCTGCCGTAGGAGCTTGGTTGAGAGCGAAGGACTGGCGGATTGCTGCAATCTTCCCATCGTAGAATGTGGCAAAATCGTCAGCAGTCAGAGAGGAAGGGGCAGGAGGAGTCGGTGGGTTGAGTAGTGAGGAGAAGATGTTGTGGAGACAGGTCAGACGTCACCTGACTGAGGTTATATATGCCAAAAATTTTGCCGTGTTTGACACACACGTGCTTCACAACTGGTCACGAGGAATGTTTCCCATAGCGCTTTCGCACAGCATCGTGTGTAGCTTTTGAAAGGGAACAGACAGGTGCAGAGGGCCAAGGGGAGTCTGGATCACTGGGAATTTAGGAGCAGCATGTGTAGCTCCAAACCATCATAAAGGATAAAGCATGGAGTTGGCACAATCTCCAGGAACCTGGGAATGGGTAGAAAAAGAAAGAACATGTGGAAAACAATTAGCATAGCTGCAGTTCATAATATTGGCAGCATTAGATGTTATGTACGAGGTTATGGGATGTAGTATGTGTATTCCAGGCTAAAGAGATGTGTCTTAATCTACTTTTAAACTTGAAAAGTGTGTCTGAACCTCGAACACTGTCAGAAAGGCTATTCCAAAGCTTAGGAGCTAAATACAAAAATGCTTTACCCTCTTTTGAGGACTTTGACATTCTGGAAACTACCAGAAATATGAAGTTTGTTATCTTAAGGAGCATGATTGATTGTAATGTGTCAGAAGACTGTCTAGATATGTGAAAGAAAAACCATTTAGACCCTTGTACGTAACTTGTACAAGAACTCTGGCGTCTGCATTTTGGATTAACTTTAGGTTATTTATTGAGCATGAAGGACAGTCATCTAGTAATGCATAGACAATAGTCAAAAATTATCGGTCACCCAATCTTTTATATCTGACACTCTCAGTTAATCTAGACAACTTGGATATTTTATCTTGTTTTGATGTGATATATAAATGGGTATTATCAACATAGCAAATAGAAACTAATCCAATGTTTTCCAATGATGTTACTCAAGGGAAGCATGTATATTGAGAACAGCAAAGGTCCTAAAACTGATCCTTGTGGGACCCCATATGTTACTATATATATTATACCAGACAGTCCTCCATTTAGATCTACAAAATGGTATCGATTGATTAGGTAGGATCTAAATGTCACTAACCTGCAGTGCTACCACCTGCTAATGGCTACCAATACACATTTTAAAATTTCCCGTTTTTTTGTGTCACCTAGTATGTATGTATATTGATTTTGATAGTTTGACTTGAATTGGTCAAAAAAGTGCAGGAAATTTGAAGAAAGACCTACACTAAGTATTTCACATCCAGTAAACCTTGAGAGATCCAGGCAGAATACAAATTTAAGGAAATGTATACATGCCACACAGGTTGGAGTATGTGACACTATTACAATATTAACATTTTGTGCTATGGAGATCTTTCAAAAAGTTACCAATTCCCACAATACAAATATAGACAGTGTTTTAAATCGCTTTCTATGCCAATTTTAATCCAAGCAAAGTTCCAGTCTATTTCTTAAGAACATGTGTTTCCATACAAATTAATGTGGGTTTCATTCCACAGGGTCTGACTCAGATGTACGTGAAAAAGTGAGGACCTTTATGGGCCAGGCTTACTGCAGAGAGTCTTTTGGATTCGAGCAAGGCAAGAGCTACCTCATTATGGGCCAAAGCATTGACCTACCAAGGAGTAATGGAACGTATGTTAACTTATCCGCTCATTATGATGAATGATGAATGTATGAAGCTTTGCATGTTGATGAAGTTATCTGTTTTACTGAGAGTCATTTGCATAATTTGCTTTTGTAAGGTTGCAATACATCTTGGGTGAGCATACATGGATTGAATACTGGCCAACAAAGGAGGAAGGTAAAACCTCTAAATATAAAGACAAATACGATGGAATCAATAAGCTGGCTGAAAACCTTAACATAAATGGATGCACTACATAAGCATGGATATATAAAATATAAATGTGATTGTGAATGTACTCATCACTGACTTTAGCAAAGATCCTAAAATGTGAAAGCTGATCTGAAATAAAATTATCAAATAAAAGGTCTTTCTATGATTCCATTATAAGTCTACTTACTCATTCATCACCAATATGACTTTATTCTGTATACAAGGTCGCAGTGGGCCTGGCTTTATTTAAGTCATAATAGAATATAACATTTACAGTGGATATAACATTTACACTGCCTGAACTCAAGCATCCAGCACATTATTAAAATCTGGAACGACAGTGGTGAGCATACCAACAGAGCACCAGTTACAGAAGAGAAAACACACACCAACACACCAATGACAGTGATTTAAAACTATGGTTAAATAAAACAAACATTACTGTAAATCAGTTGATTGCAGTCCTTTTTTTCTTTTCATGAATGCTAAAACCATTCAATTCAATACAATTCAATTTTATTTATATAGTGCTTTTAACAATGGTCATTGTCTCAAAGCAGCTTCACAAAAATGAAAGAATTTTTTAGAAAAGAAAATATTTGGAAGTATGTGTGAGAAAAATGTGTCTAGATAATAATGTGATGAATGAATGATGAATGAAATGTCTCTGATGAGCAAGCCAAGGGTGACGGTGACGGTGGCAAGGTAAAACTCCCTGAGATGGCAATAGGAAGAAACCTTGAGAGGAACCAGACTCAATCAGGGAACCCATCCTTATTTGGGTAAAAACAGATAGAAATAACATCATCTGTGTTGTGCAGGTGAAAGTTCAATATAACAGAAGTTATTGAAATTAACATGAAGTCCAGTTCAGCTTAAGGATGAGTCATTAGGTGCAGAGGGCAAATAGGGTCTGGATCACTGGGAGCTCAGGAGCAGGATGTGTAGCTCCAACCATCATAAAGCAGAATCCAGCTGGAGCTGGTCCTTCTCTGGATGCCTCAGAAACCTTTGCAGGGTTGGCCTTTGTCTACTGAAGCTGGCAAAATCTCCTGATGCCTCAGGATGGGTAGAAAAATACAGAACAGATGGAGAGAATTAGCGTAGCTGCTATTCAGGATAGATGTACTGGAGTATGAGGTTATGGGATGAGTTACATGTATGCCAGATTCAAGAGATGCGTCTTGAGTCTACTTTTGAATTGGGAAACCGTGTCTGCTCCCCGAACACTGTCTGGAAGGCTATTCCAAAGCTTTGGAGCTAAATATGAAAATGCCTTACTCCCTTTTGTAGATTTAAAAATTCTGGGAACTACCAGAAGCCCGGAGTTTTGTGATCTTAAGGAGCATGGTGGATTGTAGCGTTTCAGAAGACTGGTTAGGTATGTAGGAGCTAAACCATTTAAGGGCTTGTATGTAAGTAATACTATTTTGTAATTAATTCTAAACTGAACAGATTGCCAGTGCAGGGATGATAATATTGGGGTTCAATGATCATATTTTCTGGATCTCTGGATCTAGTGAGAACCCTGGCGGCTGCATTTTGGACTAACTGAAGCTTGTTTATTGAGGATGCAGGACAGCCACCTAGTAATGCATTACAATAGTCCAGTCTGGAGGTCATGAATGCATGAACTAGCTTTTCTGCATCAGATATGGATAGGATGCTCCTGAGTTTGGCGACATTTCTAAGATGGAAAAAGGCTGTTTTTGTGATATTGAAAATATGATTTTTAAAGTTACTGTCTAATATTACGCCCAGGTCTTTTACTGTTGAGCTAGTAGTAACAGTACATCTTTCTAAATGCAGGCTGAATTGTGAAAGCTGTTGTGTACTGGGTTTTGGCCAATAAGTAATATCTCCATCTTATCTGAATTTAGTAAAAGAAAGTTATTGGTCATCCAATATTTTATGTCCTGGACACACTCAGTTATTCTAGACAACTTGCGTATTTCGTCTGGTTTAGTTGATATATATATATATATATATATATATATATATATATATATATATATATATATACAGAGGTATGAAAAACTATTTGCCCCCTTCCTGATTTCTTATTCTTTTGCATGTTTGTCACACTTAAATGTTTCTGCTCATCAAAAACCGTTAACTATTAGTCAAAGATAACATAATTGAACACAAAATGCAGTTTTTAAATGAAGGTTTACGTTATTAAGGGAGAAAAAAAAACTCCAAATCTACATGGCCCTGTGTGAAAAAGTGATTGCCCCCCTTGTTAAAAAATAACGTAACTGTGGTTTATCACACCTGAGTTCAATTTCTGTAGTCACCCCCAGGCCTGATTACTGCCACACCTGTATCACTTAAATTGTGTCAGGAGCTACCTGACACAGAGAAGTAGACCAAAAGCACCTCAAAAGCTAGACATCATGCCAAGATCCAAAGAAATTCAGGAACAAATAAGAACAAAAGTAATTGAGATCTATTAGTCTGGTTAAGGTTATAAAGCAATTTCTAAAGCTTTGGGACTCCAGCGAACCACAGTGAGAGCCATTATCCACAAATGGCAAAAACATAGAACAGTGGTGAACCTTCCCAGGAGTGGCCGGCCGACCAAAATTACCCCAAGAGCACAGAGACAACTCCTCCGAGAGGCCACAATAGACCCCAGGACAACATCTAAAGAACTGCAGGCCTCACTTGCCTCAATTAAGGTCAGTGTTCACGACTCCACCATAAGAAAGAGACTGGGCAAAAACGGCCTGCATGGCAGATTTCCAAGGCGCAAACTACTTTAAAGCAAAAAGAACATTAAGGCTCGTCTCAATTTTGCTAAAAAACATCTCAATGATTGACTTTTGGGAAAATACCTTGTGGACCGACGAGACAAAAGTTGAACTTTTTGGAAGGTGCGTGTCCCGTTACATCTGGCGTAAAAAAGTAACACAGCATTTCAGAAAAAGGAACATCATACCAACAGTAAAATATGGTGGTGGTGGTGTGATGGTCTGGGGTTGTTTTGCTGCTTCAGGACCTGGAAGGCTTGCTGTGATAGATGGAACCATGAATTCTACTGTCTACCAAAAAATCCTGAAGGAGAATGTCCGGCCATCTGTTTGTCAACTTAAGCTAAAGCGATCTTGGGTGCTGCAGCAGGACAATGACAAACAAAATAAAAACATAAAGAAGAAAAACAAAATAAAGACTTTGGAGTGGCCTAGTCAAAGTCCTGACCTGAATCCTATTGAGATGTTGTGGCATGACCTTAAAAAGGCGGTTCATGCTAGAAAACCCTCAAATAAAGCTGAATTACAACAATTCTGCAAAGAGGAGTGGGCCAAAATTCCTCCAGAGCGCTGTAAAAGACTCGTTGCAAGTTATCGCAAACGCTTGATTGCAGTTATTGCTGCTAAGGGTGGCCCAACCAGTTATTAGGTTCGGGGGCAATTACTTTTTCACACAGGGCCATGTAGGTTTGGATTTTTTTTCTCCCTAAATAATAAAAACCATCATTTAAAAACTGCATTTTGTGTTTACTTGTGTTATCTTTGACTAATAGTTAAATGTGTTTGATGATCAGAAACATTTTGTGTGACAAACATGCAAAAGAATAAGAAATCAGGAAGGGGCAAATAGTTTTTCACACCACTATATATATATATATATATATATATATATATATATATATATATATATATATATAATATTTAACTTTATTCCCACACAAAAGTCCATAAAACTCTATATCTCTATATTGTACAGCTGTTTCTTATTTTTCTATATTTTTCATATATTTTCTTATATTGTATATTTTGTACTGTACAGATATTTTATTTTTACTTTTACTTATTTTTACTCACTCAACGTCACAAAAACAATGGAGATGATAGTGGACTATAGGGGGAATAGGGTTGGACCCTCACTATCTGCATCGATGGTGCAGAGGTTAAAAGAGTAAACAACTTCTAATTCCTTGGCGTCAATTTCACAAATGACTTTTTCTGACAATACACACTGACACAGTGGTTAAGAAACCTCCCCAGTGTCTCTATTTCCTGAGGAGGCTGAGGAAGTTCGGCATGAAGACAGGCACCCTTATAATCTTCTACAGGTGCACCATCGAGAGACTGCTGATGGGACGTATCACAGTATGGGAACTGTTCCAGCCAAAGCCAGAAAGCACTGCAAAAGTGGTGGAAACGGCACAGAGCATCACTGGCAGCACGCTCCCATCCGTCCAAGATATATATCACAAATGATGCCTGCAGAAAGCATGTAGCATCATCCAGGATCACAACCACCCAGACTTTTCTCTTTGTTGCCACCTGAATGGATAGCCCAGCAATGTATTAATTACATAACACATAACGTTTTCAACTAACAACGCATTTATTTATGCTACCTTCTAATTCATAATAGTTAGATAGTATGTTTCTTTTAGTTATATTAACATTTTATTAAGGTCAGTTTTTATCCTATGTTAATCTATATTCTTAATTCTGATATAAATATTGTTTTATGCTTTCTGTTTTATTGTCAATCCATATATATTTATTAATACGCTTAATTTCTTAAATTTATACTCACTTATTATCTATACCGTTTAATCCTGCATTCAGGATCACAGGGAGCCTGGAGCCTATCATCTTCATACATACATTTCCTCATATACGGCGTTCTGCTGTCAGTCACTTGACATGTACAGTAACACGGAGGCAGACCCAAACAGACTAGTCAGTTTACTTGGTGCAGTTGGAGCGGTATGCGTAAAACTCTGTTTTGCTGCAGATTTTATTTTTGTTGAGTAACTCACATTCATGCATGATCCAACTGTATTCCCCACAACACCCCTCCTGCTTGTACATTTAATACCAGCCAAACATAGGCTAGATGAGGGATAACACCAGCCAATCAGATGTTGCAGGGGGAGGGGTACAGTACATTCTGATGCCCTGTTTTTAATTGTTTTATTTTGATGGTCTCAGTTACTTTTGTTGTTGCATTTATAAGCGAGTATTTAAAGGTTTATTTCATTATTTTTTATCACCATATGGTAATTGTTTCACTCACACACAAACGCACAAACACAAAAATAAATTCAGCTGTCTGAAGATAGATACAGTGCCATGAGAAAGTATTTGCCCCTTCCTATTTCTTTTATGTTTGTCAACCTTAAATGATTGTAATCATTAAACAAATTTAAATATCACATGAGTAAATATAAAATGCAGTTGTGCCCCTTGCTAAATTTTAAAATGAGTTAAATTTCACTTGCCACACTCAGGGTTGATTACTCCCATACGTGTTGAATGGAAAAAAAAATCATCTTAAATAAAACCTGCTTGATGAAGTGAAGCATGCTAAAAGATAAAAAAGCAATAGGATCTATTTTTTTAAATGATGATTTCAGTATTAAGCAACAAATATGTTAAAACCTGGCCCTATGTAAAAAAGTGAATGCTCCCTAAACATAAGAACTGTTTTTCACAGAATAATTTGCCTCTCTAATTGAACTCCACACTGCTATTTTTTTTAAACAGACTAATATTTGTTTTTCTTCACTTACATTAAACTAATAATACATTTAGCACATTTTTCTTCATGTTGTGATTCAGAATAGAATGTGCAGGGTGTCCAATGCATTTAAGTGATTTAATTTAAAAGTTATTATATGGATATGGAGTTTTACTCACTTATTTTGAACACCACTGTTACTGTCATAACTTAGACTATGCTCAGGTGAACAAAAGTGTTGGCTGTAGGCTCACCATCACAGCAACCCCAGTTTCAAGCTCATGTGGGGCAAAATGGCATGTGACTCCTGAAGTGGCCATCTACATTACCATGTTGTGCTCCGGCCCTGTGCAAAATTGTGAATGTGTGAACCTTCAGTGAGAGGAACCAGCAGGTGATGCACGGGTTGGTGTCATTAGCCCCTGCCATCCACTGTAGATGGGGTAGGATTGGTCAGCAGAATAAAGTGTACTTTAGCTCCTTTACAGCCCATTTAATGGCAAGACCCTCTCGCTCGATGCCTATTTTTGTTCCATTGGCATGACTTTCCTGCTCACAAGATTGGATGTTCTTCACCTGCTGCTGTCATGTTTCCACAATATTTTCATGAGCTGCTGCCATGCCTTTTCCCATGCTGTCAAGTTTTTTTTTTTGCACATGGTCATGTTTTGCATGGCTGTCAATGTTTTTTTTTCCATGCTCCTGGACTGCCCCTCCCACATACCAGTCTGTCATTCACAGCTGATTTCTCATGACATTTAGGAAAGCACAGCATGCTCTCTTGTACAATTCTCTTGCATTGTTAACAGATTTTCATGTTTTTAGGTTTGCTTCAGTCCTTCATTTTCCCCTTTTGTCTTATGATTTAGATTTGTTATGCTACAGGATTTCACAGATTTGATCAAAACTTTCACAATCTCACGTGCAGCTTTTTCTAACAATGTGGTTCTGTAACAGTGTGGACTGGTTTCAAGATTCAAGAATTTTGTCACACACATGGTTGTACAAGTACAACAGTGATGAAATGCAATTGTATCAATCTCCAGACTGTGCAGATTATTTAAAAATAGAAAATAAAAACAAAAAAAAGAATAAAAAGAAAAATATTATATAAAAGTTATACAAATTTTTGCGATTGTGATAAGATGACTTTAATGCTAAATTTATTAGTTGTTGATGAGGTTGTGTGATTAATGCCCTTATAGCCTGATGGAAAAAAACTGCCATTTAGTTTTTCAGTATGCGCCTTGAGTGACCGGAGTCTCTTGCCAGATGGCAGCCACTAAAAGAGATTGTGATTAGGGTGGTGAATATTACTAATAATGCGCTGTCCCCTTGTCCTGCACCGCCTGATGGAAATGTCCTGTACTTTAAATCAGAAAAATTCAGTGCTGAACTAATGATGGCACTGATCTAATGCTCTTGCTCTCTCATCCATGGATCTGTCACATGTTTTGGCATTGTTATTGGATAGAGGAGACATTAGGCCCAAATCTGTAGTAATAACTTGCTACCCCCAAGAAAGTATGTATCTGTTTTTTTTTTTTTGTCTTTGACTGTGAATAGGTGCAAATCTCCTTGATGTTTTCCCATGTTCCCTTGTGCTTCGGCCAGCTGCAGGTGGCACTTTTTTTTTTAGGTATGCCATCATGCTTGCTTTATGGACCTCTTGAACAGTGTTGGGGCCCAATGCAGGCCAAAGGAGAGCACTCAATACTGCCATGGCTGCACACTTTGCTGAAGGTTGTTCCCTTTCAAAGGCTACACTCGATGCTGCGTAAAATGCTATGGGAAATATCTTTTCATGTTGCCGGTTGTAAACCATGTGTGTACCAAACACGCCAAATTTTGGCTTAAATAACCTCGGTCAGATGACATCATCTGATAAGACGCACCTGCAGGTTATAAATAGGAGTAAGCCGGCAACATTCCTCAGATCTTTTTCTTCACCACATTGTGCGCGTGTGTGTCAGCAAAAGCATACTAAAATATAAACAAGCAGAATTAAACTCATTAAACTCACCAGATAATATGTTTAGAGTTTAGAGTTAGATGTCCTCCTTCTTGCGAAAATTTCCTTTCGGAGGGCGATATGCATACGTTCTGCTTCGAATGTTTGGGTGAGAAGCACGCTCTTGAAGGGCTTAATGGAGATTGTGAGCACTGTGATCTTCTCCCCATGAAGCTGCTTCGCCCGCATTTTTTAGGGAACCACGAGCCGCGCTGCACTCATGGGGATCACAAGCAGATCTGGCCGAGGCACGAGAGAAGGAGTCTCTCCTTTCTCTCGCCCTCTCCCCCAATCCCGAAGTCTCTTCTTCCACTTCACGAGCGCACTCCGGTGCTTCTCGCGGGTGTGTTGAAGAGACTCATTCTCCTGCTTCTGTGGAAATGGAAGTAGCTTCCTCAGAACGATCGTCTAAAGATGATAGGGAATACGAGGAACTGCTCGAAGTCATAACCCACGCAGGCGAACGACTGCATATTGACTGGCCACAGGAGTAGGCTCACCCAAAACAATCTAAATTAGATGACAGATTTCTGTCGGGTGGCCAGGAGATGGAGCCACAACTCCGCTCTCTCCCATTTTTTGATGACCTCCATAACGAGTTATCTCATTCTTGGAGGAATCCTTTTCCTTGCCGTATTTTTGTACCATCGACTCTCGAACATCGTTTTATTCAAATATCGTTGATTCAAAAACACGAGGTCATGTGGTGATGCCCCAGATAGAAGAGACGCTTGCGGGCTATCTCTCTCCTGAAACATCATCCTCATTAAGGATACCAACACTTTCCTCCAAGCCATGTAGAACTTCTTCTACACTGGTAGGGAAAGCGTTCCAAGCAGCAGGTCAGGCCGCCGCTTCCTTGCACACCATGGCGGTTTTGCAGGCGTATCAGGCTGATCTGCTGAAAGATTTGAGCACGAGCGGCACACTGAATTATGAAGCATTCAATGAATTACGACGGGCTACTGATTTATTCCTGCGTGCGACTAAACAGACAGCCCGTGCAATCGGCCATTCTATGGCCTCCTTGGTGACCGCAGAAAGACATGTGGAAATCATCAAGGAAATCAAGGAAAAGGATCGAACATTCCTCCTTGATGCCCCTGTCTCACCTTCCGGCCTATTTGGCGACGCTATGAATTCCGTCGCCACTAGGTTCCGAGAAGCTAAGCTGTATGAACAGGCTTTTGGGAAATTTCTCCCACACCGTGCTCAAGAGTTGAGGCCGTCGGCCACCCAGCCGTCGGCCACTCAGCTTCGACCAGATCTGATTCTCACCAGACGAAAGGCACAGAAGGAGAGCGTCAGCAGCCAGGCACCCCCCAGGTAGCGCTCCGACATCGCGATGTCGTCCTAGTTTATCTCCATTTGCTGGGTTTAAAACTCAATTCTACCAAAAGCGTTCTCGTTCCGGCTCAGAGGACAACATACTTGGGTGTCAAATGGGATTCGAACACTATGCGGGCACAATTGTCTCCCGCTCGTGTCGAATCCATCCTCAGCACCCTCAAGGGAATTAGACTAGAAGTGACTGTATATCACTTTCAAAAATGTTTAGGCCTCATGGCAGCTGCATCCACAGTGATACCTTTGGGCCTTCTGCACATGAGAGCTTTTCAGTTGTGGCTAAGAGCCAGGGGATTTCATACAAGGGCCAATCCCCGAAGGCAAATAAGGGTTACGCGCGAAGGACGTCGTACTCATTCTATGTGGTTCAGACCCCGGTTTCTCACCTTGAATCCCACTCTAGGTCTGTCTTGTTGTCGCGAAATGCTAACGACAGACGCTTTACTTACTGGCTGGGGTGCAGTCTTGGATGGCCGTCCAGCCCAAGGGCGCTGGAGAGGTCATCTTCCCGCATAGCACATCAATTGCTTTAAAATTATGACTCCCTACTGGCCCTATTGGCCCTACAGCACTTCCTCCAGCAGCTGAGAGGCTACCATGTTCTAGTGCGGTAGTCTCCTATATAAATCGCGGACTGCACTCGTGCCGCTTAAATGAGCTAGCGCATCAGGTTCTGCTCTGGGCACAGGACAAGTTCCTGTTCCTCAGGGCGATTAACATTCCAGGGCACATGAATGTGGGAGCAGATTTACTGTCCAAACAAGCTGTGACACACGGGGAATGGAAACTCCACCCCGACGTAGTCAGCAAAATCTGGGAAAGATTCTTTACAGCAGAAGTGTAAGACTTCTTTGCCTCCCAAGAGACAGCACAATGTTCCCTCTACTACTCTCTGACTCATCCAGCTCCCCTAGGTCTGGACGCGTTGGCCCATACGTGGCCCTTATGGCCTTACGCCTTTATGCGTTTTCTCCAATACCTCTGCTCCCGGGAGTCCTGGCGAGGGTCCGTCAACTGATAGTGCGCCTCTTGGATCTAATATCTCTTCTCGATGGCTTACCTTGAATGATTTCAGTGAGGGAGGATCTTCTGTCTCAGGCGCAGGAGACAATATTTCATCCCCGACCCAAGCTTTGGAACCTTCACGTTTGGCCCCTGAACGAGACCAACTAAGTTAAGCTGGTCTCCCAGCCAGCGTAATTCACACTATTCTAGTTGCTAGAACTCCCTCCACTAGGAAAGCTTATGCCAAATAAGCAAATGGAATGTTTTCGAAAGTTGGTGCATGACGAAGCAGGTAGACCCAGTCCACTGCCGAACTGTTTCAGTGCAGCAAGAGTTCCTGCAAGATAAGTTGTCCTCGGACTTGTGCCCTAGTACCCTCAGGACGTACGTGGCCGCTATTTCAGCCTGCCACTTTCCAATCGAGGGGGTTACTGTGGGAAAACACCCTTTAGTTGCCCGTTTTATTCGTGGAGCTAAACGGTTGAGGCCACCCACTAGAGCCACGACCACTTAATGGGATTTATCTATCGTGCTCAAAGGTCTAATTAACACTCCTTTCGAACCACTAGAGTCAGCGCCTGACAGACTTCTGACTCTTTGGATGCTTTTTCTTATGGCCATTACCTCTCTCAAGAGGATTAGAGATCTGCGCGCCTTGTCAGTCTTCCCATCCTGCCTGGACTTTGCCCCTGGGCTAGTCAAGAAAAGGCCTGAAAAGGCGGAACGAGATGCTGCGTCCCAATGCCGCACTGCCCACGTGACCGGACGTCTGTTCAGACAAATCAATCTGAGGAATGTTGCCGGCTCACTCCTATTTATAACCTGCAGGTGCGTCTTATCAGATGACGTCACCTGACCGAGGTTATATAAGCCAAAATTTGGCATGTTTGGTACACACATGCTTCACAACCGGCAACATGAAAAGACATTCCCCATAGCGTTTTTATGCAGCATGTCGTTCCCGCCTTTTTAGGGAACAGGGTTACAGCAAAGTACCCCGAGACGTTATGAAGGATCTTGTTGATCTAAGGCAGGAACATGAAAAGGAGTTGAACAGAAGATGTAAGAAATTTTGGCTGATTATACAAAGAACATTAGGAGGAAATTAACAGATTACCCAGAGCAGATTTTTCTCCTAATTATATGTCCACAAATACTTTGACAACATACACTTATCAACTTATCAACATACACTTATCAACAATTATCAAGAATTGCATTTCATATGAATGTCACATGTGAGACGCACACACAGACACACACTTATATAATATATTCACATACAAACACCTAAACACATACAAACATAATATATTCAGTAAATTTGTGAATTACACTCAAAGTAATTATGAAGTCTGATTTAATTGGTACCAATAAACAATTTTTTTTTATTTATCCTATGTTTTTCTGGCAAAATACATTTTAGGCATTTTATCAAACCGGTTTGATAACTTCACACCTACATCAAAGGTGAGAAGAGGGGTTACAATAACTGGGCGCGCTGTCACGTGTATATACTGTACAACATGTGTTTATCAGCCTTTGATCAAAACACTGCCTTTTGTAAAGTGAAAGCACGAGCAGTGGGTTTCCGCACGGGCGACGAACAGCTTTATTTCCGTCATAAATTCACAATGACATTCCAGCTATTATTTCCAACCGTGGTCAAATAATGGATGAAGTAATTATTCAATGCTTTACACAAACTTAATTTGATAAAATTATATATATTGTTCAGTCATGTCTTCTGATAATGTCGACACATTTTTACGTTTTAAATAAGATATGTTGGCATATTCACGAATCAGGACATTTGCATAGTAAACACTACTACTAATAAACAGCCTACTATCAGGAAATTAAATTAATTTCAAGACCATTTAAACCGAGGCATTTCATGTCTTTCATGTCTTTCATGTCTTGTCCCTGTTGAGACATTACAAAAACTATATAAGAAACTTTTAAAGCACGAATTTGGGCATCTCATTTCATCATTATGAAAACAATATGAAGCACATATACACTCATTCATCATACAAGATTTGTTGTAAAACAAAATAAAATTCATGTTTGCTTCAGCATTAAAAACAAAATAGTTTTAGGCTAACTAATTATACACAATTCTTTGTTGTACTTGGTCTGGCTTTTAGATAAAGTCCTTCCATGCACCATCTGGCGGATATTCAGTTAAGCGCAACACATTTATTTAAATTCGCTAATGTTGCTTGCAGCAAGTCGTGGCACGCCGCGTGCAAAATTGCGGCATTCTTAATGGCCACATTTGTACATGCCTATGTAGTGCATCCAAATTTGGTAAGCATTTGAGCCAATGAGTTGATCCCAATGTAGGTGTCTTTGTATTCTGGGGTTTGTCCTTCCTGCTTTGTTGGCCAGTATTCAATCCACGTCTGCTCACCCAAGATGTACTGAAACCTGACAAATTGAAAATTATACAAATGAGGGTCTAATCAAGCATGATTAAAAATTACAGAAACTCATGTTTGCCCTCTTTTACTACACCAATTGTATCCCATGATGCCCTTGGTGATTAGTTGATGGGTTAACATACTTTCCGTTTATCCTTGGTAGGTCAATGCTCCGGCCCATGATAAGGTAACTCTTGCCTCGTTCGAATCCAAAAGACTCCCTGCAGTTAGCATGACGCATGAAGCTCCTCACTTTGTCATGTACATCTTTTTCAGAACCTGTTGAATAAACCCAAACACATGAATTTGAGGGAAAGGCCTGATCTTAAGAGATATCCTGGAATTTTCCTTCTCTCGATCTTTCGTAAAATAATGCTGAAGGCGTCCAAAATATGCAATAATGTCCTTTGAACTGTTGATATTGAGATCTGTTTATCCTCTGTAAAGCATTGAACTTGATGGGTTTAGCAAATTCACTGATCTTCCTGTTTTAAAATAGCAATGGATTGTTAGTACTTAATTACCTAATTTCATATTTGTTATTTTTACTTTTTAAATTTCCAGTATTGTTTTAGAATGTAGAACATAAATCACTAAACGAAAAACATTGAATGCCTGATCTTAAGAGTGATTTTGAAACTTCTCTTGTCTCTTTTTGAGTGTTACCAGATACTACATAATATTTAAAAAGTCAGAGTGCCATGTACTCCAGCTACTATGGCATGTGTCTGTATTTTGCAGCCATAGCCTACTAGTCTACTGGCCTCCAAATTGCCCATACTTAATTTTCTGTAAGCAGAGTGTGTTTTTTTCAAGTTAACTCACTTAAAAGTTTGTACAAGCCCACACGTTTACATGTCAAAAGTCAATTAATATTTGGACAGTTGGACAATTTATTTGGACATTTGGACAATTTAATTTCTGTCATTTGTCTCTGCACATCACTAAAATTAATTTGCAATAAAGCAGTCAAGATTTGATTGATGTGCAGTCTCATATTTAATTCAAAAGGTTTAAAACTATTGCATTTAGGAATTATGTCTTTGTTTTCACAGGCTCAAATATAATTGGACAAATTATAATGAATTTAAATATACTACTTGGTCAAAAAATAACTTTTTGGTTCAAATAAGCAACGATTTAAGAGCCTGTATTGTGATCCTTGCTGCATTGAGTAATATGTTTTACCTGCAATGTTTATTTATTTATTTATTTATGTATTTATTTTAAACCTACCTGGAAGGGAAAAATAAATAAAGAAAGAAAAAAAAATGTTTCCCGAAGATTTAAATTATTGTCCTGAATCAAATGAAGAAAACAGCTTATGCGATTGCTGAAAAAATCTAGCACCATGGCAATTTGCCAATGATTAAACATTAAATAATGAAACAATACAAGGCTTTACAATTATTCATTTATAATTGATGAATATGTTTAATGGGCTAAATTTATCAACATATCAGTATATGTATGATTAAATCATTAGTATAAATATTTGTACAAATTAAATAAAATTACAGACATTTGTGTAAATTTAGAAAAAAAGAACCCTTTGTATCCTACCCAGCCTACTTAGAATCTAACTATAAATTTACTCATAAAAAGATTAACTGATTTCATATTAGACTTCAGATCATATAATGCACATAGAATAATAATACACTGGATAACATATAGTTATAATAGAGTTATAATTTCTTATTTTTATCTTTGCAATATTTAGCAAACACACTTATCCAGAGCACTGTATAAAGTTGCTTTAGAAACTTTTTTTCATATCGATTTTTTTTTTATTGAGAAAATCTGATGCAGGTTTGTGGGTGTTAATACATGCAGATGAGCTGGGGCCAGGGGTAGCTCAGTGGTTAAGGCATTGGAGTACGGTTCGGAAGATCCCAGGTTCAAACCCCACAATCACCAAGTTGCCACTGTTGGGCCCTTGAGCAAGGCCCTTAACCCTCAACTGCTCAGATGTGTAATGAGATAAAAATGTAAGTCGCTCTGGATAAGAGCGTCTGCCAAATGCCTAAATGTAAATGTAAATGAGCTGTGCCAAGCCTCATCATTTATGAGTACACGAAGTTGTAACGGTTAACCCCTAGAGGGCGCCAAGGCGCCTGGGTTTGTTTTGTTTTATGTTAAAGTTAGTGTTTTAGTTGGACTGCATGTCCCAGACTGCACCTCGGTCAGGTGACGTGGGAATTCACCTGAACCGAGGTGAGATAATTAAGTTGATTATAAAGAGCCTGACTGGAGCACAGTCAGGCGTCTAGCTTTTGTTGTCCTTATAGTTATTTTCCTTTGAGTTAACTTATGCCTGTGTTTATTTTATGTGCTTAAATAAAAGCCGTATCCTAAACCGCCAGCTCGCCTCCTGCACATTATGCCACGCACACACAGACAACAGAGGAAGGTTCGTGACAGAAAGCTAGACCGTCGTAGTGGCATAGCGGAGGTCGCTCCCCCAGACGTTTTTTGGGGGGGGGCGCTATCACCATCTCGCCCGAGCTGGCGGAATGGCTGGAGGACAGCGAGGAGCAAGGGGAGAGAGAGCTCTTGCAGAGCTGGGAAGGCTGCAAGCTGAGCGAACCAGCGGACTGGCTGGAAAACAGCGAAGAGCAGCGAGAGAGAAGAGCGCGGCAGAGCTGGGAAGGCTGCAGACTCGCCATTCGGCGGACGCCGTTCAAGGGTGAGGCAGCGGGGAGATACACGGTCCCAACCACCATCCAAGAGGCACGGGCCGAGGAGGCCTGGCAGGACGGTGACGTGGACTTAACGGAGGAGGACTACACGTTGTTGGCACAGCTAAACCGAGAGCGCATTTCCGACCTGCGGGAGCAGGTGGCGCTACTCCAAAGGCTGCTCGTCCAGGTTCGAGAGAACTGCGCTGTAGCTCCGGACACTCTCCCTCTCTCTAATCTGGACGACGCGCTTCTCCTCCCGCTCCCGGCTGTAGTCAACACGGAGGTCGACGAGCCGCCGTCTCTGCCAGACGTGGGAAACGTCGCTCCCGCTCCACAGCCGCCAAGCGTCGTGTGCGGCACTGCCGATCTGCCGCCTCCAGCGCTTCAGCCGGGCTGCGAGGACGGCCTGCTGCTTCCTCCGCCTCCCGGCTTTGAGGACATCGCGCCAGCTCAGCAGCCGCCGATGGAGACAGCGAACGACGCTCCGGCTCCTCAGCCAGACTTCCAGGCCGGCCTGCTGCTTCCTCCGCCACCTGGCTTTGAGGACGTCGCTCCAGCTCCGCCGCCGCCCAGCATAGCGAGCGTCGCTCCAGCTCCGCCGCCGTCGCCGCCCAGCACAGCGAGCGTCGCTCCAGCTCCGCCGCCGTCGCCGCCCAGCACAGCGAGCGTCGCTCCAGCTCCGCCGCCGCCCAGCACAGCGAGCGTCGCTCCAGCTTTACGGTTAACCCCTAGAGGGCGCCAAGGCGCCTGGGTTTGTTTTGTTTTATGTTAAAGTTAGTGTTTTAGTTGGACTGCATGTCCCAGACTGCACCTTGGTCAGGTGACGTGGGAATTCACCTGAACCGAGGTGAGATAATTAAGTTGATTATAAAGAGCCTGACTGGAGCACAGTCAGGCGTCTAGCTTTTGTTGTCCTTATAGTTATTTTACTTTGAGTTAACTTATGCCTGTGTTTATTTTATGTGCTTAAATAAAAGCCGTATCCTAAACCGCCAGCTCGCCTCCTGCACATTATGCCACGCACACACAGACAACAGAGGAAGGTTCATGACAGAAGTATGTAAAACAAAAAAAACATGCATTGTGGAAATTCAAATTATGAAAAAAAAAATTCTATGGACCATGCATGAAATGCAAAAGATAAAGGTAAATTAAAGAAAATGAGGCAGAAAAAAAATCTATCTTATCTATCTTATTATTCTGAGTATTTATCTGGCCAAAGCAATTTTTGGTTACTTCATGTAGACAAATGTGCATTTATTAAATTTAAATCATTAAACAGGTATTGTAAATCAAACCCAACCATGGCTGGAGTTTATTCTTATGACTTGTACATCCATCTGCAACTATGAATTTTATTCAGCATTTCCAAAACTTGTAAAAACCTGGGCAGAATTTTTGTTTTGTTTTTGGTTTGTTTGGTCTGATGTATGCAAACACTTACACACATAGCTTCAGTAAAAAAAATATATATAAACCGAGTGCAAAAGATGTAGAATATCTGATAAACAAGCTAGTTTTGGTTACCTTTTACTTTATACCAGCTGTTACCAGCCTTTCTTTGTGATGTCACATTGCATAATGAATTGTAAACCTCATGGTTATACATAATCCTGGCACTGGTTTATTGTAGATCTTTTGGTGTGAGTAAAGCACTGTTAAAGATATAGTACTGTAATCTACTGTCATACACCCAAATAACACATACCGTTTTTAAGGACCTCTTCAATCTTCATTTCATAGAAATCTGTGTTTGGGCTCAGATCCAGACTCAGAACCTTTACTTTGTAAACTACAAAATTCATGCAGTAAAACATTATTATAATATTATAATATATAAATTTTTTTATTGTTTTTCATATTCACTATTGTTTTCGTGTGTGTGAAGTGCAATAGTGAAGTGTTTACTGTAATCCATGCCGACATCACAAGCTTTCCTATCACGCTCATTCTCATCAATTTTCTCTTTCTTCTGGATACTGCAGTTTTCTGTTATAGGGAGTACAGACCATTTTTTAAAATTCATTTTCACAAATATGAACCCCCTCACCTCCATAGCTTAATTATTTAAATTTAACCACTTAATGGTTAAGAGAGATAACCCCCTTGGAGTCTGTACCCATGAACTACTTTGTGTTCTGTGTGTTTTGGGGACTTATTTTATAGCTGCTCATTGTTCCTAGTTTCACAGTCCAATCTTGTATCATTCATGTTTTTAACTGTTGATCATATCAGGCTCCACACCCTTAATTGATGCAGTATGTGTGGTCTTCATAGGCTTGTGACTTTGTGACTGCATAGACCATGAAGACTGGAATAAAATGACATGGTCTGGTCTACAGAGGAATTCATACTTAAGTAACCAGCTGTTTATGCCCTTACCATCACAAGAATGTAATAGGAAGCATTACTTATCAATAAATTTAAAACAAAATTTTAAAATGTATATATATATATATATATATATATATATATATATATATATATATATATATATATATTTTGGGAGGCTACGATGAAGCTGATTACCCAAGAGGACCATGCATAATCAAGAAATACAGAGAACCCTGTGAGACTCTTTGACAGAGGTCTGGCATAAGCAAACACACAAGGCAACTAAACTTTGCAGGCAGCCACCTTGTGTTGTGGCGGCAAGCCAGAAATGGTATGGAGCACATGGGAGAGAAAGATACAAGATCTTACAATACTCTCTGGAAGGACAGTGTTGCTGCAGAGTGAGCAATGCAGCAGAGCAGGGCAGGTTCCCAGCTGGTCACAAGGCATGCTTTCTTTAAAACACTGCACAGACGAATCCAAAGGCAGTTGGTCAGGAGCAATAGTGGCAGCTACACGCTATTCAGTAGCATGCAAGTGAGATCATTATATAGATATATGGACACATGTTGCACTGCACTACCAGCTTTGCATGAAGTAGAATGGATGCAGGATCCCCTAAATGAAAGAGTTGTACTTATCACCCTGCTATCCTGGCTTGCCCTGTCCCAAGCCCCATTCTATTCCCCTTGCACTAGTTTAGCTTAGTTTCTGTTTTAAGCCCCATTTCCACCTGCTTACCAAGACCCAACTTCATCCTTACAATAAATTCCTGCTCCATCGCAAGCCCCATGCTTGGACTGACAAGAATCCCCTTTCCTAATCCCTAACCATCCCTAAAGGCCTGCACCACAGGCTCTCTGCTGGAAAATGAGAAGATGCCCCACCAGAAAGAAATGTCCTGAGCCACCTGTGTCTCTCTGAAGTATTGCCTTTTTTGGACAGATGGGTTCTGTCAGGGAATAACACCCATTAACTACGTTGTATTCTCTGTAGTTTTGGGACTCTTGCTTTGAAGCTGCTCATTGTTACTAATTTCATAGTCACATATCACAAATGTCTTTAGTCGTGATTAAAAATATTATTTAAGCACTAATCTCATTTAGTGTTCTTGTCTTACATTTGTTAAAATATAAACTGTTGCTAAATAGGTAGATTCCTTTTCATTATTATTATTATTTTTTTGGTTCTCCAAAAAAATGTCTGACCATCTCCAGTCCGTGCAAACCCAAATATCCCATTGGTGATTTTTTTTCTTTAGATAATAAGTAAAATTAGCTGTTGGAATCAGATTTTATGAGACATTTTCTTGATATCTTTCCCTTATACTGATTTATCGGCTGTGAATGTGTTTACCTTCAGCACACTGACACAGACCCTCCTGGTCACTGCACAATCTGTTTAGGGCTCCATCTTTCTTTCCAGGATGGTAGAACTTCACACAGTGTTCCCCTATAAAAAATGCAAACATTTAACTTAAATGTCGGTGTGGACTTGGTTGGATCTGTATGTGCGTACGTGTGTATGTGTGTATGCACACCAGTTACCTGGAGAATAATACTCATACACGGTGACACCAGCAGGTTGGAGCAAAGCTACATTGGTTATCTTGTGCACTCTAAAAACAACCCGGTCTGCTCTAGTGTGTGATACCTGACAGGAGAGAAAATTAGCTTCAACATAACACTTTTAATGATACTTTTATAATGCAAATGTAAAAAAATAGTTAAGGTACCTTATCTATATAAATGATGAGGGAGCCTCGTTCTGAAAGCTGCTTATCCATCTCAAACTTCTGAATGTATTTATCTCTTCCACTGGTTAGCTGAGATAAGAATATATAGGTCTCAGACATGTTCCCTATTTCAAAGTGTTTATATGCTTATTGTACAGGAATTACTGTCACAAGGGTAAAACTATCTGAAAGCATCTGCCAGATTTCTGCTTACTTCTGTAAGGTCATTTTCATCCACTACAAATCCTGTCAGTAAGCCAATATCCAAAACAGTCATGGTGGCATCTCTGTTTTCATCCTTAAACCTGGATTGATGGATTTAAATATGGGGAAAAAAGTTAATTCATTATTTAGAACACCTGTATACATATTTATTTATACAATTAAAATCATCATGTGGCAACAGAGCAGTGCATAAAATTATGCAGAGACAGTCCAGCATAGACACACTTATTGTGCAGACAGAAATGCCTTGATGAGTGAGGCCCCTGAAAAGTGCCAACTGCAGGATTGTATGATACAATCATGTCAACATGGACCAGACACCTTGCCTTGTGGAACTGGTGAAGTTTGGAAAGCAAATGGAGGCCTAACCTAAAATAACTACGGAGGTCTTAATAAAGTATAAAGTCATCTTGCATGGCAGTTATTTTTCCATATACTTACAGAAGGTCAATAATAACCTGGTAACTTTCTTCAGCATCTGAGTTTGATACTGAGGAATGAAAAAATGGTACACTTTTGACACCACAAATAAATATATAATTGCTGCATAAAATTGAATGCATGGATTAAAAAAAAAAATCTAACTAAAACTTACCATCTTGTTCCCTTTTCATTTGAACAGATAGATCATACTTTGTGCAGTCACTCTTCTTTTCTATGGGTCTTGCATAGTAAAGTGTATACACCTATAAGGGAAAAAATAATTACTGATTAAATAAACTGCAAATAAAAAACAAATGACTTCTAGCATCTATGAATACTCACTTTGAGAACTCCAGCACCAGATCCTTTAGCAGTAACATTAAACTCTTGCTTGAGCTGAACCTGTAAACAGCGAGACACAGAAATCTGGTATTTAGTCTTCAAAATTGTGGTCAGAACTTTTAACACTGCACAACATAGAACTTGTTTAATTCTGGTAAAAAAAAATATATATATTCTATGTATTTCTGAATTTTTTTTTTTCTTTAACCAGGAAAAATATATTGTGTGTGGGCTATATTGTGCTTTTTGGTGTAATGACAGCGTGGAGCTTGGGGCATGGCCTATGAATGATTTACTGTTACAGTATTGTCTGGCTGAATCAAGGCAGTTTAGCTTATTGTGTTTTCATACATATGCAACGTATGATCTCTAGCTTGTAATGTATGTTTTTTTATAAAGCTGCTTAAAAAAGCAAAAGTATAATAAAATGCATGTTTATTTTTTTGTCTGTTAATAACCTTGTCTGTGCGTGTTAGATGTGCATTGCTCTTGCTGAACTTCCATGCGATGGGGCGACTTCGTCCACTCACACTCAGTTCCACATCCAAGTCAACATTCTGACGATCTCTTACTTGCTTATAGTACTCAGCCACTGCTTGGAACACCATAATGGTTGACTAGTTGACATGTAAAAGGCAGAAGGAATTAAGTACAAACTCAGACTGAGATATCATCCTCTCAACTCTTCATAAATTCAAACAACTTAACTTTTAATCATAAAAGACTAAAGGATGTTGGTAAAATACACTGAACTCTGTTAGCAGCAGATTATTTATGTGTTTTAAGAGGGAGCTTCAATAGATCAGACTTGTTTGTCAGCATATTACATTTATGTAAAAGCTAAATATGGCAGCTAGGGCCCATATTTTCTGAATGTCTCAGAATCATTCCAAGCACTTGAGCATTAAAAGTTCATTTAAGACAAGTACTGTAATACTCCTAACTCTGAGTAGGACATAAGGGTTATTTATGAAGCTTCCTACAGTAGTCTTACTTTCAGTGAGGAAAGTAGGTAACATCACTATTGAGGACACTAAGAGTCACCAATCCTAGCCTGTTAGGACACCACTGGACCTCTCCTACATTTTGGTGGAGATAGAAGTGATTTCCTATTTTATGAAAGTTGATAAATTGCTCTTATTTCTACACCTAAAAGTAGGACCAAAATTGCATCACTCTTAGGAATGAGTTCCTGAATATGGGCCTAGATCAACAACCTTAAACTCTTGCTCCTCCTAAACCCAATACACAGCAAACTGTGGTGCATTCTGTGAGATTGGGCCAGACAGGCTGCTCTTTAGTTTTCACACACATAGAGACTTGGGTGTTCAGGTGACACCCTTTACTGGTGTATATTTGATATTCAATGTTTTTCAGTTCACCTGTTGGTGGTGCTAATACCATGGCCGATCAGTGTAAACCTTTCATAATAGTAAATTATAGAAGGTAATACTTAACAGAATTTTTAAGATTAAATCTTTATCTTTTTCTTTGATCCACATCAGAACTGATTTTCATGATCCACCATGAAGAAAAAAAAAATTATATACAGTGGAACCTCGGATTACGAGTAACAGTTTACGAGTGTTCCGCAAGACCAGCAAAGATTTTTAATAAATTGTGACTTAGACGAGCATTGTCTTGGTTTACAGAGTATCATGTACTGTATCACGCATGCGCTTCTTGCTTTGACGCCGAGTGTCACGTGATAACAACTGAGCCAATAGTTTTTCTCTCTCTTGTGCTGCAGAATTGTGGGTAATCGTCTCCCTTGCTGGGTCTTAGTGCTCGTCTCTTAGTGGTATAATCAACATCCGTGCACGCGTGTACTGTTTACTATAACACTTTGACCATGTGTGTGTGTGAAACATATTTTATTTTGCGTTTGTAAGTGCGTGTTTACAGTGCGCATGTACTGTTACTTATAACACACATGTGTGCGCACGTGTAAATCAAAAGAAAGTCTCATTAGAGGTTAAAAATCAATTTTTTCTCTCCCTTTCTGTATCAGCCTGTCGTGTTTCATTTTATGTGTGTGGGAAGCCAAGAGGAGGAGGAGGTGGGAGGGGGTCTGTAAAGGCGAGTGTGTGTGTGTGTATATATATATATATATATATATATATATATATATATGTGTGTGTGTGTGTGCATGCGCGTAATTTGACACTGTGCTCCTTCACTCACACCAACACACACACAAACACACATTCTCGTCTTTACAGCCCCCCTCCCACCTCCTTCTCCTCTTGGCTTACCACACACAAACAGACGCACACACTCTGCTCCTCACAGAAACTCTGCTCTGTCGCAATTCTTTTTAAAAGTAAAGTGCAGGTTTATTTGTTTTTTTTTTACTTTACAGCAGTGATTCCGTTAGTATGCGCTCACACGAGTGTGACTAGCGATGTTCCTTGTTAATTTTTCAGATAAAACAGCCGTTAATGTGTTTGTGTGTGTGTGCACACAAATTACATACACACACACAGCGCCTGCACGCATAAACGGAAACACTTATCTGTCTGCATTTATTTTTACTTTTTTTAAAAATTAAAGTGCAGGTAAATTTGTTTTATTTTTACTTTATATTTTGTATAAATTTTTTTTATGTATTTATTTTTTGTGCTGTAAAACGAATAATTTGAGCTTCCATTATTTCTTATGGGAAAATTATATTTGGTTTACGAGTGTTTTGGAATACGAGCCCACTTCCGGAACGGATTATGCTTGTAATCCGAGGTTCCACTATATATATATATAAAGAAAGAAAAAATAACCTTTGTAAACCAACCTGGGTAGTGCCACTACCTCCATATGGACTACTCTGCCTATTAAGCCAGTGAACTGCTTTTCCTGCCGCATCAAAATCCTTTACTCTTACCAGAGCCAGTAAGGCATACGCTGTTGCCTCCAGAGTGAAGTGAAGCTCTTCAGCAACTTGCCAATAAGCTCCATCTGGGCAGAAAATTCAGAATTAAATTGTTGATCATTTATGCATACATCATAATTTATTGATACTGTTTTTTTTTTAAATATATACATTCAGAATATAGGTTTCTGACCACCAGAGGAAGCTTTCAGGAGACAGGCTTTGTCCAATTTGCCAGCATTGGCCAAGGCATAGGAAGTCATAGCTATCGCATATGGATTTGTCAGTGAGGGGAGTTTTCGCTCCAAATATTCAGTGGCCTTTCTGGAAGCTTCCGGAAGACTCTAAATGCAGACAGCAAAACAAAAATGCAGAATTAGACAAAAGCTGTTTTGTAGAATTAGATAAAAGCTTTTTTTTTGTGAGACATACTCTGACTAATTTGGCACATATGTGGTTTCCTTCTTGCAGGGCAATCAGGACAAATGCTGTCAGAGATGCCTTAGAATCCTTGCCTCGTACATCACCCTGGAAATGCACAGAATAGTCTTTACACCAGATATTACAGAAACGTTTTATTTTGGGATTTTTTTTTTGGTAGGTATCAATAATTTTCAGGTAAAAAAAGAAAAATTATAATTTCAACTTACGACCATCTCTGCATGAATCACTGGAGCATTTTCTTTAAATGTGCCATCAGGCATCTGTGCATTCAGAATCAGCCACTTCAGGGCACTGCAGAGAACATTTTCGTCTACACTAATGATGTCACTGGCCAGAGCAAAGACTTTGGCAACGTAAGCTGTCAACCTTTAGGTAAAGATTAAGAAAGCGAGCAGTCAAAACATGTGACCTACTGTAGCAGTGAATGTTATGTAAAAATTAACAAATTGCTCAAAATGTATTTTGTCTGTTTTACCAGGTGCTGCTGGGTCTGTCTACCCATGCAGCATAGGAACCATCATCTTTACGGTACGTAAGCTCTCGTGCGTATCCTAAAGGAGAAAAAGTCTTACAATTACTAAAAGTTAAATCTTTCATATTTTGTCAGTATAAAACATAAATTTTCTGTAGAGTGTGTGGAAAGAATCTTTTCACCTGTTTGAATGTGTTGGACAGCTTCGCTACGTCGTTGCAGGCCAACTGCTTCCCACTGCTTGGTGGGATCTAAGTAGCGTGTGGCAGTCAAGGGCAGCGTCATATAGATCATGTTATCCTCTCCAGAGCCAGTGGGCTGTACGATCAGTCGACCCATGAAATCTCCACTGATGGCCTGCTCAATTGTCTGACTCACCTCTTGACCTGAAGTTTAATGAATGAAGAGAAAGCTGGTTGTTAATGTGAAAAAGAGATTAATCTCTGTTGGGGATAAATACAGAGATTGGGTGTGTGTAAAAAAAAGTATGTGAAACTCTTGGAATTTTATGGTTTTCTGCATTCATTTGTTATAAAATGTTATCTGGGTCTGTATTTACTAAGCGTCTCAGAGTAGAAAATTGCTCCTAAGTGGCCAAAAATTCTCAGAATGATGCTGGTTGAACTGGTTAGGAGCAGCGAAGAAATGATGTTCAGGCAGAGACACATGCGGATTTATCATGTGCGGTATATAATTGGTCCAATAATGAATATGTAGTATCCTGTCTCCGCAGGATAATCCATCCCACCTCACAGGTGTGCCACATCAAGATGCTGATCTGACATCATGAGTAGTGCACAGGTGTACCTTATACTGCCCACAATAAGTCAGATCAGTATCTTGATGTGGCACACTTGTGAGGTGGGATGGATTATCTCAGCAAAGCAGAAGTGCTCACTATCACACATTTAGACTGATTTGTGAACAATGTTTGAGAGAAATGGTAATTATGTGTATCTAGAATGAATTTTAGATCTTTAAGTCCATCTCATGAAAAATCGGAGCAGAAACAAAGGTGTTGCGTTTATATTTTTGTTGAGTGTATATATATATATATATATATATACAGTGGTGTGAAAAACTATTTGCCCCCTTCCTGATTTCTTATTCTTTTGCATGTTTCTCACACTTAAATGTTTCTGCTCATCAAAAACCGTTAACTATTAGTCAAAGATAACATAATTGAACACAAAATGCAGTTTTTAAATAAAGGTTTACGTTATTAAGGGAGAAAAAAAACTCCAAATCTACATGGCCCTGTGTGAAAAAGTGATTGCCCCCCTTGTTAAAAAATAACTTAACTGTGGTTTATCACACCTGAGTTCAATTTCTGTAGTCACCCCCTGGCCTGATTACTGCCACACCTGTTTCAATCAAGAAATCACTTAAATAGGAGCTACCTGACACAGACAAGTAGACCAAAAGCACCTCAAAAGCTAGACATCATGCCAAGATCCAAAGAAATTCAGGAACAAAGATACAAAAGTAATTGAGATCTATCAGTCTGGTAAAGGTTATAAAGCCATTTCTAAAGCTTTGGGACTCCAGCGAACCACAGTGAGAGCCATTATCCACAAATGGCAAAAACATGGAACAGTGGTGAACCTTCCCAGGAGTGGCCGGCCGACCAAAATTACCCCAAGAGCGCAGAGACAACTCATCCAAGAAGCCACAAAAGACCCCAGGACAACATCTAAAGAACTGCAGGCCTCACTTGTCTCAATTAAGGTCAGTGTTCACGACTCCACCATAAGAAAGAGACTGGACAAAAACAGCCTGCATGGCAGATTTCCAAGGCGCAAACTACTTTAAAGCAAAAAGAACATTAAGGCTCGTCTCAATTTTGCTAAAAAACATCTCAATGATTGCCAAGACTTTTGGGAAAATACCTTGTGGACCGACGAGACAAAAGTTAAACTTTTTGGAAGGTGCGTGTCCCGTTACATCTGGCATAAAAGTAACACAGCCTTTAGAAAAAGAACATCATACCAACAATAAAATATGGGGGTGGTAGTGTGATGGTCTGGGGTTGTTTTGCTGCTTCAGGACCTGGAAGGCTTGCTGTGATAGATGGAACCATGAATTCTACTCTGTACCAAAAAATCCTGAAGGAGAATGTCCGGCCATCTGTTCGTCAACTCAAGCTGAAGCGATCTTGGGTGCTGCAGAAGGACAATGACCCAAAACACACCAGCAAATCCACCTCTGAATGGCTGAAGAAAAACAAAATGAAGACTTTGGAGTGGCCTAGTCAAAGTCCTGACCTGAATCCTATTAAGATGTTGTGGCATGACCTTAAAAAGGCGGTTCATGCTAGAAAACCCTCAAATAAAGCTGAATTACAACAATTCTGCAAAGATGAGGGGGCCAAAATTCCTCCAGAGTGCTGTAAAAGACTCGTTGCAAGTTATTGCAAATGCTTGATTGCAGTTATTGCTGCTAAGGGTGGCCCAACCAGTTATTAGGTTCAGGGGGCAATTACTTTTTCACACAGGGCCATGTAGGTTTGGATTTTTTTTCTTCCTAAATGATAAAAACCATAATTTAAAAACTGCATTTTGTGTTTACTTGTGTTATCTTTGACTAATAGTTAAATGTGTTTGATGATCAGAAACATTTTGTGTGACAAACATGCAAAAGAATAAGAAATCAGGAAGGGGGCAAATAGTTTTTCACACCACTGTATATATATATATACTACCTTTCAAAAGTTTGGGGTCACTTGCAAATTTCTTTGTCTTTGCCGCAGACGAGATGTTAATTTAGAATTATCAGCCTAAAAAATGACCAATTAACAGCACCTCAGGTTAGAGGCGTTATGAAGTCTTTACAGAGCATAAGTAGCAGACACATCTCAATATCAACTGTTCAAAGGAGATTAATGCATTTTTTTGGATGCCTTCATCATTCCTTTACAATGTAGAAAGAAATAAAAATCAGGAACGATCATGGAGTTAGAAAGTGACCCCAAACTTTTGAATGGTAGTGTATATATACCCAATATATACTGTTGTTTATCCCTTGTGACTCATCTCCAGGTCAAGACCTTGTGATATCCATGGACAACAACCAAATCACTCCCTCAACCACCGCCCGCAATCTTGGGGTAACCGTGGACAATCATCTGTCATTTTCCCCACACATCGCTAACCTTACTCGCTCTTGTCGATTTCTTCTTTACAATATCAGAAGAATTCGCCCATTTCTTTCTTCACAGGCTACTCAGGTGCTTGTTCAGTCCCTTGTTATTTCAAGACTGGACTACTGCAACTCACTCCTGGCAGGCCTGCCTCTGTCCACGATTCGTCCTCTGCAACTGATCCAGAATGCAGCAGCACGACTCGTTTTTAACCTTCCCAAGTTCTCCCACACCACCCCACTCCTCTGCTCCCTGCACTGGCTTCCTGTAGCTGCCCGCATCAAATTCAAAACACTGATGCTTGCCTACAAAGCCAAAAATGGCCCAGCACCCACTTACCTCTCTGCGCTAATTACACCACGCACTGCACCACGTTGCCTCCGATCCTCCAGCACTGCTCGCCTCATCCCACCATCTCTCAGGGATCGAGGGCGGCATTCATCCAGGCTCTTTTCTGTTCTGGCACCTAGATGGTGGAATGAACTTCCTCTAGATGTCCGTACATCAGAGACTTTGACTATCTTTAAACGACGACTCAAGACGCATCTGTTTCTCCAGTACTTGGACTAACCCCCCTCCCCCCGAAAAAAAAAAAAAAAAACTCAGTTGTGTTGGACTAATGGTACTTAGTTATTAACCTAGTTAACCCAGTGTAAGTATGTATCCAATGTTGTAAACATTAAAGCACTTTTTGTAAGTCGCTCTGGATAAGAGCGTCTGCCAAATGCCTAAATGTAAATGTAAATGTAAATTTTACTTATTCATTTTACTCACTTACTCATTTTCTATACCGCTTTTTCCTGTATTTAGGGTTGCGGGGACCTGGAGCCTATCCCAGGAGGCTTAGGGCACAAGGCAGGGTACACCCTAGACAGGGTGCCAATATATCACAGGGCAATCACACATACACTCACACACTCATTCACACACCATGGGCAATTTGGGAATGCCAATTAGCCTTATCTACATGTCTTTAGACTGTGGGAGGAAACCGGAGCACTCTGAGGAACATGCAAACTCCATGCACGCAGAGACGGGAATCGAGCCTGGCCGGGAATCAAACTCGGACCCTGGAGGTGCAAGGTGACAGTGCTAACCACTACACCACCGTGCCACCTATTATCCATTTTATATACTTTATATTAAATTATTTTCATCTAAACAACTGTTGTTGTTGTTGTTTTTTTGATTCTCTGTTATAAGCAGCAATTCATTACTTCATTAACACGACATGTTCCCATGTTTTACACTTCTCTGGGGTATGTGCGGCAAACTGACAGGTGGCATTAATGTTTTTTTTTTTTAATTAGCTCTGTTCACTTTTTATCTTTTTAGAGGTAAAAATGGGGCAAAATTTTCCTTTAATTATTTCTTTTCATTTTACTACCTCCTCTGCAAGCAGGACTTTCTTTTCTAAGTCATTTTGATCAGATTATGACAGTCCTACACAGCTCTATTATACAGTAGGGGCTTTAAACAGCTCGGATTAGTGGTCTAATTAGGTTAATGCCATGCAGCAGAGTCACGCATCTATTAGTTTTATCTGTATGCATAAAGCTTTCACACAACTCGCACTAAGTTCATCATTTCACTTCTCTGCTATTTAAAACTCATAAAGTTGTCATAAACAGTTATGTCACAAAATTTATTTTGCGCAGTGCTACTCATCACTGAAAGTAAGAATAGAAGAAGCTTTTATGTCGTTCTCTGAGCTAGGAATGTTCTCAGTCCTAAATTAACTTTGAGAGCAATTCCAAGGAGTGATTTAGAGACACTTAGTTAATATGTACCCTGGTAACTTACAAATAAAACAGAATTCAGACAATTACAGTACTACAAGTTTTTCCACCTACTCCATTTTTTTAATTCTACATGGCAATTAAATAAGTATTACTAGATACCAATTTATTTTATATACATTTATTTTATCTTTTCTTATCTGAGGGTGACAAAAGGACTGTGACTGATTTGCAGCTACAAGGTCTCATACAAAGAAATCTGTGATACACTGTCTGTACTGACACTTTTCTATTTGAACCAGAATGAACTTTTTAAGTAACTGTGCTATAATACTTTTTCTGTGGAATTTGACCAGATTTTTAGACCAGAACACACACACACACTCCAACACCACAATTCTGAAAACTGACTGGTGACTTCAGGTCAAATATATTCCACCTCCTGATAAGTATCATTGTGCAAGATCAATTGACCAGAATAGTTTTTTTTTTTTGTTTTTTGAGAATGGCTGTAGGGATTCTCTATTTTCATTATGTAAATTTTTAACGCTCTTGACAAATTTGTAGTTTTATTTGTTTACTTATTTATTTTACACAATAAATCAATAAGAATGTGATTTTTTTCTCTTCTTAAAAACTACTGTGAATAATAATAATAATAATAATAATAATAATAATAATAATAATAATTCGGACAATCTGAAATACTATCTGAAAGTTGTGAAATTCCTGGGATAAATGATACTGCAGAATCTAAACAGTTACTGACAAGCTCAGGAACAAATTTGTTTACTGCTTTTCACTGATAAAAATATTCCACTTTATAACAGCATTTATCCAACTTCTTAACATTCATCCCACTTTATAAGAGCATTTGTGATTGGGATGATAATCACAAAAGCACTTTGCATCACATAATCTGTATTGGTTTAAGTTATGTTTCTTCATTTTTTTTTCCTTACCAGACACAGTGATGTATGTGCTTGCAGGACTGTTTGGAACCTGCCCATTTGGTATATCACTCTTTAAATGTAGAACTTGAACGCCACCTTTCAACAGAAACAGAAACTTATTAAGACACCTCAAAATGGAACCATGTGCAGGGGTAATAAAAAGAGAAGAAATAAAATGTTTTCTGTTAATTAGGCATAGAACACTTTAAATCTCACCAGGTGAGCGAGATGGATTTAGTTCCAGATTGTGTTCTGGGAGTTCAGTTAGTACACCTTCAGACTGAGTGAACAAAAAAGGAAACGTTTCGCCTTACATTGATGCACATTCATTTTTCAGCTTGCTTTTTATTAAAGGTTTTTGCTAATCCTATCTGGAAATCTGACTGATCTACAGTATAATCTGCTGATACTCACCACCACCTTCAGGGTTCTCCTCACTCCATCATGAAATGTTGCACTCGCAGCCTGCACCTCTATCTGATGGTTCCCTATTTCCATGGGAATAATAACATATGGGATGGCTCTGGTGGACTTGGCATCAATATTAACTATGGTACGGTATTTCTTCTTTTTGCTGGCTGCACTGCAAACATGCTCTGTCTCAAAGAATTCCACATGCACCTGATGGGCACAGGAAGTCAGACAGATGCCTTCAGTGCCAAAAAAGTAGGAATTCTGTTAACTTGTTAGAAAGCAAGTTTAGTGTGAGATATACAGTGGACTAAGTGGCTGAACTAATTTAATTCATACAGCTTCTGCAACCATTTTATCGTTTAATGTCAATCCATCATAGTAGATTATGGACATACCCATGCACACTTGGGGAAAATTTATTATATCTAGTCAACTGACTTGGCATGTGGGTAACCAGTGAGTCTGCACGAACTTAAATTGGATAATAAGCACAAAACTCCAAACAGACAATAACTCTAGCTCGGAATTTAATTTCAAACCTCAGAGCTCTCAGTAAACAAAAAAACTACATGCTGCATGAGTCTGCTCTAATAATCTAACCCATATTTTTGTAATATGGATATTCCTTCAGGCTTCCTGAAGGACTTCTTTGGCTCTCATTATTAGCAAGTTTTTAGGTCTCATTTTGAGTCTGGTCCCTGGACTTGACCAGTTTCAGAGGACTGTTTTTTCCTTTGCTTTGGCCATACACAGTGACCTATATATCATTTGATAATTGATGATCAGGTCGATGGTTACTATACTGCTGATGCTGAATGCTGAGTGGTGGGAACAAACAAGGATGACTGTGAGGTTGCTGCCGAGATTGTTACATAAACAACCAATTTTTGCAACAATTGTATGTTAAGGCACTTTGCAGCCCGTCACAGTAAAAAAAAATCCCATTAACTTTTTCATGATATTTTAATTCTTTAAGATGCAGTACATATATATATATATATATATATATATATATATATATATATATATATATATATATATGAAGATAAAACAAATAATAATAATAATAAATAAATAATAATAATAATAATAATAATAATAATAATAATAATAATAATAGGTACCCTCTGTTTCCTATTGAAGAAGTTATGCAGAATAGCTTTGATTTCTAGTTGTTCATTGCGTACTGCTGAGTAAGGTAACTTAAGATCCACAAAGAAGTCTTTTGCCACTGTTATTTCATAGGGATCAGATACACAGATGCCTACAGGGAAGGATACATGTCTTAATATTTGCCTTTATGTTCCTCTGTGTACAATTTTTAGACATCATTCATGTTAACATCAGTAGATATTACATTTTAGGTGGTTAAAAAAGAATGACACTGACCATGGGTCTTGGATAGACTGATGGCTAGGATCTGCCAGGTAGTAATCGAGTCTTTCAGATATGTTTTGTTCAAGGTGAGGCTTGTTGATTTACTGCAACAAAAGACAAGGTATAAAGAAATAATAAATTAATTAATAAAAAAATATATAATATTATATATATATGTGTATATATATTAAGAAGTTAAAGTTTATCGCATTTACCATGGTAGGTTTCCTTCACAGGCTGGCAGGTTTATGTCATCCCACAACCAGCTTTCAGGGAACTGTGTCCGGGTGTCAATTTTATTATAGCTTATATAGTCATCATCATCATCATCATCATCACCTGCACAAAAGTACATTTGTAAATCATGCACTGGATAAGTGACAGTGACATTCACTTATTAAAAACTAAAGTATTTAATCTTAACCAAAGATGCACTTACTGCGAGCCAGATGCAATTCTTTTTGCTTGTCCTTTCGTTTTTGGCTCTCATTACAACAGTCCAGGAAGGCCTTGACACAGTCTTCACCATCCAAAATATATGAGGCTCTCCGTTCACATGTGTAGCCCAATCTGTTCTGTTTCAGTCCATCCGCACAGCATTGCTTCTGTTCACCAGAATATTTACCAACTATAGAAAAAATTTTGAAATAACGATCAGCAAAGTGTCCCATTATTGAACAATAATTTTTTAAACATTTACATTTTTAAATAATATTTTCTTACACAGCTTTTCCGTGATCTGGACGAGAGTCTCAGCTCTTCGTTTTCGCTTCGGTGGAGCAGGACACTCAGGAGCTATTAAAAATGGGAAATCCTAAAACTAATCCAGTAGATTTTTTTTCTTTCTAATTATGCAAGTAAATGCTTTATCACATTACTGACTACTGATTATTTACTTGTTACACCACTGCAAAGTGTTTGATTCTCTTGCTAAAAAACACACAAGTTTTACCTGTTCTTTCAGTGGTGCCTCCTGCTTTATCAGACTGAAACAGTAGACCTGCATCATAAAAAACACCCATGCCATCTTTACCACTGCCAGCTGTACAGCCAGTGTCATGCTTCTCAATAACATCCCAGATCTATTGGTGGGGAAAAAAAAGGATTTTAGTGTAAATATATAGTCTATTTTATTTTGCATAATTAGAATCAGGAGACATTGTTTTGTACATCGTTGTGCCTTTACCCATATTCTTAGAAAACCAAACATAAAATAAAAAATAAAAAACTCACCTTGGTCTGTGTAAGTCTGTTCTTGTTGAGGACAAAGACAGCCTTATCCACTGCTACCAGACCAACCTTGGCTTTTGGATCTCCAGTAACTATGAGATGAAACTCATCACCAGGCGCAAATATTTTTTTCCATTTTAAAGATTCCTTTACTTCCAATTTTAGCTACAATATATATGATGATAAGGGGGAAAAAGGAGACAAACATTATATCAGCAGTGGACATAAACGTGTTAGCTGGGCAATGTTAAAGTTTCAGCATGTTTTTTGGTGCAATGTTTCAATTGTCCGAAAACTGACAAGAGTAGAATGTGATGGCCAGCAATACAATGCAATGGCTGGCAAAAATTGTGGAATCACCACACAAACGAATTACATACAAATTCTGTGTATTTTATTTGGTGTTGTTTAATAGCTGAACATTAAGCTTTCTGATGAACCATTGATTGATTGATTAATTAATTTTTACCATATGTAAATTTCTACTTTAAACAAATTGCATGTACAGGTATACTACGGTACTTGGATATCAAGACCTTACTTGTTTAAAAAGTTTACATTCATGTAAAACTTTTGCTCGTCTTGCAAAACGCTTGCAGTTACTGTCAATCCAAGGTTCTACTGTATGTGTATTTAGTGATACATTTTGGGGATTCCAAATGGGAGCAGCCAAAAGAAACAGAACAGACTTTTGCCATTATTTTTTTGTTCTAAACACTAAATTTTTTTTGTCAAAAACCTATATAAAAAAATAAATCCATACATTTTCCACAACACTAAGAGATTTTGTTTACATCTACAGTATTGAATTTGATGTATGTTTCATAAGAAAGGAATGTTCAGCTATTAAACAAAATTTGTTGTGTCATGCAATTTTTCTAGATTCTGCCTAATACAAAACATTGTTGATGTAGTAATTATATAATTCATTTATTTTTTTATTTATTTTGCCTACCGTTCCCATGCATGTGTCCTTCACGTCAACCCAGACTGAGTCTGACACAACCTCTGAGGATCCTACATGGTAATACGCCACCACTCGAAATGAGGGAACCAGTTCCTTGGTGACGGGCAGAGACAGGCTCACCAGAGACTGCCCTTGTCTTTTAAACCTCTGTCCTTTCACAATCTGTCCTTTACTAAGGATCTGATATAAAGAGAAGCCCTGAGCTTTATTAATAAATTCCCAAATAATTTCTTTAATTACTAAAGTTCAAAGTAAGGCTATTTAGGGTTATGTACAATATATGCTTAGAATTATTATTGTTAATGTAATACACAAACCAGTAGGACTACCTCAAAATATCACCACAATATTTAAACCAATGTGTATCTAAGATACCCACCAGATAAGTGAAATCTTGATTTTGGGCACTACTTTTGAAGTTTAGATTGATGTTCATCAGATCACCGATTGCCAGTTCTGCAGCATATACACTTATATGTAAGTAATTGGTGGAGCCTCCTTTGGTGGTGTAAGCCTGGGCTGTCATCTGGTTCACAGCTTGTCTTTCAGGTAAAATGCCTGGAGCTGTGGTTTTTGCCTGTTTACATAACAACCATTTTAAATTTGTTTAAAATTTCTGGGGTCATTCAATGCTTTTAAAAAATCAATTCAACCCGCAGAAAGAAAAACAAAAGATAAATAGCACTATGGTAAGGTAAACATGTACAGTATTAATCAGTTTTTTCAGGGTACAGTCTAAGGAAACTGTAAATAATTTAGCTACTGAAAAAGATGGTTTACCAGCACAACCAGGATGAGCTTTAGCATTGTATTAATAGAATTTAATTTAAGTTAATAACAATTATGAAAAAGGTCCTTAAACCTTCTTTTCTTATATGACTTACAGTGATTTGTAGTGATTTGACTCCTGCCTGAGTGTTCACTATGACCTTGACCATGCCGTTGCTCTTGGTTCGACCCTTCACATCACCAGGTGTGACCACCACGTCCACATTTTCAGCAGGAGACTGGTCCGGATTGGTTACATAAACCTTTACAAATCCAGATCACGCATACAGGGTATAATGAAATTGTTCTTGATGAGACATAAAATAACAATATAAATATTTTAATCTGCATATCAAGCAAAAGTATAGCATTTTTGATCATGCATATTTAACAAATTTAATATGAGCAGCACACCAGTAGTATTATTTTTTTAATGGTTTTCATTTATTTCGGCAACTTATTATGGTTTTATTTTATTTTATTTTTCAGATTGAAATTGGATGACATGATAAAGACATACATTTCTAACAGAACATGGTGAAATTGCTTTGGATAAAAGTTATACCTTCCCTTGCCAAGAATAAAGTTGCACTCTAAAATTTCGTTTGATCTTTTTTAGCTTTTGTTAATTTATATTTGATAATGACATCACTTTATGCAACATCATATTTTCATCCAGTGTTTCCACAGTTTTTTAACCAGATATTGAAATGATGACAGGAGAGTTAAACAACTCTGTAAAGTCTTCTACAGCACACGCAAAAGACTTTTAATGGTGGCCACTTTAAATAAGAATAAACTAATGTATCATGCTCATAGAACCACTATTTCACAATTTCATTTCATTTCCACACAAATTTGCTGAGCCTAGAACCAGCAACTGAAGAAACCCCACATCATAACACTGCCTCCAGAGGATTGTGCAGTGGCCAACAGGCATGATGAGACCTTCACTTTATGCACTTATCTTCTGACCCAGACTCACCCGCTATTATACATGGAGTGTATTATACATGTTGTGTGAAAAGACAATAAACCATACCATGACATCAAAAGACATTCCAGGGTGGAAGAATTTTGGGGTCCTCTTGAAGTCAATGGTGTAGGGTGATTTCACAATTTGAATGCCCCCCTTCTCTGCTTTAACCATTTCACTACCTGAAACAGTGTTAATAATACATGGCAGCTTGAGGTAGTGTAGATTTAAACATACCCCCTACATGCACGGACCCACATGTTACCTGTTTCAGTTAAAACGCTGACAGAAATGTACAAAGAGCTTCCGATCAGATCCTGAATATTAGGGAAAGTGTGTTGGATCATCTGTCTAGTCAGAGTCGCACTCCCTTCTCCATTTGTGATCTATATGGAACATAAATTACTACACATGAGCAGAAGTACTAGTTATTTACAATTGGTGTTGAAATGTTGAAATCTTGAATTTGCAAACATGTTTATCAAAAATAAAATCCTGTGAAGGTTTACTAGCAGGATTTAATTTATTTTGTTTGTGTGTGTCATATATAACACTTACAGGAGAAAAGCAGTGTGTGTGTCACAGGTCTACTTTATGCATTCATTTTGTTTAAAATAGAACCAAGTAAACTCAACATCATTTTTTATGGGCAAAATAAAAAACAAATCTGAAAATGCAAAATACTAATTCTGGCTAACTGGGATAAAACATAAGCCTATTGATATCTCAGGGAAAGCTTAATTGGGAACTACAATGATGTAGCTGTTGCAGAGAAACCATAAGTAAACCCTGTTGACATGTTTTTTTTCTCTATGATTCTGTGTTTATAGACCAATCTTGACCATTTATTTACTTATTAATTCATAATCTGAGATTTTTGGATGTACTTCTTTCCTTTTCCACATACCATACCATCAAGGTTAATTTGCTGTCTTGTGTCCCTGATTTGATTTAGGTGTGTTTTGGTTATTTTTAAATACACAAATGTTATTTGTGAAGATGCAAAGTAAATTAGTCGAAAGTCTTTTTAAAATATGTCAATTCAGCAATATAATTTTCCTTTTTTTTTGCTACAGCTAAATCACGTGAGGGAACGTCTGCCTAAAGCCTTAACAGCACAAACCTTATTCAGCACTTTAAAACAACAAACTGTGAATAATTAGAGTATTATCCACCTAGTGGGCAACGGCAGGTGGCAAGCATCAAAAAGCTTAAGTCCTACGCTGCAGAGAGTAAAATAGTTAAGAAGATTACCACCAAAATAATAATGCAAAGAGAAATAAAGAGCCGTTCCCAGCACTAGCCCAGGCAGCCCAGCCTACCGCTCCATGCAGACTGCCTCTTAAAAATGCAGACATTTTGAGAATGATAAAGAAATGCCTACCCTTGCTGCTTACTAATAAGTAGCTATGATTGTCTCACCAAATACACACTCACATTCTGCACATTATAATGAGTGAGTAGGGCAGGAAATGTACATTTTTCATAAGCATTTTGCAGTGTGTGAGATCCCCTTGATTCTACTTAAGATAAGAAAGTTTTTGCTTTTTAGTTGAGCATAGGCTATTCAGTTTCTTATCTACTTGAAATAATAAATGAATGCAACATGTTGCATATTTTGCCTTACAATAAATGAAGGTTTTAAATTTATAATACTTTCTCAGATCATAATTGTATTTGTTCACTGATACTGTTTTTAGAATATTTAAATAAACAAACTAACTAATAAATAAATGAATAAATAAATAAATAAATAGAACATATTAAATGACAGATCCTAATAACCCACACTTACAGTAGCATCGATGAAGACTAATTCTGATTTCTGTGATCAGGGATCAGTGATCGGCCACAAAGACCCTGATTAGAGCATCCTTAATACTAAAGAAAGATCTGCATATGAATCATGTCTTGCATCAATACATGACAAAAAAACGTGTTGGTGGAGTTGACATTTAATTAAAAAATGTTTTAATACTTGGTTGGATTTAAAATATAAATAAAAAAATTATTAATAAATAAACACATAAGCAAATAAATAAATAAATCCAAATTTTGTCCATGTGAATGATAGTATTTAAATAATACACATAAATAAATGAAATTACTGTTATTTCCTTACTGATATTCTAATGTGAATCATCGAAAGTCAGAAAAACTTACTGGTTCTCTTTTCAAAGAGGCGGGGAGAGTGGTCTTACTGTCGTCCTTCTTCTTAATGCCAAAAACCACAAACGCAACACCATCCAATTTTTTTCCGAACAGGTATCTTCATATAATTAAAAATGTAAGATCATGAGACACAGTTAAAAATGTATGTACTGTATATAAACAAATAGCATTATTACTTATTCTTAATAAACTGTATAAATTTTTTTCTTAATGAACACATCAGGGAAATGTATGCCACACTGCTGCTGAATCCATTTAATTGATGGATTAATTGATTGATTACTTAATTGACAAAAGCAAAAGCATGATTAAAAGAAGTGTATTTATTTTCTATGAGAGCAGGGCTTGTCTGAATACCTTGTCAATTCTTTAGTAATAGCTTATACCTATGGACTTAGACAGGGGATGCTTCAAGTGTTAATATAGAAATGTTAATTTTGAATGAACAGAAGAAAGCTTCCAATATAAGTCTTTAGGACAAACTAGTTTTTTTTTGTTGTGATAGCTTTTCTCACTCACACAATCTCTCTGGGTGTTATTATAACATTAACAGGATTGTTTATTTCGTTTATTTCGTATTTATATGGGGGGTAGGGTATTTCCATATTTAGCTCCAAAGCTTTAGAAAAGCCTTCCAGACAGTGTTCGGGGCTCAGACAACGTTTCCCAGTTTAAAAGCAGACTCAAGGCACGTCTTTTTAATCTGGCATACTCGTAACTCATCCCATAACCTCATTCTCCAGTATATCTATCCTAAATGGCAACTATGCTAATTCTTTCTACTGTATCTGTTCTTTATCTTTCTACCCATCCCGAGGCATCTGAAGATACCCTGCAAGGTTTCTGAGGCATCCAGAGAAGTACCAGCTCCAGTGATCCAGACCCCATCTGCCCTCTGCACCTACTGACTCATCCCTATGCTGAACTGGACTTCATGTTAATTTAAATAACTTCTGTTATATTGAACTTTCAGCTGCATAATACACATGATGTTATATAATTTCTATCTGTTATCACCCAAATGAGGATGGGTACCGTGATTGAGTCTGGTTCCTCTCAAGGTTTCTTCCTATTCCCATCTTAGGGAGTTTTTCCTTGCCACTGTCGCCGTCACCCTTGGCTTGCTCATTGAAGACATTTCATTTATTCATTTATTTATTTCATTATTATCTAGACACATTTTTCTCACACATACACACTTCCAAAACATTTTATTTGAATTGAATATGAAATGTTCTCACTACAACTGGATTTGCTAAATTATTTTTATTGCTAGTAATTTATTTCCCTTGACATATTCTGCTTACTTGGCAGTTATTTCCACTTGAAGGTCCTGATCATCCACAAAGAAGAATGATTTGGATGGTTTTAATGTTACCTCAAAGCTTGGGAGTACTGTCAAGTAAACAAACAAACAAACAAACAAACAAACAAAATAATAAATTAATAAATAAATAAAATAAATTATATAACAAACATGTAGAAGTAACAAATATAGTATATTACTGTATAGTCTAATTCTAAACTGTACCATATTCTTTAACTTCAAATTCAGCAGTGAAATTCTTCTGTGGGGTGTTTTTATACTGCGTTGCTACAGACCATATTCCAGGTCTGGAGAGAGAGAGAGAGAAAGAAAGAGATTTTAATTTCAGTTAGTAGTCTGTCCAAGTATTAACATATGCATTTAGTGCACGGATAGGCCTGTCTGTAATTATATTTTACTGACACTTCATATTGGAAGTATTAATGCAGTGAACTCACTTGGCAATTTCAGGGATGCTGTATAATGCTGTTATGGTTCCTTGCTTAGGGAATAGTGTTTCCCTGCTAATTGTGATTCCTTGAGGATTCTTGAAAGCAAAAAAGGTCACAGAGCTTCAAAAGTAACATTGACTTTCTTCATCTTTTTTATATTTCTCAGTAAATAGATAATGTATGGATAGGTTGACCAGATACAGGAATTTAACTCATGAATAAATCACAGAAACAGTCACAAACTGTCCAATGTAAGAAATCCTAGCTGAGTTGTTTAAGTTACTTACTATGATTTCCACATAGATTCCACTGCTTTGTTCAACAGGCTCCAGATCAGGAGTCAGTGAGAAAATTCTGTAACGAACTACGACAGAAATTATTAATTTGCTTTATGTATGCATTAAATTAATTAATATTAAATAGACCAACCACACTGAACATCATTCCTGAATATATCAGTCCAGACTGCTTTACCTGTTGTACCAGGTGTGTAGATGCTCTTGTCTGTCTGAACAAATATGTAGCCAGACTGGAAGAAGACCAGGGTCACTTTCTCAAGCAGGGCAGAGGGAAACTGAGCCTGCAGGTACACATACTGCTTCTCTAAAGGATCATCACTAAAGAAGTCCTTATTGTCAGGAATCTGAACCACAACAAAACAAAGGCAGTTTAATAGAAATATGACTTACAAAAAATAAATAATAATAATAATAAGAATAGATATATATTGTAAACTACTCCACACAATGTGTAATTTAAATTTCAGTAATTATTGTTAAACTGAAGCATAGCTTAAGATTTGTTTATTTATTTATTTAACAGTGATTAAATTCACAAATACTATCAAAGTATGAATATAATTTGCCAAGAACCCACTTTTATGTCTGCCACAGCCTGATAGTTGTTATCAGCAGTGAGGACCACAGACACAGAGGCCAGTTCTATATTTTTATGTGGATGGTTCTTCACACTGATCTTGACATTGAGGTTACTTCCAGTATAATCCTGAGCCTCCACAAACACTTTCTCATTGGTCCCAATACGCAGCAGGTTTGGGGCCACCAAGACATTCCTGGTAAAACAAAATGAAGAATTGAATTAAATGTATCATTGGGGTTATTTCATAATTGGGTCCTACAGAAACTCCCTAACGAATGTGCACGCAAAGTAACTGTAAAATATATATATATTTTTTTGTTTGTCATTAAGTCATGTAAAACCTCCATGATCTGACTCCTGATTGTTGCACTAAATAACACTACATCCTTTCTACAGGAGTTTGTGAGTTTATTACAATGATGACACAGTCATCTGAGACAGAACACCAAAACTGATGTGGGAGGAGCCTAATATTTTATAATGTATAATCTTTTGCCTGGTCATCACAGCAACACAAGTTTAGTGCTTTCTCCAAGTGTGTGACGGAGCCGTAGAATTTCACCCCTTCCCATTCTGTAGCTGTTGTATTAAAGGGGTGGAGAGTTATGATAACTGGTGGGTGGGAATTAACAGAGAATTATACTGGGAAGATTTTCTGTAGTTGCACCAGTTACTCCACATAAATGTAGGCCTGGTATATATATATTCATTATTTTTTGTTGCTTGTCATTGTTTAGGTGTTGCTTTTTTTTTTTTTTACCAGCAGGCGCTTTGTTATATATCTGCTGGTAATTATTATTATTATTATTATTATGATTATTATTATGATTATTATTATTAATAATATTATTATTGTTATTATTATTATTATTATTAATATCATTATTATTATTATTATTATTATTATTAATAATAATAATAATAATAATAATAATAATAATAATATATGGTAACTATTATTAATAATTATATTAATAATTATAATGTAATAACAATATACTTCTTAATAGTTTAATTTAAACATAGTTACTGTAAAAAAACATTTCTATATTTTGCAAATATTTTAATAAAAAAAAAATCACTTTATTTTTAAATCTGTATTATTATATTTTTGTCAACAAAAAAGAACAACATTTGTATGTTAAGAGGCCTGTTCATATAGTGTTTAATGAATTTGTTGAAGTGTTTGTTAATTTCTAGCTAAGGCGTGATTAAAACATGATAACAACAGTGCAGCGTGTGTGTGTGTGTGTGTGTGTGTGTGTGTACTCACAGTGGGTCACACAAGGTGATCAGGGGAAAAGAGAGAAGCGCAGCTGTCAGCCACACCACGTCCACATACATCCTGCCTGCTGATCCTGGCTCAGTCTGAGGAAGTGTGTGTTAACAAGCAGTATTTCAGTTTTTATATACTTCAGCCTCATGCACACCCCTCTAGAGAGACCAACTAAAGAAAGCCTCTTCAACTCCTCCTACTCAGGCAAAGCGAGGGTTTGTGTTTTAATTAGTTCTCTAAACTGTTTGTAAATGTAGCATTTTCTTTCAATTTAATCTTTTCTGTTTATATTTTAATAACATTACATATTACAGATTATACTTTATTTGCTTTTAGTTTTAATTGTCCCATATTGTGCTTTCCTTACATATATGTCATTTAAATAATAATAAAATAATACATAAATTTTCATACATATATTTCTATATAGTTCCCAAATCAGACATTTTTTTTTAAGTTTTTTTTTTTTTTTATGAGCACACTCCTTGAGTAAACAATCATTAAAATAAAATTTTCTTCATTCAGTCCCTTCAAAATAATTATTTATTTATTTATTTTTCTTTACAATAACATTAGAATAAAAATTATTGATAGGAATTGCAGCTTCGTTTCTTATTGTTTAGCTGATCAAAACCTACAGTCTATGCCCAAACATGTACGTCTCATTTGTTAATATTTTAGAGATGAATGTACCAACCTATTCCAGGATTTTCCTGCCCCGAAGCATGTGAAGGGTTAATCAAGCAAAAGTTACCGTAAATCAGCTGGATTGCAGGCATCTTGTTGTGTCAATTGAACCTTTGATCACTTTGAACTCCCCACTTTGACTCTGGTATTGATTGAATGGGGTTCAGCTCTTTATACATGTTAATATCTATTAAAATTAAAATCTAACTGCTGAATACATTCCTCCGTCCACAAATGCCGTCATTTATTCTGTAACCGCCAAACTCCAGACTCGACACCTTTCTCCTGATCTCCACTGATTTCAACCACACATCGCTGACCAAGACTATTTCCACTTTCATTCAATATGTGGATTGCCACACTAGGGGGATAGGACACTAGACCTGCTGTATGCTAATATTAAAGGTGCTTACAAATAATTTGGCATGTATAACTTGTCAACCAATGAGGTGCACCTGGAGGTTATAAATAGGCATGAACCGGAAACACCCTCAGATAATTTTTACTTCAGGATCCATGTTGTGTGTTTGCGTGTGTGCAAGCATTTTTTAACAGAAAGCGAAAATAGAAAGTGTCGTACTACTCACCAGAAAGATGGCAGAGCTAGACACGAGTCCGTCCCTCTGTGTAGAAGAATATCTCGCTGAGGGCGATCTTCGCGTTTTCTGTTTGAGTGTTTGGGGGAGGAGCACGCTATCTCGGGCTTCAGGGAGCAGGTAAGTATTGCGATTTTCTTCCTCTTAAAGTCCCGCGCGCTCGGGTTCGCCGTCTTAAAGTGAAAAAGCGACCCACAGCGCATTTCTGGCGTGCAATCTGGCGGAGGCGCACAAGACAGTATTTTCCTTTTCTCTCGCTCTCTCGCCGGATCATGAGTCTTTTACCTTCCACTTTTCCAGTGCGCTTTGGCGCTTCTTGTGAAGGGGGGAAAGAACTTTCTCTCTCGCTTCCGTGGAGATGGAAACTATCACTCCAGAGCGCTCCTCGAGTGATGAGCCGGTGTGTTAGTTGGTGTTAGAGGTGGTAACGCGCGGTCCAACGCGTACACCTCGATTCGCGGTAAAAATAAATAAATTAAATAAATCCCCCAAACGCTCAAGGTCAGCCGACAGGTGCCTGTCGGGTGGCCGGAGGAGGAGAGGCCTCAATGATGGCCCCTCCCCTCCTGGCGACCTCCATGAGTTAACTCTTTCATGGAATAAGCCGTATTTATCCTGTGTTTTTGTGCTATTGACATTTGATTTGTTCCAATGTCATAGATGAAAGCGCGGTCCTTTTGATGATGTCCCAGATCAGAGAGACGTTCATGGGCTATCTCTCTTCTGGAAGCTCATCCTCTTGGGAAAAATCCACACTCCCCACCAAGCATGTAGACTAACATCTTCGTTGGTGGGAGAAGATTTTTCAGGCAGCGGGTCAGCCTGGTGCAGCCCTGCACACAATGGCTTTGCAGGCATACCAGACTGACCTACTGAGAGCTGCACCTTTTAGAGAGGCCGGCAGCAGGGAACCTACTGCCAGCTATGTCTCTTTAGGTACGAAGCAATGAAGAGGACCAGCATCCTTAGGAGGCCGTGGTTTAATCACCGCCACCACTGGTGTTTCGGAGAGCAGCAGTCTCCAGTGAATCATTAGGTGTTTGGTCCCTTCCTTTTATGTTCAGGATGCCGAACACCTAACACACCCATCTAGCCAAGGTGTTAAAGTTTGTGCACCTTTAGAGACACAGGCAGTGGGAAACCTACTGCCAGCTATGTCTCCTTAAGCACGAAGCACTGTGGAAAACCAGTATCCTTAGGACAAAGTGTTAGGTGCTCGGGTTCCTCCTGCCGTGTTTCAGGACACCGAACACCTAACAGCCACCACCATCACCACCCCTCCGTCGGCGTCAATATGTCGCCCTAGCTCACCTCACTTCTTAGGGTGGAGCCCTAACGCCATAAAGCATTCTTCTTCCCACACAAGGTATGAGGTTGAGTGTAATGTGGAATCCGAGCGCAATGCGGGCACAGCTGTCTCCTGCGCGTGCCGAATTTATTATACTATAGCATACTCTAAAGAAGTATAAGCTAGGCGAGGTGGTAATGTCACCGCTCCCAGAGTGGTTTCAGTGGTGGCTAAGTGCCTGGGGATTTCATCCAAGGGCCAATCCCCAGAGGTAATAAGGGTTACGCGCCGGGAGCTTCGTACCCTTTTTATGTGGTTCAGACCCTCGTCCTTGACCCTGGGTCCCACTCTAGGTCCGTCCTGTCGTCGCAAGTTGTTACCGGCAGACGTTTTTCCCTTAGGTGCCGGAGTGCAGCCTTAGATGGCCGCCCAGCCCAAGGGATCTGGAGAGGTCATCTGCTCCTGCGGCAAATCAATTGTCCCGAAACGATGACTCTATTTCTGGCCTTGAAATACTACCTCCAGCAGTCAGGAGGTTAACATGTCCTAGCGTGAAAAACTACACTAGGACATGGCGAAACATGCAGACCCAGTCCACTGCTGAAACACTTCAGTGCTGGAGCTTCTGCAAAAAAGTTGACCTCAGGCTTTTGCCCTAGTACACTCAGAACATACATAGCCGCTCCTCGCCTACGTCCTGACTGATAAGGCTGGTGGAAAGCACCCCTTAGTTGCAGGCTTATTCACGGGCCTCATCAGCCTTTCTATTGTGCTTAGGCTTTGCCATTGGCTAGCTAGAGCTATTCTGCATCCTCACCCAACTATCTTCCGCAATTGTCTTCGAAGCTTCTGTTCTTCGCCGTTACAGCTACGGGGCAGTAAGACTTCATTAACTGTGTCTAGTTCATGCTCCTTAGGATTTACAGTACACCACCGCACTAGCCAGTGGCGTAAATCAGAGCAGATTTCATATGTCTTGGGGCCGCAGCTGAAGGGCAGCCGCAATTAGACAAGTCGGGTTAGAGATGCTAGTGCCTTAGCCTAGGAGGACAGCAGTAATTCTGTCCCTCGGGATCTTTTGCATTTCAGCCTAACTATCTTCCACAGTCGAAGCCTTCTGTCCTCCGCCGTTAGCTCCGGAGCAGTAAAGACTTCATTCGCTGTGTCCAGCTCATGCTCTTCAATTTACAGCCCACCTCTGCATTAAGCCAGGGCTGTAAATTAGAGCAGGGTTTCATACGTCTTGGGGCCGCGGCCGAAGGGCAGCCGCCATTAGATGAGTTGGGTTGGAGATGCTAGTGCTCTAGTCTATGAGGCGCGTGGCATACTTCGCCTCTAGTAATTAGGGCCGTTCGACCAGGAAGCTTGCCTCATCTATTGCTCCGGCAAGAGGGGCTTCCAAACATGGCATGCGGCAGGCTGCCTTTCCGCAAGACATTGGGGGTCTAGGACTCCTTGGGGGTACTGTGCGCACACGACACAACCCTGGGGGTCCAGACACTTGCAGTGCGGCGAAGTATTCTCATTCCCATAGCGCTTTCGTGCAGCATCGAGTGTAGCTTTTTAAAGGGAACATTTCGGGTTACTTTGCTGTAACCCTGTTCCCTGAAAAAGTGGGAACGAGATGCTGCGCTCCAATGCCGCACTGCATGAGTGACTGGACATCCTTCAGATAAAATTGACCTGAGGGTGTTTCCAGTTCATGCCTATTTATAACCTCCAAGCGCACCTCATCGGTTGATGTCACCTGCCTGAGGTTATACATACAAAATATTTGGCATGTTTGACACACACGTGCTTCACAATCGGTCACGAGGAATCGTTTCCCATAGCACTTTTGCGCAGCATCTCGTTCCCGCTTTTTCAGGGAACTGGGTTACAGCAAAGTAACCCGAGACGTTCTTAGTGCACCACATGGAGAGGACATTGATGGAATGACGGACTGCATCAAGGAGTATATTAACTTCTGTGTTGACACCTGTGTATGGATGAAAAAATATTCGCTGTTTCCTCAACAACAAACCCTGGGTCACCAAGGACATTAAAGCGTGTTTAAATGTAAAAAAAAAAAAAAATTTTTAAGTGCTTTCAGGTCTGGTGATAAGGAAGCAGCAAAAAAAGCTCAAAGAATGCTAACTGGTAATATCAAAGAGGGGAATGAGTCATACAGAAGAAAACTGGAACAAAGGGTTAAACAGAACAACACGAGAAAGGTGTGGAGAGGCATGAAGAGCATCACTGGCTATAAGACAAGCGGCCAGGCCATTGAGGGAAACGTGGAACGTGCAAACAACCTCAACACTTTCTTTAAAAGATTTGATGTCCCTATGTCTCACATTTTTCCCGGCTTCAGCCTCAATCCACACTTTCCTGCTCCCATGTCTTCCCTACACAGAAAACAGTCACTACTCCTGCACTCTTAGCAATCAATATCTAAGTGGATCAAGGAAAACATGGCCTGAGTAAGCTCAGCCCTACAAAAGCTGTAGGTCCGGATAGGATCAATCCTACTGTACTGAAATCTTGTGATCCCCAACTCTGTAGTGTCCTCTAGTACCTCTTTAGCCTTGAGTCTGAAGCAATTTTCCTCTGGGATTGATAAAGTTCTTTGAATCTTAAATAAAACTGATTTAATTCTAATAAATTACAAGATCACTAACATGCTGTTACCCGCAGTTAATTATTAATGATGTTAGCTGTTTGTACTTTATTTTTGTAATTGTGTGTGTGTGTGTGTCGGCATGGATGTATACGTATGCTGAACTGCTCACATAAAAATTCATGCTCTTATCTACTTCAAATAGAGAAAATTCCAACTGATAAACAAAGTTCTATTTTCATAGTTTCTTGATAGTGGGGCATGGTTCCTGTCCTTTGCATGCAGATATGAGAGTTGAGTTAACTCATTTGCAAGTTATCTAAAACAAACAAACAAACAAAAATATTGGGTTATCTTTAGTTCACACCTATGTATTGTCACTAAACATAAATTGACATAAGTGGAAAGTTGGGACTGACATCCATTCAGGTTTGACATTATGTTGTGTCTAAATACATTCTTCATAGTTTGATTTACTGTTCATGTTCAATCTCCCACTGCATTTACTGTCAGGCTAAAATATCATGATCTGCTCATAAAACACACAAATGAATAAGAGATCAGATGAGTACCATTAAGATATAAATACAAGCTTTTAGGATGAGATACATTTTGTAGTATACATTCAGTATACATTTTGAAAGTCCAAAACAGCATTATTACCACCTGCAAGCTTTTATAGATATTTGCAAGTGCAAGATCATTTGATTTTCAACCCTGACACATCCAATCATTAAACAGATGTTTAAAAGCAGTCACCAAAATATTACCAGCACTTTATGTCAGCGCTAATGACAACCCACGCTGATGTCATCAGAGCTCTGTGCGAGATTGCTTTAAACCTTTTGAAAGGGAATATCCCTGTGTCCAAACATCAGTATAAGAAACTCTAGCGACAGAAGAAACACATTAGACTGATCGCGGACAAGAAGACCCCCGTATCCAAGAAAAGAAAAAAAAAAAACAGGCAGTTTTCTTCTACCATTACTCAGCACGGCTCTACCGTTCGTAGCGCAGCTGATCGGCGGTGCCATTTCTAAATAAATGAAGAATGACCTCGCAGAAAATGTTTCTCATCTCCCCTGAACAACTAAACCATCTAAACGAGAAGGTTAAGCACGGCAAAGATATCAGAGAAAGAGCCGAAAATGAGCTGGATGAGAATGAGAAGATGAGAGAGATACTGGATCAGAAAGGGATATCGCCCGACGAAAAAATAAAAAAGTACAACGTTCTACTGCAAAGATACCTTATTCTTCAGAAACAGAAGCAAGGCGAGACTCGAGAGATCGCCCTTACTTTACCAAAAAAAGCCGAAAGCCTTGTCGAGGCTCAGAAAGAAAAAAAAGACGTTATTTTAAAAGACTTTATCGAATGCATTAACCCCCGTTTCAAAAGGAATGCCACTTATATTTAACATAAGATATCAGAGGCCTCGGGACCGGGGGAGTGGAACGAAAATGGGGAGTTTATTTTTAAGAAGCGTGTGATTAACAGTTCCCACATAGTCGATCTGATGAAACATTTAACAAGCACCCGCAAGATGTCTCTTAACAGGCGCCCCGCGGGCTGGAACGCTTTTGTACAGACACTCTCAAGCCGGAATATCCCATTATCGACCATCCCCAACAGCAACGCGCGGCGGGACATTGAATCGTTTAAAGACGGTGGCGCTGACGTCTCGACGGGTAAAAGTTACGACACTGATACCACAGCCTCTCCGCCGCATGCCGAGACACCCCCTCTATCAGTATTTGAAAAAAAGAAAAAGAAGAGGAAGATGATGCGACTCGCAAATATTTCACCTCGATGGGTTAATTTCTCATAAAATGAATGAATAAACAACAATGTTTCTGTCCGTTTAAAGTAAAATCTTTATTGATTCAAATATAAGGTATCAGGTCTTTTTTCACTCTTTCGAATATATATCAAGGTAAATAAAGAATAATAGTGGTAAAATAAAAAAGGGGTATCACACTCTTTTGACCATATATCAAGGTTTATGAAAAAAATAAATAAAAAAAACACATACACAGAGAAGAATCGTAATACAAGTTACATATTATGACACTCAAACATCTTCAGAGAGCAGCCAGTGTGATTAAATAGACCCGCTCGACGACTCCTTATACAGCTCTGATATCTGTTCATAAACTCAGACACCATCCTGTCATTTTTTATTACATCATCTCTGTAAAACGATAGCACGTCCTCGTACGCCACTCTGTACTCACTGTGCCCTATAACACAGATAATACACGCAATGTTCACCGCAGACAGCCGACACGGGGCTCTGCAATTGTCTGTTATGGTAAAAAATGTTTTTCACTCCTCTCTGATTTTTCAAAAAATCCAGGATTGTTTTTGGATAATACATAAAGTCAGGGGGGAAACCAAAAAAGTCAAAAAAGCTCGCTTACCTGTCGGCGTCCAGAGAGAGAGCGATCCAATGTTCTCCGGGCATGTGTCAAGGGTGCGTGTTAACTATGAGATAGGCCGGTCGAAGAAAGCTTTTTGATAGCATAGGTAGCTCATCAGAGGCATAAACGCCGCTGAACGAATCTCCCAGTAGATGACGAAGAAGATTTTCCAGTTGATGATTGTTCATTTTTTCCCCTCCTTCGGCGGAATTTATTTAGTAATAGTCGAGTAGGATGTTTCTTTTAGAGTTTATTTCATGAATCAAATTGTAACAGGCGTACACTAACAGCGTAGTTGTGTGAGAAAGTGGGGTGCGAAAACGTAATTCAAGCCTTAAAGAACCACTGGATACGGGAGAAACAGCCTCTGTGTCTTCGGAGGGGCTAAGATTAAAAACAAATAAAGCGTATCCCTTGTGGAAATCCTGTCTGTCGATGGCGAGTGGTAGATCTTTCAGATGTCTCCCTGTAGCTGTAAATATGTTGTAAAACTCTCTGACGGCTAAGCCGCTGTTGAATTGAGGTTGAAACGCTTTGGCGGGGATCTGTCTACCGTCTTGACACAGCGCCAGTCATTCAACGTCGTTGTGTATGAAGTTAAACGGTGAAAGGTCACATTTACCTGTGAACGCTTCGTGATTCACCATAGCCAGTACCACGTATTTGGAGGTAGCCACCAGAACCAGATTCTCGTGATTACACACGCGCAAATTTTTCAGGATAGAGTAGGTCTTCACGTTTATACGCGAAATAGGATACAAGGCATTGCCTCGTGCCAAGGCTGAAGGAATCTCCCTAGATTCCTGACTGAATCGAGCCCTCTGAACCAGGCCTTGATTGGGGCCGTTTACCACCACCACTGAATCCATGGCTCCCGCTGTGTCTTTGTAAAACAGACCTGCGCTGAATTGACTTTTCAGAGTATCCTTTGAATAATTCAGCAAGGTCTCTATCATAGCCCTGTAAGGGTGCGTTGCGCTGGCTTGAAAAATTAATCGATCGCCCAATGTATGATGAGGCTTAGCAACCTTGAAACCCTTTTTTACCAAAGGTATTATAAAACGAAACAGTCTCGGAAAAACCGACCCGACTCCTCGTCCGTACATGACCGGGGCGCCGTTAAAGCCCGGTAATCCGCCCACTTGGTTCTCGTAATAAGTTACAAAACGCCTGGGGTCCGCTCTGTAAGTTAACAAGGCCATAATGACGTTTTAACAGGTCTGAAATCGAGCGTGAGTAGCGTCTTACCGTAGGTGAAGACTACCTGTTTATTCTGATCATATTTAATCTCCACGTGTATGTTTTCAATATGATTCTTAGCCACGGGTATGTAATGGAGGGTGCCGTATGAGCGAGTGATAACATCTCCATATTTCCCCTCTATTTTAACCGCGCGTAGCAGAGGCGCGTATGCGTCACCTACGATCTGCGGAGTGATGACTTAAAAAAAAGAGTATCCTTTATTTTGTTTAAACTCATTTTATTTTTATATATAAAATGTTATACATGAAGAAAAAAGAAACAACCACGTTTGATTACTTTTAAAGCTTTCATAAGGAATACATTGGCATTTCTTTACAAAACATCATTTTTTTTTAACATCATACAAGAAAAAATCAATCAGAATAGTAATATTAGCTGTGTTTGATTACTTTCAAAACTTGCGTAAGGATTACATTACCATTTCTATACAATACAACATCATGAATTTTCCTAATGTCGTTAACTACTTCTACAGAATGATTGTTTTTTATAAAAATAACCATAATATCAACAAACAAAAGTGGACAACGTAAAGTGTAAACATATGATGCATGCCCATTTCTTTTTCACTTAAAACATCAATAATCTTACAAAAGGTAATGACTGAGGAATTCACATTCAGCTGTAATATTGCCTGCACAAGCTCGGCCCAGTTTGCAGAACCGGTTACAGATTTAATAATACACAGAATCTCTTCAAATCTCTTTACATCGTCAGGTACACACATGAAATTCGATTTAAACTTCAAAGCGTCGTCGACTCTGTTTTCGATTACTTTAATTACCAGTCTCTGCATCTCGCTGCTCACCAGATACTCGTGCGCATACGAGCTCAATTTTTGCAGGCAGTTACCCATCTTCTTCAGACCTCGTTCCCATACCAAAGTTCACAACTTTTTCCAAGCTTCGGTTCTTTGGCGTAGTATCGTCCTATCCGGTTAAGTCTTTCAGTATATGTATAAGCGTCTCTTCGATGCCCTTGGTAGTTCTCAGCTCATGCAGATAGGCAGGGGTAGCTCAGTGGTTAGGGCATTGGACTACGGTTCGGAAGATCCCAGGTTCAAACCCCACAACCACCAAGTTGCCACTGTTGGGCCCTTGAGCAAGGCCCTTAACCCTTAACTGCTCAGATGTGTAATGAGATTAAAAAAAAAAAAAAAATGTAAGTCGCTCTGGATAAGAGCGTCTGCCAAATGCCTAAATGTAAATGTAAATGTCTCGGACACCCCGCGCAGTTTAACCTCGTCCGCTGGTGACAGACTGTTCGCTTCCAGAAAGCGCAGAATGGACGGAATAAAATGATCAGTCCATAGTCTCTTCTGCACTTCTTCAAAGTTATCGTGGACAAAGTCATCCGTAAAACCCCACAGACACTCGTTGTGTTTCTGACTAGGATGGTCTACGATACAACCGTAGCAGGTTTCTTCTCGGTAGCGATACACGACTATAGACAACAGCCTTGTCACCACAGTTTTTATCGCATCCAGATGAAAACGAGAAAGCCATCCGTCTGTCTCATCACCATCATGACGCAGCGTAACCGTCGCGCACTCGCAGCCCTCCTAGTCGCACTGCTGACTTTCAGACATTGTTGAAGACACCGAAGTTTGTGCTGAGTCGCTCGCCAAGACACTGCTGACATAAATTCAGAAAACGTGACGGATGGAACGATGCTGCGAACTAGAGGGATTTAAACTAGCCGCCTGAAGAAAAGGCAGAGCTAGAAGAGAGCGCGCCTCGTCACGAGCCGAGCCCTCCAATCACGACTCTTGTGGAAAAGTCCTGTAATTCGCTCCCCGAAAACTTCGTGCATTCTGATCCAGGCGTCGATCGGGACGTTCAGAGTCGGGTAAAAAACACCACACTCTGTGTTGAAACACTCCACGGTCACCGATCCCTCTGGCTCGTTCCCGCTGGTCAAGCCCCAGCTGACACGGTAAAACCATTTAGCCGTAGCTGCTTCTTTTGTCTCCCATATTATTCTCATCAGTCTTTTCTTCGATTTACTTTGCAGCACAGTCTTTGTTGTTGTTTCATCGACACGAGTTTCTTCTTCTTCTTCAATTTCGTGCCAGAGATTTAAGTTCTCACTCTCACTCGCTGGTAAGGCTCCTTTAACCTTCTTCTTTTCTTTAAGTAACTTGAAAATCATCAAGCTTAACACACCCCAGTTGCTTAAGGTGATCGTTATTTTTTCAACACACGTGTTAAATTTTTTACCATTCTCCAGTTTGTAGAAAAACATCCCCCTATCTAAGTATTTAAACACAAATTCCCACTTGCACCCGTGATCCAGACGCATCTCTTCCCGAAGCGATTCACGCGGTGGTCGCTGAGTTCGACGCAAATACATAACACGTTTCTTCGGAGCTCTAGTCAAAGACGACTCATACACAGCCGTCAAAGGCAGCTCCGAAATTATACCCTCATAAACATTCATTTTCACTGATAATATTAATAATAATAATAAAACAAAACACAAAACACCTACGATTAACTTCTTGCATCAACATAAAAAATAGAACGATGTCTAATGCATAAGCAGTCATAAAAAGTCATAAAACATCCTAAGGGTCATCCAAAGGTCAACTAAAAGGTAGAAAGTGTAGAAAGTAGAATATGAAGAATGTAGAAAGATCAGAGCAAAGACTAGTGAACAAAAAATGTCAGAACTGCCATGTGATAGAATAACACCAGATCACCCACCGTTCACTAATGTAGGGGTAGACTATTTTGGACCCTTCGAGGTCAAATAAGGTAGAAGTAATGTTAAAAGATATGGTGTCTTGTTTACTTGTCTGACAACAAGAGCCGTGCACGTTGAAGTTGTCATTAGAGAAAGTTTACAGTCAGAAAGATCTTAAGGTCCGTACTAAAAGAACAAACACTGAACGTGTGAGGTGGAAGCAATAATGAACGACCATCCCCTTACCACTGCTACAAATGACCCCACAGACCTGGAGCCCCTGACACCTAACCACCTGCTGCTGATGAAAAAACAGCCAAAAAAGAGGACATTTACGCACGTCGCAAGTGGAAGCAAATTCAATACCTTGCTGACTTATTCTGGAAGCGATGGATGTGTGAATACTTGCCCTTGCTTCAGGAGCGCCAAAAATGGTCTCAAATGAGAAAAAACCTCTCGATTGGAGACGTAGTTTTAATAATTGATGAGTCTTCTCCAAGAAATTCATGGGTCGTCGGATGGATCACAAAAGTATTACCTGATAAAAAAAGGACTTGTGAGACGTGTGCTGGTCAAAACTAAAACCAGTACACTGAAAAGACCCATTGATAAGCTGTGCCTCATACTGTATGTGAAATGGACTGTTAATTACCTTATAAAGTAGTTCTGTTCCTTTCATTTGGTACGCAACAATATGAATAGTCTCCCTGCCTGTCAGTTAGGGGCTGGAAATGTAAGGGCCATATTTCATTCTTGTGATTTGTTGTTGTGTTTATTTCATTTCAATTTATTAATTAAGCATTATACATTAAGTCCATTGAGTTTGATAATTGTTTAGTTGTTGTTAAGACATGGAAGGATACAGAAAGGTGTGGAGCACACAAGCTTTTGACCGTGATACTGTAAGCTAAAAGATATAGTAAAATAAGTTGTTATAACTGTAATCTACTGAAGCCATAGAACACAGCAAACGACTTGTTGTGACTACAGTGGATTTATGCAAGAAACCGTTGTACTTTGATGTTGAATATAAAACAAGAGAAAGAAATCAACGGACGTCTGGAGTCGTGAGTAACACTGTGAACACTTGTGAATAACATGCACGTACAGTAAGATATAATCATTCCATTCATTATTATTTAATAATTGTCAAATTGCTGCAGTATGTGGCATGTGCTCCTATGAAAAATATAATAACATTGGATGGAAACTCCACTTTATTTTAGGTAATGTATTGGGACAAGGTAAAACATTATAATATGCTGTAAATAGTAGAATAAAATACAATAACAAAATACAAAATAATTTTTATTTTATTACTAAATAATATTTTTTATAATTAATTAAAATTATTAGAAGACTTTTAAACTCAATGATGGTTCCTGATTTTTTTTTTTTTCTACATTTTAAAGGAATGCTGAAGGCGTCCAAAAAAATGCATTAATCTCCTTTGAACAGTTAATGGTGAGATGTTTCTGCTACTTCTGCTCTGTAACGCCTCTAATCTGAGGTGCTGTTAATTGGTCATTTTTCAGGCTGATAACTCTAAATGAACTTCTCGTCTGAGGCAGAGGTAGGTTTTGGTCTCGTTCTCCTGGGACGGCCTTCATGAGAGCCAGTTTCATTATGGTGCTTGACGGATTTTGCAAATGCACTTGACAATACTGTTCTTGCAAGAATTATTACAGAAAGGCTGACATCTGTGTCCTAAAATAACAACTAACTGTTGTTTTTGTTGTTTTACATAATTACCTAATTCCATATGTGTTATTTTATAGTTTTGAAATCCCCAGTATTGTTGTAGAATGTAGAAAATAAATCACTAAACAAAAACAAAGAAATTTTCAAGTGACCCCAAACTTTTGAACAGTAGTGAACATCAAAGGTGAGAAGAGGGATTACAGTAACTGAGCGCATTGTATATACTGTAACTGAAAACTTCCTTTTGTAAAGTAAAAGTACAAGCTGCGGGTTTCCGCACGGCAACAAACAGCTTTATTTCAGTCATAAATTCACAATGACATTCCAGCTATTATTTCTTCCATCCATGATAAAATAATGGATGAAATAATGATTCAATGCTTTACACACACACACACACACACACACACACACACACATATATATATATATATATATATATATATATATATATATATATATATATTTATATTGTTCAGTCATGTCTGTCATGTCTGTTGGCATATTCACGAATCAGGACATTTGCATAGTTAGCACTATCAGATAGCTAACTATCAGGAAATTAATTTTAAGAATATTTAAACTGAGGCATTGCCATGTCTTTTATTGTTTTGTCCCTGTTAAGACATAAATTATAAGAAACTTACTATGAATTTCAAAGCACAAATTTGTGCATCTCATATCATCATTATGAAAATAATATGAAGCACATATACACACATTCATTATAAGAGATCTGTTGTAAAACAAAATAAAATTCATGTTTGCTTCAGCATTAAAAAAAACAAAATTGTTTTAGGCTAACTAATTATACATTATATCGTTGTACTTTAAGATAAAGTCCTTCCATGCGCCATCTGGTGGATATTCAGTGAAGCACAACACATTTATTTAAATTCCCGAAGTTGCTTGCGGCAATCGGCAGCATGCCACGCGCCAAATTGCGTCATCTTGCGGAAAAAAAGGTGCATTCCTAATGGCCACATCTGTACATGCCTATGTAGTGCATCTAAATTCGGTAAGCATTTGAGCCAATGAGTTGATGCCAATGTAGGTGTCTTTGTATTTTTGGGTTTGTCCTTCCTGCTCTGTTGGCCAGTATTCAATCCATGTCTGCTCACCCAAGATGTACTGCAACCTGACAAATTGAAAATTATACAAATGAGGGTCCAATCAAGCAGGATTCAAAATTACAGAAACTCATGTTTGACCTCTTTCACTACACTAATTTTATCCCATGATGCCCTTGGTGATTAGTTGATGAGTTAACATACTTTCCGTCTATCCTTGGTAGGTCAATGCTTCGGCCCATGATGAGGTAACTCTTGCCTTGTTCAAATCCAAAAAAATCCCTGCAGTTAGCATGACCCATGAAGCTCCTCACTTTGTCATGTACATCTTGTTCAGAACCTGTTGAATAAAACCCAAACACATGAATTTTGATGGAAATGCCTTATCTTAAGAGATAACCTGGAAATTTCCTTGTCTCTATCTTTTGTAAAATAATTCTGAAGGTGTCCAAAATATTCAATAATGTCCTTTAAACTGTTGATATTGAGATCTGTCTATACAGTACTTGTGCTCTGTAAAGCATTGAGCTTGATGGGTTTTGCAAATTCGCTGACCTTCCTGTTTTAAAATAACAATTGGTTATTAGTACAGTGGAACCTCGGATTACAAGTAACGCGGTTTATGAGTGTTCCAAAAAGGAGCAAGGATTTTTAATAAATTTTGACTTAAAAACGAGCATTGTTTTGGTTTACGAGGACCGAGTATCATGTATCACGCATGCGCTACTTGTTTTGACACCAAGCCTTGCGTCATCACAACTAAGCCAACGGTTTTTCTCTCTCTTGCGGTGCAGAATTGTAAGTATTCGTCTCCCCTGCACGGTGAATACACACACGCGCGTTGTGTGTGTGTGTAATGTGCGCGCACACACACACACACACACACACATTAACGGAGAGACCGTTTTTAAAACCCGTAAAAAATTAGCAAGGAACATCGGTAGTCACACTTGTGTGAGCGCATACTAACGGAATAATAATAAAATAAAAAAATTAAATTAAATTAAAATTTAAATAAAATTAGCTAGGGGTTTGTTCTTTGTACGTCGCTTGACACATCCGAGATGATCTGACACATCCAAGATGAGATCATCGTGCTAATTACGATCCGGCTAAGTTGGTTCTTCGAGCTCACATGTTGTTATGATTAGTATAGCTGGATTGAGTTGTCTAGGATTATTGCGCGTTCGTGCGTTGGTTTAAAAGGCGATATGCATCGACAATAGAAACACTGATCACAAGCCCTTTGATTGGTTGACGAAATGACCAGAGAGCTGTTAAATTTTTTTTGTAACACGTGTTATGCGCTGAAATGCTCCCCTGCCATGGATATATATATATATATATATATATATATATATATATATATATATATATATATATATATATATACACTCAGCAAAAAAGAAACTTATAGAAACTTATTATAAAATAAATGTATAGGTTTATTATTAAATATTATTTTATTATTATGATAAACCCTAGGCACGAGACAGTCATCAACACCATTAATACAAATTCTTGTATAATGTTTATTTTGTGACACATTTATTTTTCAGGGGTTTGTCATGAATATGCAAATAAATAATTATATATAATAAAAATAAATATTTTTTAAATTATAACTTATATAAACTAAACAAATTTTATTATAACAAACAATATAAAAGTATACATGTATTTAAAAAAATATTAATATTTTTTCATATACAACATATTTATTTTCATATTGCTTATTTTATTTTATTGTCTTATGTAATTTGTAAACCATAAACCTATAAATTTATGTTCTAATATAATAATTAATAGCAATTATGTGTGTGTGTGGGGGTCCATGGCAGGGGGGCATTTCAGCGCATAACACGTGTTACAAAAAAAAAATTGAGCCGCTCTTTTTCCATTTCGTCAACCAATCGCAGGGCTTGTGATCAGTGTTTCTACTGTCGATGCATATCGCCTTTTAAACCAACGCACGAACGCGCAATAATCCTAGACAACTCAATCCAGCTATACTAATCATCAACAACAGGTAAGCTCGAAGAACCAATTTAGCCGGATTATAATTAGCACGATGATCTCATCTTAGATGTGTCAGTTCATCTCGAATGTGTCAAGCAACGTACGAAGAACGGACCCCTGATTAATTTTGTTAAATTAATAATAATAAATAAATTTTCCCTCTGCATTTCCTGCCTGTGCAGTTACTCGTGCCCAGTCAAAGAAATTTGGGGAGGTAGTGGATCTTTCAAACTCCTTTCTAATTAATGAACCTGACCCTGTAGAGTGTGTTTTGTCCATAGCTCCAGACCCTGACGCTGTAGACTCTGAAGGATTAACTTCTGAAGCTCCTCATAAGGCAGGTAGGGAGCACTTATCTGCTGCACAAAAAGCAGACCCTTCCCTAGCAAAGTGCATATTGGCTGCAAACAGCACTTCTAAAGTGCCTAATACAGGGGTGGTTTACTTCTGGGAACATGGGTTGTTAATGCGTAGATGGAAGCCCCAGCAAGAGGATTTAGGTTGGCAGGAAGTGCGGCAGATTGTCTTACCTGCTAGTTATCGACAGCAAGTCTTGAAACTCGCCCATGAAAATGTCTTGTCTGGTCATGTAGGGATAACAAAAACCTACCAACGCATTACAAGGTACTTTTTCTGGCCTGGTATTAAGTCAGCCGTGGCCAAGTTCTGTAAATCCTGTCACATATGTCAAATAGCAGGTCAACCCAATCAGAAAATTCCACCTGCACCTCTATGCCCTATCCCAGCTGTGGGTGAGCCGTTTGAACGCTTAATTGTTGACTGTGTTGGACCATTGCCCAAAGCTAAATCAGGTCACCAATATATTTTGACTATCATGTGTGCTGCAACTCGCTTCCCTGAGGCTATTCCCATACGCACTCTGAAATCTAAGGTTGTTGTGAAGGAGTTGCTTAGATTTTGTACAACTTTTGGATTGCCAAAAGTAATTCAGAGTGATCAAGGGACAAACTTCACTTCTAAGGTTTTTAAACAATCTCTTGAAACACTTGGCATAAATCACCAAATGTCAACTGCGTACCACCCTGAGAGTAAAGGGGCACTCGAAAGGTTTCATCAAACCTTGAAAAATCTGCTGCATCGATATTGTATAGAGACTGGGAAAGACTGGGTGGAGGGTCTTCCTTTCCTGATGTGTGCAATAAGAGAGTTGGTGCAAGAATCCCTTGGCTTCAGCCCCTCTGAACTTGTTTTTGGCCACACAGTTCGTGGCCCTTTAAAGTTGCTAAGTGAACAGTTGCTGAATCAAAGTTCTAAACCCATTCCTGTCGATGACTGTCACTTCTATCCGTGAGAGGCTGCACAAAGCACAAAATCTTGCCAAACTTCATCTTTCCACTGCTCAAACTAAGATGAAGGCTCATTTTGACAAGAAGTCGGTAAAAAGAGACTTTCAGCCGGGCAATCCTGTGCTGGTTTTACTTCCATCCCCTGGTACTATGTCGCATGCAAGGTTCTCCGGGCCATATCTGGTCGAAAAGAAGTTGAATGAGACAAACTTTCTTGTTGCCACTCCTGACAGAAAGTGTAAAAGCCGTGTCTGTCATGTAAACAGACTGAAGTCCTATGTGGATAGGGCTTCCTCTGAAATGTCTGGGGGTCAGGCTAAGAATTCTCAATTGCCTGCCTCTATTGCCACTGTGGGTGTAGTGGCAAACTACTCTTTAGAAGAGGATGGTTTGATGAACAGTGACGTTCCCCTTTCCTCTACTCATTTAAAGAACTCGGTCATCCTGAAGGAACTGCCACAGTTTCTCTCTCATTTGGATGAGAAACAGTTTAAGAATTTAACCAAGTTGTTGAATGCCTTTCCTACCTTATTTAGTGATGTTCCAGGTAGAACCACAGTGTGTGTTCATGACATTGATGTTGGGGATGCTACCCCTATTAAGCAGCATCCTTACAGGGTAAATCCACAGAAACGAATGATCATGCAGACGGAGGTTGAATATATGCTGCATCATGACATTGCTGTGCACAGCCAAAGTCCATGGAGCTCTCCTTGCTTGCTTGTCCCAAAGCCTGATAATACTTTTCGGTTTTGCACTGATTATCGAAAGGTCAACAATGTAAAGAAACCTGACTCATTCCCCCTTCCTAGAATGGAAGATTGTGTAGACCGAGTAGGGGTAGCGAAATATGTCACCAAACTGGATTTGCTAAAAGGCTATTGGCAAGTGCCTCTTACAGCACGTGCCTCCGAAGTTTCTGCATTTGTCACCCCTGATAGTTTCTTACAGTACAAAGTACTAGCATTTGGGATGCGAAATGCACCTGCTACATTTCAACGCATGATGCATCAGATACTATCAGATGTGCCAAATAGTGAAGTGTACTGTATCTGGATGATATTGTAGTGCATTCAGATAACTGGACAGACCACCTAAGGACCATTGAAAAGGTTTTCAAGCGCCTGGCTGCAGCTTCATTAACCCTGAACCTTGCCAAATGTGAATTTGCAAAAGGAGTCGTCACCTACTTGGGTAAACAGGTAGGCCATGGAATGGTTAAACCTGTTGAGGCAAAGATTTCAGCCATCCTTGAATTCCCTGTGCCTTGCAACAAACGTGAACTGAGACGTTTCCTAGGTATGACAGGATACTACCGAAGTTTTTGTCCCAATTTCTCTACCCTTGACTCACAGATCTCCTCAGTATCAATCGAAAGTTCTTATGGAACAAGGATTGTCAGCTGGCATTTGAAGCTGCCAAAGATCTGCTTTGTCATGCACCTGTCCTATCTGCTCCAAACTTCAAAGTACCCTTTAGGCTGCAAGTAGATGCAAGCGCTGTAGGAGCGGGAGCAGTCCTGCTACAGGAAGATAAATACCATATTGAACATCCTGTGTCCTATTTCTCTAAAAAGTTCTCAAAAACACAACGAAACTATAGTGTAATTGAAAAGGAGGCATTAGCATTGTTGTTTGCTTTACAGCATTTTGATGTGTATTTGGGAAGTAATTCCAATCCAATCATTGTGTACACTGACCATAACCCTCTAGTGTTTCTTTCTCGAATGTCAGGTTCCAACCAAAGATTGCTGCGATGGTCTCTTGCTGTCCAAGGATACAATCTGGACATTCGTCACAAGAAAGGTTCTGAAAATGTTATGGCCGATGCTCTTTCGAGAGTATGAGATTGTTTCTTGTTGACCCTTTCACAGCTGCGCTGAGTAGTGGATGTGTGTGTATGTGTGGGGGGGTGTTAACTACAAACTTTTGGTTTGTGTTCTTGGTGGTGGGGGTGTTGCATCCCTAGGAATGTATGCATATTAATATTCATTTGGGGTGTTGTTTTTTCCCGCCCTTTGGGTGTGGCTGTCTGGTTCCTGTGCTGTGCTCTCTCACTCTCTGCTTGCTTGGCAGTTAAATGCTCCCAGGTGATGCCAATCAGAGGGTGGCTACAGACGGTGCTACAAAAGATCAGTGCACGCATTCCCGAGGAGAAGCTCACTTCTCCCCTGCTCCAGAATTGTGTTAGGGGGCCTGCTATCAATATAATTGTTGTTGTGGTGCAAGTATCAATGACTATAGATAATGGATCACTGAGTAGGTTGTGTGTTTATTTTCTATAGTTGGTGCAACCTACTTTAATATATATTTTCTCTTTGTTAAAGGTACTAAGAGGTATTGTAACTTTGTTTCTTTTTATTATAGTTAAATGGGAAGCATAGGGAGAGGGTGCCCTTTTATTTTCCTTACACCATGTTTATCCCTGTTTTTCAGCTAGTAAGGGAGTGGAGGAAAGCCTTTGTTGATTATTTCTTTTATTTTACTCTGTTAGGTTATTTAGTACTCCCTCAAACAGCAATAAGTGTGTTTTGTTTATGTTGGCCTTGACCCTCTCCTGAAATCATTTATTTCTCCCATCTTTTTAGTAAATAAACCCTTGCTTAATTATTAAAAGTGTTGTTGCATTTCTGGGGCAGTGGACTGAAGTGATCCTTCCACATTTTTGTTAATTTCTTCCTTATAAGTTTTATTTCTTTTGTTACCCTCACTCCCACCCCTGGACGTAAGGGAGAGGGATGTAACAAAGTATACATGTATTTAAAAAAATATTAATATTTTTTCATATACAACATATTTATTTTCATATTGCTTATTTTATTTTATTGTCTTATGTAATTTGTAAACCATAAACCTATAAATTTATGTTCTTATATAATAATTAATAGCAATTATGTGTGTGTGTGGGGGTCCATGGCAGGGGGGCATTTCAGCGCATAACACGTGTTACAAAAAAAAAAATTGAGCCGCTCTTTTTCCATTTCGTCAACCAATCGCAGGACTTGTGATCAGTGTTTCTACTGTCGATGCATATCGCCTTTTAAAACAACGCACGAACGCGCAATAATCCTATACAACTCAATCCAGCTATACTAATCATCAACAACAGGTGAGCTCGAAGAACCAATTTAGCCGGATTATAATTAGCACGATGATCTCATCTTAGATGTGTCAGTTCATCTCGAATGTGTCAAGCAACGTACGAAGAACGGACCCCTGATTAATTTTGTTTTTTGTTGTTGTTGTTTTACTTTACAGCAGCGATTTTGTTGGTATGCGCTCACGTGAGTGTGATTAGCGATGTTCCTTGCTAATTTTTAAACAGTTTTAAGAACGGACTCTCCGTTAATGTGTGTGTGTTTACATGCACATTACACACACACACACACACACACACACACACAGTGCCTGCATGCACAAACGGAAACACTTGTGTCTGAATTTGTTTTTACGTTTTTTTTTTTAAGGGTAAAATGCAGGTTAATTTGTTTTATTTTTACTTTATATTTTGTGTTAATTATTTTTATGTAGGTATTTTTTTGGGCTGTAGAATGAATAATTTGAGTTTCCATTATTTCCTATGGGGAAATTTAATTTGGTTTACGAGTGTTTTGGAATACGAGCCCACTTCCGGAACGAATTATGCTCGTAATCTGAGGTTCCATTATACTTGATTACTTAATTCCATATTTGTTATTTATTAATTTTAAAATCTCTAGTATTTAAAAGTGATTATGAAATTTTCTTTGTCTCTTTTTGAGTGTTACCACATACTACATAATATTTAAAAAGTCAGAGTGCCATGTACTATAGCTTCTATGGCATGTGTCTGTATTTTGCAGCCATAGCCTACTAGTCTACTGGCCTCCAAATCTTAATTCTGTAAGCAGTGTGCGTGTTATTCAAGTTAACTCAGCCCACACGTTTACATGTCAAAAGTCACTAAGTATTTGGACAGGATATAATTTCTGTCATTTGTCTCTGCACATCACTAAAATGAATTGCAACTAAGCAGTCAAGATTTAATTGATGTGCAGTCTTATATTTAATTCAAAAGGTTTAAAACTATTCCATTTAGGCATTATGTCTTTGTTTTCACAGGCTCAAATATAATTGGACAAATTATAATTAATTTAAATATACTACTTGGTCAAAAAATAACTGGTTGGTTTAAATAAGCAAAGATTTAAGAACTTGTATTGTGATCCTTGCTGCATTGGGTAATATGCTCTACCTGCAACATTTATTTATTTATTTATTTATTTATTTCATTATTTTAACCCTAACTTTGGCAGGTAGGTTCTTAAACAGCAATGCCTGAAGACATTGTGATTGTGAAAGGGAAAAATAAAGAAAGATAAAAAATGTTTCCCGAAGATTTGAATTATTGTCCTGAATCAAATGAAGAAAACAGCTTATGCGATTGCTGAGAAAATCTAGCACCACAGCAATTTGCCAATGATTAAACAATAATTAATAAAACAATACAAGGCTTTCTATTATTCATTCATAATTGATGAACATGTTTAATAGTCTTAATTCATCAACATATCAATATATGCATGATTAAATCATTAGTATAAATACTTGTACAAATAAAAAGTCCATAAGTTTGTGTAAATTCAGGAAAAAATAAACTCTTCGTATCCTACCCAGCCTACTTAGAAACTAACTATACATTTACTCATATAAAGATTAACTAATTTAATATTAGACTTCAGATCATATAATGCACATAGATTAATAATACACTGAAAAACATATGAGTTATAACGTCGTATTTTTATGTTTGCAATATTTAACAGATACACTTATCCAGAGCACGGTATAAAGTTGCTTTAGAAACTTTTTTTTTTATGTAAAAAAATGTTTTATTGAAAAAATCTAATGCAGGTTTGTGGATGTTAATCCATGCAGATGAGCTGTGCCAAGCCTTATCATTTCAAGATTCAAGATTTAAATAACTTCATTAATCCCAGAGGGAAATTGATTAAATTGCCTTTATGAGTATGTACACAAAGATGGGGAAAAAAAAACATGCATTATGTAAATTCAAATCATGAAAATACAAATTCCATGGACCATGCATGAAATGTAAATTATAAAAAATGAGTCAGAGAAAAATCAGTATTTTTCTGGCCAAAGCAATTTGTGGTAATTTCATGTAGACAATTGTGCATTTATTAAATTTAAATCATGAAACCAGTATTGTAAATCAAACCCAACCAAGGCTGGCGTGTATTGTTATGACTTGTACATCCATCTGCAACGATGAATTTTATTCGGCATTTCCTAAACTTGTGAAAACCTGGCAGAATTTTTGTTCGTTTGTTTGGTCTGATGTATGCAAACACATACACATAGCTTCTGTAAGAAAAACATAAACCGAGTGCAAAAGATGTGGAATATCTGATAAACAAGCCGGTTTGGGTTATCTTTTACTTTATAGCAGCTGTTACCAGCCTTTCTTTGTGATGTCACATTGCATAATGAATTGAAAACCTTATGGTTATACATAATCCTGGCATTGGTTTAATGCATACCTTTTGGTGTGAGTAAAGCACTGTTAGAGATATAGTACTGTAATCTACAGTCATACACTCAAATAACACATACCTTTTTTAAGGACCTTTTCAATCTTCATTTCATAGAAATCTGTGTTTGGGCTCAGATCCAGATTCAGAACTTTGACTTTGTAAACTACAAAATACATGCAGTAAAACAATATTATAATATATATATATATATATATATATATATATATATATATATATATACATACATACAGTACATACTCAGCAAAAAAAAAAACTTCCTCGGACTTTCAACTGTTTTTACTTTCAGTAAACTTAATGTGTAAATATTTGTATGAACACTAAAAGAGTCAACACCATAAGACATAAACTAAAAATGTTTCCCAATGTGTCCCTAAATGAAGGGAGGCTCAAAATCAAAAGTACCAGTCAGTATCTGGTGTGGCCACCAGCTGCTTGAAGTACTGCAGTGCATCTCCTCCTCATGGACTGCCTATTGTGGACAGTCTGAGCACTGATGGAGGGATTGTGTGTTCCTGGTGTGACTCGGGCAGTTGTTGTGGCCATCCTGTACCTGTCACGCAGGTGTGATATTCGGATGTACCGATCCTGTGCAGGCGTTGTTACACGTGGTCTTTCACTGCGAGGATGATCAGCTGTCCTTCCTGTCTCCCTGTAGTGCCGTCTTAGGTGTCTCACAGTGCGGACATGGCGATTTATCACCCTAGCCACATCAGTAGTCCTCATGCCTCCCTGCAGCATGCCTAATGCACGTTCACGCAGATGAGCAGGGACCCTGGGCATCTTTCTTTGGGTGTTTTTCACAGTCGGTAGACAAATCTCTTTAGTGTCCTGCGTTTTTAGAACTGTGACCTTAAATGCCTACTTTCTGTAAGCTGTTAAGGTCTTAACGACCATTCCACAGGTGCATGTTAATTAATTGATTATGGTTAATTGAACATGCATGGAAAACATTGTTTAAACCCTTTACAATGAAGATTTGTAAAGTTATTTGGATTTTTACAACATTATTGTTGAAATACACAGTCCTGAAAAAGGGACGTTTCTTTTTTTGCTGAGTATATATGTTTTTCATATTCACTATTGTTTTCATGTGTGTGATGTGCAATAGTGAAGTGTTTACCATAATCCATGCCGACATCACAAGCTTTCTTCTCACGCTCTTTCTCATCAATTTTCTCTTTCTTCTGGATACTGCAGTTTTCTGTTATAGGGAGACCATTTTTTTTAATTCATTTTCACAAATATGAACCCCCTCACCTCCATAGCTTAATTATTTAAATTTAACCACATAGTGGTTGTCAGAGATAACCCCCTTGGAGGGCGCTCTGTACCCACGGACTACTTTCTGATTTATTTTATAGTTGCTTATTGTTCCTAGTTTCACAGTCCAATCTTGTATCATTCATATCCTTAACTGTGTATCATATCAGGCTCCACACCCTTAATTGATGCAATATCTGTGGTCTTCATAGGCTTGTGACTTTGTGACTGCATAGACCATGAAGACTGGAGTGAAATGACATTGTCTTCTTTACAGATGAATTAATTACCTAAGTCCACAGCTGTTTATGACCTTAACATCACATGAATGTAATAGGAAGCATTACTTATCTATAAAATCAAAACGAAATGTTAAAATGTATATATATATATATATATATATATATATATATATATATATATATATATATATATATATATATATTTTATATATATTTGGGGGGGGGGCTATGATGGATCTGACTACCAAAGAGGAGCATGCATGATCAAGAAATGACAGAGAACTCTGTGAGACTCTTTGACGGAGGTCAAACAGCAACAGCAAACACACAAGGCAACTAAACTTTGCAGGCAGCCACCTTGTGTTGTGGCGGCAAGCCAGAAATGGTATGGAGCACATGGGAGAGAAAGATACAAGATCCCACAATACTCTCTGGAAGGACAGTGCAGAGTGAGCAATGCAGCAGAGCAGGGCAGGTTCCCAGCTGGTCACAAGGCATGCTCCCTTTAAAACACTGCAAAGATGAATCCAAAGGCAGTTGGTTAGGAGCAATAGTGGCAGCTACACGCTATTTAGTAGCATGCAAGTGAGATCATTATATAAATATATGGACACATGTTGCACTGCACTACCAGCTTTGCATGAAGTAGAATGGATGCAGGATCTCCTGAATTAAGGAATTGCACTTACTGTATCCCCCTGCTATTCTGGCTTGCCTTGTCCCAAGCCCCATTCCATTCCCCATGAACTAGTTTAGCTTAGTTTCTGTTCCAAGCCCCACTTTTACCTGCTTACCAAGACCCAATTACATCCTTACAATAAATTCCTGCTCCATCGCAAGCCCCATGCTTGGACTGACAAGAATTCCCTGACAAGAATTGCTTGGACTGACAAGAAATAGAACTAGAAATAAAAATAGAAATATGATGTACAAAATAGAAATATACTGTGCAAATTGAAATATACTGTACGGTGTGTGCAAATATGCATAGAGCAAAGTGTCTTAGTGCAGAGGTTATTAAAGTGTCTTTGTGCACTGGTCCAGGATGTAAACGTAAAACTGTAAAATGTAGTGTAGTTGTGAAGGTAGGTGTGCAAGGTTACTAAAGTGTCTTTGTGCAATGGTCCAGGATGTAACGTATGACATGTAGTGTATATATGAAGGAAGGTGAGCGTGTAATTGTCCATAGTGTTCATGGATGTAAGAAGATTGATAGATTTGACCAATTATGAAAATATTGTGTAGTTCTGCATAGTGGTGTGGTTGTGGTTGAGAGACCTTATCGCCTGCGGGAAGAAGCTCCTCCTCAGTCTCTCTGTGTTGGCCTTCAAGGAGCGGAATCGCTTTCCAGACCGCAACAGAGTAAACAGTCCGTTATTGGGGTGGCTGAGGTCCTTTACGATCTTCCTGGCCTTGGTCAAGCACCGCTTGCTGTAAATCGATTGCAGGTCAGGGAGCTCGATGCGGATAATGCGCTCAGCTGATCGCACCACCCTCTGTAGAGCTCGTCTGTCCTGCATGGTGCTGTTCCCGAACCAGGCCGTGATATTTCCCGTCAGGATGCTCTCGATGGTGCAGGAGTAGAAGTTCCTGAGCACCTTGGAGGGCAGTCTAAAGTCTCTCAAGCGTCTGAGGTGGTAGAGACGCTGTCGGGCCTTTTTTACCACGGTGTTGATGTGACAGGACCATGCCAGGTCCTGCGTGATGTGAACACCGAGGTATCTGAAGCTGTCCACTCTCTCCACTGGGCTCCTGTTGATGACGGGGGTCTGGTAGTTCCTCACCTGCTTTGTACTAAAGTCCACTATCAGCTCCTTTGTCTTACTGACGTTCAGGAGGAGATTGTTTCTCTGGCACCAGTTCTCCAGATTTCCAACCTCCTCCAGGTAGGCCGTCTCATCGTTGTTCGTGATCAGGCCCACCACAACAGTGTCGTCAGCAAACTTGATGATGGTGGTGGAGCTGGTAGTGGCCACGCAGTCGTGGGTGTACAGAGAGTACAGCAGGGGGCTCAGAACACAACCCTGGGGGGCTCCAGTGCTGAGAGTGAGGGAGGCTGAGACATGTCCGCCCATCCTTACTGCCTGTGCTCTGCCAGTTAGGAAGTTGGAGATCCACTGACATATAGATGAGCTGAGTCCCAGGTGCTCCAGCTTGGTGGTAAGTGTGGAGGGAATTATGGTATTAAATGCAGAACTGTAGTCGATGAAGAGCATTTTCACATAATTCCCCCTCCGAGTGTCCAGGTGAGTGAGAGATGTATGGAGGAGATGAGAGATTGCATCGTCCGTGGAACGGTTTGGACGATAAGCAAACTGTAGTGGGTCGAGTGTGTCTGGTAGTGAAGAGATGGTGAAGTCTCTGACCAGGCGTTCAAAGCACTTCATCACTACTGAAGTGAGGGCTACAGGGCGATAATCATTGAGGGTAGCAGGATGAGGTTTCTTTGGGACAGGAACAATAATGGACTCTTTGAAGCATGTGGGGATCACCGACTGAGATAAAGAGATGTTAAATATCTCAGTGAACACAGGTGCTAGCTGGTCTGCGCAGGCTTTGAGAATACGGCCTGAGATGCCGTCTGGTCCTGCTGCTTTCCTGGTGTTCACTCTCTTGAAGGCTCTCCTCACGTCATGCTCGGTGATGATGAACGCGCTTCCGGTGCTGGCAGTGACTTCCTGTCTGCAGCCGTTAGCGCCGCTAGCATTAGCATCGCTAGCGTCCTTAGCTGCAGCCTCGAAGCGAGCATAGAAAGTGTTCAGCTCGTCTGCCAGAGACACGTCTGCGTTTATCATACCGGATGTTGGTGCTTTATAATCCGTTATTGTCCTTAGTCCCTGCCACAGGCTCCTAGAGTCACTCTGTTGGAGCTGTGACTCTAGTTTCCTCCCGTAGCGCTGCTTCGCCTCTTTCACCGCCTTCCGGACGCTGTATGACGCAGCCTTGTACGGTTCCATGTCCCCCGACGCGAGTCCCGTGTTGTAGGCAGCGGTGCGAGATCTCAGAGCGTCGCGGATGGTTTTATCCACCCACGGCTTCTGGTTGGGAAACGTTTTAATAGTCTTTTTTTCTACGGTATCGTCCGCTAATTTCCCGATGAATCCCACAACCGCTTCCGTAAACACGCTGACGTCACCATCGGAGCTGTTTCTGAACATGTCCCAGTCTGCGTCATCGAGTGCGTCCTGTAACGCGGCCACCGATTGGTCCGTCCAGCGCGCGACCTCCCTCTGAACCGGAACTTCCTGTTTCAGCCTTTGTTTGTATTTTGGCATGAGGAAGATGGCGGCATGGTCGGATTTACCAAACGGTGGACAAGATTGTGCCTTGTAACCGTCCTTGACTGTGGTGTAGCAATGATCCAGTGTCCTTTCGCCCCTGGTGGGGCAGGTGATGTGCTGATAAAAGTTTGGCGCTGCACGTTTGAGGTTGGCACTATTAAAGTCCCCCGCCACAATAAGCGCAGCGTCCCGGTGTTGTGTTTGTTGTTGTGTGAGTGCCTCATGCAGCTCGCATAAGGCAGTGTCCGTGTCCGCTTGTGGTGGAATATAAACGGCGCTGATTATGACCGATGTAAACTCCCGAGGAAGGTAAAAAGGACGACACAGGATGGACAGTAGTTCCAGGTTTGGTGTGCAGGAGCGTGTGAGAGGAACAACGCTCGCGCTGTTGCACCAGCTGCTGTTCACCATTAAACACACGCCGCCTCCCCTTGACTTCCCCGAGTCCCGCGTCCTGTCCATGCGGTGAACCGAGAAGAACTCGGCCGGCTGGATGGCGTGGTCCGGCACCGCTGGGTTCAGCCATGTCTCGGTGAAGCAGAGGAGATTGCAGTCCCGAATGTCTCTCTGGAACTTTACCCTGGCCCTGAGGTCATCGAGCTTGTTTTCCAGTGACTGGACGTTGGCGAGCAGGATGCTAGGCAGAGGTGTGCGGTGTGCACATGCTCTCAGCCTGTTCCTGACGCCGGCTCGTTTCCCTCGGGGCCGCCGCTTCGCGTCGCGTCCTTTGTTGTCCCTCAGGATCTCACTCGGCCAGCTCGGATCCGGAGTTAAAAACGTCGAATTGTGAGTACATTGTATACCAATAGAAACAAGAGTGTCTCTATCATAACTAATGTACCCCATGGTGGTAATTTTGCCGGTTTTAAAACGCTGTAAACTAACTTAAAGAACAAAAACAAAGAAAAGGTGGTCGGAGCAGTCGTGACGGCAGCCGACCTCACCGGCGCCATCTTGAATCAAGAACCACAGGCCACAGGCCACAGGCTCTCTGCTGGAAAATGAGAAGATGCCCCACCAGAAAGAAATGTCCTGAGCCACCTGTGGCTCTCTGAAGTAGTGCCTTTTTTGGAGGGAGGGGTTCTGTCAGGGAGTAGCACCCATTGATTATGTTGTATTCTCTGTGGTTTTGGGACTCTTGCTTTGAAGCTGCTCATTGTTACTAATTTCACACTGATGTATCACAAATATCTTTAGTCGTAATTAGAAATATTATTTAAGCACTAATCTCATTTAGTGTCCTTGTCATACATTTGTTAAAATATAAACTGTTGCTAAATAGGTGGATTCTTTTTTATTATTGTAAAAAAAAAATGTCTGACCATCTGCAGTCCCTACAAACCCAAATATCCCATTGGTGATTTTTTTTTCTTTAGATAAAAAGTGAGATTAGCTGTTGGAATCAGAATTTATGAGATGTTTTCCTTATACCTTTCTCTTATACTGATTGTATTTATCAGCTGTGAATGTGTGTACCTTCAGCACACTGACACAGACCCTCCCGGTCACTGCACAATCTGTTTAGGGCTCCATCTTTCTTTACAGGATGGTAGAACTTCACACAGCGTTCCCCTATGAAAAATGCAAACATTAACCTAAGTGACGGTGTGGACTTGGTTGGATCTGTATTTGTGTACGTGTGTATGAGTGTATGCACACCAGTTACCTGGAGAATAATACTCATACACGGTGACACCAGCAGGTTGGAGCAAAGCTACGTTGATTATCTTGTGCACTCTAAAAACAACCCGGTCTGGTCTAGTGTGCGATACCTGACAGGAGAGCAAATCAGCTTCACCACAACACTTTTAATGACACTTTTATAATGCAAATGTAAAAAAATAGTTAAGATACCTTATCTAAATAAATGATGAGGGAGCCTCGTTCTGAAAGCTGCGTATCCATCTCAAACTTCTGAATGTATTTATCTCTTCCACTGGTTAGCTGAGATGAGAATATATAGGTCTCAGACATGTTCCCCATTTCAAAGTGTTTATATGCTTATTGTCCCGGTATTACTGTCACAAGGGCAGAACTATCTGTAACATCTGCCAGATTTCTGCTTACTTCTGTAAGGTCATTTTCATCCACTACAAATCCTGTCAGTAAGCCAATATCCAAAACAGTCATGGTGGCATATCTGTTTGCATCCCTAAACCTGGATTGATAGATTAAAACATGGGGAAAAAGTTAATTCATTATTTAGAACACCTGCATACATATTTATTTATACAACTAAAATCATCATGTGGCAACAGAGCAAGATACTAAATATAAAAAATATGCAGATACAGTCCAGCATAAACACACTTATTCTGCAGACAGAAATGCCTTGATGAGTGAGGCCCCTGAAAAGTGCCAACTGCAGGATTGTATGATACAATTACGTCAACATGGACCAGACACCTTGCCTTGTGGAACTGGTGAACCTAAAATAACTACAGAGGTCTTAATAAAGTATAAAGTCATCTTGCATGGCAGTTATTTTTCCATATACTTACAGAAGGTCAATTATAACCTCATAACTTTCTTCAGCATCTGAGTTTGATACTGAGAAATAAAAAATGGTACAATTTTGACACTACAAATAAATATATAATTGCTGCATAAAATTGAATGCATGAATTAAAAAAAAAATCTAACTAAAACTTACCATCTTGTTCCCTTTTCATTTGAACAGATAGATCATACTTTGTGCAGTCACTCTTCGTTTCTATGGGTCTTGCATAGTAAAGTGTATACACCTATAAGGGAAAAAATAATTACTGATTAAATAAACTGCAAATAAAAAACAAATGACTTTCTAGCATCTATAAAAACTCACTTTGAGAACTCCAGCACCAGATCCTTTAGCAGTAACATTAAACTCTTGCTTGAGCTGAACCTGTAAACAGCGAGACACAGAAATCTGGTATTTAGTCTTCAAAAATGGGGTCAGAACTTTTAACACTGCACAACATAGAACTTGTTTAATTCTGGTAAAAAAAAAATATATATATTGTGTGTGGGCTATATTGTGCTTTTTGGTGTAATGACAGCGTGGAGCTTGGGGCATGGCCTGTGAATGATTTACTGTTACAGTATTGTCTAGCTAAATCAAGGCAGTTCAGCTTATTATGTTTTTAAACATATGCAACCTATGATCTCTAGCTTCTTATGTATGATTTTCTGTATAGCTGCTTAAAAAAGCAAAAGTATAATAAAATGCATGTTTATTTTTTTGTCTGTTAATAACCTTGTCTGTGCGTGTTAGATGTGCATTGCTCTTGCTGAACTTCCATGCGATGGGGCGAGTTCGTCCACTCACACTCAGTTCCACATCCAAGTCAACATTCTGACGATCTCTTACTTGCTTATAGTACTCAGCCACTGCTTGGAACACCATAATGGTTGACTAGTTGACATGTAAAAGGCAGAAGGAATTAAGTACAAACTCAGACTGAGATATCATCCTCTCAACTCTTCATAAATTTAAACAACTTAACTTTTAATCATGAAAGACTAAAGGATGTTGGTAAAATACACTGAACTCTGTTAGCAGCAGATTATTTATGTGTTTTAAGAGGGAGCTTCAATAGATCAGACTTGTTTGTCAGCATATTACATTTATGCTCAATAAGATCTGAAAGCTAAATATGGCAGCTAGGGTCCATATATACTGAATGTCCCAGAATCAATCAAGCGTTAATAGTTAATTTAAGACAAATACTGTAATACTCCTAACTCTAAGTAGGACATAAAGGTCATTTATGAAGCTTCCTACTCATACCTTCAGTGAGGAAAGTAGGTAACATCACTATTGAGGACACTAAGAGTCACCAATCCTAGCCTGTTAGGACACCACTGGACCTCTCCTATATTTTGGTTAAGATAGAAGTGATGTCCTATTTTATAAAAGTTGATAAATTGCTCTTATTTCTACACCTAAAAGTAGGACCAAAATTGCATCACTCTTAGGAATGAGTTCCTGAATATGGGCCTAGATCAACAACCTTAAACTCTTGCTCCTCCTAAACCCAATACACAGCAAACTGTGGTGCATTCTGTAAGATTGGACCAGACAGGCTGCTCTTTAGTTTTCACACACATAGAGCCTTGGGTGTTCAGGTGACACCCTTTACTGGTGTATATTTGATATTCAATGTTTTTCAGTTCACCTGTTGGTGGTGCTAATACCATGGCCGATCAGTGTAAACCTTTCATAACAGTAAATTATAGAAGGTAATACTTAACAGAATTTTTAAGATTAAATCTTTATCTTTTTCTTTGATCCACATCAAAACTGATTTTCATGATCCACCATGAAAAAAAAAAAATGTATACAGTGGAACCTCGGATTACGAGTAACACAGTTTGCGAGTGTTCCGCGAAACCAGCAAAGATTTTTAATAAATTGTGACCTAGACGAGCATTGTCTTGGTTTACAGAGTATCGTGTACTGTATCACGCATGCGCTTCTTGCTTTGATGCCGAGTGTCACATGATCACAACTGAGCCAATGGTTTTTCTCTCTCTTGTGCTGCAGAATTGTGGGTAATCGTCTCCCTTGCTGGGTCTTAGTGCTCGTCTCTTAGTGTTATAATCAACATCCGTGCACACGTGTACTGTTGACCATGTGTGTGTGTGAAACATATTTTATTTTGGGTTTGTAAGCGCGTGTTTACAGTGCGCATGTACTGTTACTTATAACACACATGTTTGCGCACATGTAAATCAGAAGGAAGTCTCATTAGAGGTTAAAAATCCCTTTTTTCTCTCCCTCTCTGTATCAGCCTGTCGTGTTTCATTTTATGTGTGTGGGAAGCCAAGAGGAGGAGGAGGTGGGAGGGGGGCTGTAAAGGCGAGTGTGTGTGTGTGTATATATATATATATATATATATATATATATATATATGTATAAATATATATATATATATATATATATATATATATATATATTTATATATATATATGTGTGTGCACGTGCGTAATTTGACACTGTGCTCCTTCACTCACACCAACACACACACAAACTCTCGTCTTCACAGCCCCCCTCCCACCTCCTTCTCCCCTCGGCTTCCCACACACATACAGACGCACACACTCTGCTCCTCACAGAAACTCTGCTCTGTCGCAATTCTTTTTAAAAGTAAAGTGCAGGTTTATTTATTTATTTTTTTTACTTTACAGCAGTGATTCTGTTAGTATGCGCTCACACGAGTGTGACCAGCAATGTTCCTTGTTAATTTTTCCTATAAAACAGCCGGTCTGTTAATGTGTTTGTGTGTGTGTACATACAAATTACATACACACACACAGCGCCTGCACGCATAAACGGAAACACTTATCTGTTTTAAAAGTTAAAGTGCAGGTGAATTTGTTTTATTTTTACTTTATATTTTGTAAAAATTACTTTTATGTATTAATTTTTTTGTGCTGTGAAACGAATAATTTGAGCTTCCATTATTTCTTATGGGAAAATTATATTTGGTTTACGAGTGTTTTGGAATACGAGCCCACTTCCGGAACGGATTATGCTTGTAATCCGAGGTTCCACTATATATATATATATAAAGAAAGAAAAAATAACCTTTGTAAACCAACCTGGGTAGTGCCACTACCTCCATATGGACTACTCTGCCTATTAAGCCAGTGAACTGCTTTTCCTGCCGCATCAAAATCCTTTACTTTTACCAGAGCCAGTAAGGCATACGCTGTTGCCTCCAGAGTGAAGTGAAGCTCTTCAGCAACTTGCCAATAAGCTCCATCTGGGCAGAAAATTCAGAATTAAATTGTTGATCATTTATACATACATCATAATTTATTGATACTGTTTTTTTTTTAATATATACATTCAGAATATTGGTTCCTGACCACCAGAAGAAGCTTTCAGGAGACGGGCTTTGTCCAATTTGCCAGCATTGGCCAAGGCATAGGAAGTCATAGCTATCGCATATGGATTTGTCAGTGAGGGGAGTTTTCGCTCCAAATATTCAGTGGCCTTTCTGGAAGCTTCCGGAAGACTCTAAATGCAGACAGCAAAACAAAAATGCAGAATTAGACAAAAGCTGTTTTGTAGAATTAGATAAAAGCTTTTTTTTTTTGTGAGACATACACTGACTAATTTGGCACAGAGGTGGTTTCCTTCTTGCAGGGCAATCAGGACAAATGCTGTCAGAGATGCATCAGAATCTTTGCCTCGTACATCACCCTGGAAATGCACAGAATAGTCTTTACACCAGATATTACAGAAACGTTTTATTTTGGGATTTTTTTTTTTTTTGGAGGTATCAATAATTTTCAGGTAAAAAAAGAAAAATTATAATTTTAACTTACGACCATCTCTGCATGAATCACTGGAGCATTTTCTTTAAATGTGCCATCAGGCATCTGTGCATTCAGAATCAGCCACTTCAGGGCACTGCAGAGAACATTTTCGTCTACGCTAATGATGTCACTGGCCAGAGCAAAGACTTTGGCAACGTAAGCTGTCAACCTTTAGGTAAAGATTAAGAAAGCAAACAGTCAAAAGATGTGACCTACTGTAGCAGTGAATGTTGCGTAAGAACTTATAAATTGCTCAAAATGTATTTTGTCTGTTTTACCAGGTGCTTCCAGGTCTGTGTACCCATGCAGCATAGGAACCATCATCTTTACGGTACGTAAGCTCTCGTGCGTATCCTAAAGGAGAAAGAGTCTTACAATTACGAAAAGTTAAATCTTCCACATTTTGTTAGTATAAAACATAAATTTTCTGTATAGTGTGTGGAAAGAATCTTTTCACCTGTTTGAATGTGTTGGACAGCTTCGCTACGTCGGTGCCGGCCAACTGCTTCCCACTGCTTGGTGGTATCTAAGTAGCGTGTGGCAGTCAAGGGCAGCGTCATATAGATCATGTTCTGCTCTCCACAGCCAGTGGGCTGTACGATCAGTCGACCCATGAAGTCTCCACTGATGGCCTGCTCGATTGTCTGACTCACCTCTTGACCTGAAGTTTAATGAATGAAGAGAAAGCTGGTTGTTAATGTGAAAAAGAGATTAATCTCTGTTGGGGATAAATACAGAGATTGGGTGTGTGTAAAAAAAAAGTATGTGAAACTCTTGGAATTTTATGGTTTTCTGCATTAATTTGTTATAAAATGTTATCTGGGTTTGTATTTACTAAGCGTCTCAGAGTAGAAAATTGCTCCTAAGTGACCAAAAAGTCTCAGAATGATGCTGGTTGAACTGGTTAGGAGCAGCGAAGAAATGATGTTCAGGCAGAGACACATGCGGATTTATCATGTGCGGTATGTAATTGGTCCAATAATGAATATGTAGTATCCTGTCTCCGCAGGATAATCCATCCCACCTCACAGGTGTGCCACATCAAGATGCTGATCTGACATAATGAGTAGTGCACAGGTGTACCTTAGACTGCCCACAATAAGTCAGATCCTATGGAGTTAATTATGTGCCAAAATTTAACAAACAAACACAATCTGCTTTGCAAAGAAAAAAACGACTTTCTCACAAATGCAGCGTTTTGCAAACAAACACAATCCGATTTGCAAAGAAAAAAATTCAACTTTCTCACAAATGCCCCCTTCATATTTTCTCACAAATGCATCCATCCGTATTTTCTCACACGCGCCCAACCTATTTTCTCACAAATGCAATGAGAGCCCTGTAGGGGAATAATACAGTTATATCAAACCACAGTTGCATTTTAATTAACTATTGAATTATTAACTATAATTAGTGATCATATCTACATTTAAATAATCTGTGTCTGTGGTACAATCATACATTGTAGACAGCTGTTGCAGCGCGAGGTGTAGATACAGTAAGATGCAAGAATCATTGTATTAGACTGCATGAAATTTATGAAACTTTTTACAATCTGGTTTGTAATAGAATTCTGTCTGTAATTCAGTATGTTTACTGTTCATTTATAGCTTTTTCCCCCCTTATAACTTTGTTAAAGATTATTTAAATGTAGATATGATCACTAATTATAAAAGATTTTGATGCATCATGTCGCATACGTCTGGTATGGAAATAAAAAGCCAAACATGATGTCAGTTCTTTCAGCCTTCAATAGTTAATTAAAATGCAGCTGTGGTTTGATATAACTGTATTCCCCTACAGGGCTCTATCCTAAAGATAGTGGAGTGTTAATATGTCTGGCTGTCTGGATATATAATGGACACCTGAAACTGTTCCCCACTCAAATTCCTCTGGGACATAAGGGTAAACCATATAAACACGTTGTTTGAGGTCTCGGGAGAAAAGAGTAAATTGACCGATAGCGCCATCTGCTGTTTTGGAAGAGGAAGTTGCTCCATTGCATTTGTGAGAAAATAGGTTGGGCGCGTGTGAGAAAATACGGATGGATGCATTTGTGAGAAAATACGGAGGGTGCATTTGTGAGAAAATACGGATGGATGCATTTGTGAGAAAATACGGATGGATGCATTTGTGAGAAAATACGGAGGGTGCATTTGTAAGAAAATATGGAGGGTGCATTTGTGAGAAAGTTGAATTTTTTTTCTTTGCAAATCGGATTGTGTTTGTTTGCAAAACGCTGCATTCGTGAGAAAGTCGTTTTTTTCTTTGCAAAGCAGATTGTGTTTGTTTGTTAAATTTTGGCACATAATTAACTCCATACCGATCAGCATCTTGATGTGGCACACTTGTGAGGTGGGATGGATTATCTCAGCAAAGCAGAAGTGCTCACTATCACACATTTAGACTGATTTGTGAACAATGTTTGAGAGAAATGGTAATATTGTGTATCTGGAATGAATTTTAGATCTTTAAGTCCATCTCATGAAAAATCGGAGCAGAAACAAAGGTGTTGCGTTTATATTTTTGTTGAGTGTGTATATATATATATATATATATATATATATATATATATATATATATATACATATATACTACCGTTCAAAAGTTTGGGGTCACTTGCAAATTTCTTTGTTTTTGTTTAGTGATTTATTTTCTACATTCTACAACAATACTTGGGATTTCAAAACTATAAAATAACACATATGGAATTAGGTAATTATGTAACAACAACAAAAACAACAGTTAGTTGTTATTTTAAGACACAGAGGTCAGCCTTTCTGTAATAGTTCTTGCAAGAACAGTATTGTCAAGTGCATTTGCAAAATCCGTCAAGCACCATAATGAAACTGGCTCTCATGAAGGCCATCCCGGGAGGGAGAGACCAAAACCTACCTCTGCCGCAGACGAGAAGTTCATTTAGAGTTATCAGCCTGAAAAATGACCAATTAACAACCAGCACCTCAGATTAGAGGCGTTATGAAGTCTTTACAGAGGATAAGTAGCAGACACATCTCAATATCAACTGTTCAAAGGAGATTAATGCATTTTTTGGATGCCTTCAGCATTCCTTTACAATGTAGAAAGAAATAAAAATCAGAAACGATCATGGAGTTAGAAAGTGACCCCAAACTTTTGAATGGTAGTGTATATATACCCATTTTACTTATTCATTTTACTCACTTACTCATTTTCTATACCGCTTTTTCCTGTATTTAGGGTTGCGGGGACCTGGAGCCTATCCCAGGAGGCTTAGGGCACAAGGCAGAGTACACCCTAGACAGGGTGCCAATATATCACAGGGCAATCACACATACACTCACACACTCATTCACACACCATGGGTAATTTGGGAATGCCAATTAGCCTTATCTACATGTCTTTAGACTGTGGGAGGAAACCGGAGCACTCTGAGGAAACCCACCAAGCACGGGGAGAACATGCAAACTCCATGCACGCAGAGACGGGAATCAAGCCTGGCCGGGAATCAAACTCGGACCCTGGAGGTGCAAGGTGACAGTGCTAACCACTACACCACCGTGCCACCTATTATTTTTTTTAATTCTCTGTTATAAGCAGCAATTCATTACTTCATTAACACGACATGTTTCCATGTTTTACACTTCTCAGGGGTATGTGCGGCAAACTGACAGGATGCATTAATGTTTTTACAAATTAGCTCTGTTCACTTTTTATCTTTTTAGAAGTAAAAATAGGGCAGAATTTTCCTTTAATTATTTCTTTCCGTTTTACTACCTCCTCTGCAATCAGGACTTTCTTTTCTAAGTCATTTTGATCAGATTATGACAGTCCTACACAGCTCTATTATAGGGGCTTTAAACAGCTCTGATTGGTGGTCTAATTAGGTTAATGCCATGCAGCAGAGTCCCACATCTATTAGTTTTATCTGTATGCATAAAGCTTTCACACAACTCGCACTGAGTTCATCATTTCACTTCTCTGCCATTTAAAACTTATAAAGTTGTCATAAACAGTTATGTCACAAAATGTATTTTACGCAGTGCTACTCATTACTGAAAGTAAGAATAGAAGAAGCTTTTATGTCGTTCTCTGAGCTAGGAATATTCTCAGTCCTAAATTAACTTTGAGAGCAATTCCAAGGAGTGATTTAGAGACACTTAGTTAATATGTACCCTGGTAACTTACAAATAAAACAGAATTCAGACAATTACAGTAGAATGATACAATGTGGACTACAAGTTTTTCCACCTACTCCAATTTTTAAAAAAAAAGGGGCAGTTAAATAAGTATTTATTTTATATACATTTATTTCATCTTTTCTTATCTGAGGGTGACAAAAGGACTGTGACTTATTTGCAGCTACAAGGTCTCATACAAAGAAATCTGTGATACACTGTCTGTACTGACACTTTTCTATTTGAACCAAAATGAACTTTTTAAGTAACTGTGCTATAATACTTTTTCTGTGGAATTTGACCAGATTTTTAGACCAGAATTGGCCTTTGCGTCCCACACACACACACACTCTGCATCCAACACCACAATTCTGAGAACTGACTAGTGACTTTAGGTTAAATATATTCCACCTCCTGATAAGTATCGTTGTGCAAGATTTTTTATTTGCTTACTTATTTATTTTACACAATAAATCAATAACAATGTGATTCTTTTTCTCTTCTTAAAAACTACTGTGAATAATAAATAATAATAATAATAATAATAATAATAATTCAGACAATCTGAAATACTATCCGGAAGTTTTGAAATTCCTGGGATAAATGATACTGCAAAATCTAACCAATTACTGACAAGCTCAGAAACAAATTTGTTCCCTGCTTTTCACAAAAAAAAAAAAAAAAATTATTCCACTTTATAACAGCATTCAGCCAACTTAATAACATTCATCTCACTTTATAAGAGCATTTGTGATTGGGATGATAATCACAAAAGCACTTTGCATCACATAATCTGTATTGCTTTAAGTTATGTTTCTTCATTTTTTTTTCCTTACCAGACACAGTGATGTATGTGCTTGCAGGACTGTTTGGAACCTGCCCATTTGGTATATCACTCTTTAAATGTAGAACTTGAACGCCACCTTTCGACAGAAACAGAAACTTATTAAGACACCTCAAAATGGAACCATGTGCAGGGGTAATAAAAAGAGAAGAAATAAAATGTTTTCTGTTAATTAGGCATCGAACATTTTAAATCTCACCAGGTGAGCGAGATGGATTTAGTTCCAGATTTTGTTCTGGGAGTTCAGTTAGCACACCTTCAGACTGAGTGGACAAAAAAGAAAATGTTTCGCCTTACATTGATGCACATTGATTTATTACTTAGAATTAATCTTTAAAAATGCAGCTTGCTTTTTATTAAAGGTTTTTGCTAATCCTATCTGGAAATCTGACTGATCTACAGTATAATCTGCTGATACTCACCACCACCTTCAGGGTTCTCCTCACTCCATCATGAAATGTTGCACTCGCAGCCTGCACCTCTATCCGATGGTTCCCTATTTCCATGGGAATAATAACATATGGAATGGCTCTGGTGGACATGGCATCAATGGTAACTATGGTACGGTATTTCTTCTTTTTGCTGGCTGCACTGCAAACATGCTCTGTCTCAAAGAATTCCACACGCACCTGATGGGCACAGGAAGTCAGACAGATGCCTTCAGTGCCAAAAAAGTAGGGATTCTGTTAACTTGTTAGAAAGCAAGTTTAGTGTAAGTTATACAGTGGACTACGTGGCTAAACTAATTCAATTCATACAGCTTCTGCAACCATTTTATTCTGTTCAGTGTGGGGCAGAAATAGACTCAGGGTTAAGTGTTCATCCATCATAGTAGATTATGGACATAGCCATGCACACTTGGGGAAAATTTATTAAATCTAGTCAACTGACTTGGCATGTGGGTAACCAGTGAGTCTGCACGAACCCAAATTGGATAATAAGCACAAAACTCCGAACAGTCAATAACTCTGGCTCGGAATTTAATTTCAAACCTCAAAGCTCTCAGTAAACAAAAAAACTACATGCTGCATGAGTCTGCTTTAATAATCTAACCCATATTTTTGTAATATGGATATTTTTCTCATTTTGAGTCTGGTTCGTGGACTTGACTAGTTTCAGAGGACTGTTTTTTCCTTTGCTTTGGTCACACACAGTGACCTATGGATCATTCAATAATTGATGATCAGGTCAGTGGTTACTATACTGCTGATGCTGAAAGCTGAGTGGTGGGAACAAACAAGGAGGACTGTGAGGTTGCTGCTGAGATTGTTGCATTAACATTCAATTTTTGTAAAAATTGTATGTTAAGGCACTTTGCAGCCTGTCACAGTAAAAAAAAAAAAACAATAATGTTTTCATATATATATATATATATATATATATATATATATATATATATATATATATATATATATATATACTGTATATATATATACAGATAGAACTACTACTACTACTACTACTAATAATAATAATATTAATAATAATAGGTACCCTCTGTTTCCTATCGGAGAAGTTATGCAGAATAGCTTTGATTTCTAGTTGTTCATTGCGTACTGCTGAGTAAGGTAACTTGAGATCCACAAAGAAGTCTTTTGCCACTGTTATTTCATAGGGATCAGATACACAGATGCCTACAGGGAAGGATACATGTCTTAATATTTGCCTTTATGTTCCTCTGTGTAAAAGTTTTAGACATCATTCATGTTAACATCAGTAGATATTACATTTTAGGTGGATAAAAAAGAATGACACTGACCATGGGTCTTGGATAGACTGATGGCTAGGATCTGCCAGTTAGTAATCGAGTCTTTCAGATATGTTTCGTCCAAGGTGAGGCTTGTTGATTCACTACAACAAAAGGCAAGATGTAGATCTGATCAGTACTAACACTTACCTCCATAATGTCATACTGATGGTATTAAAATAAACTAGAGGCCGAAAATTTCTGAAGAAATTTTAAGTGCGCCTATGCTACTGCAGTCAGTTTTCAGAAGACTTCATGAACTCTGGGTTGGAGCAAAGAACTGCTGAGTTTTAAACTCTGAGTGAGAAAGAGAGAGACTGTGTATCAATAAACAGCTGTAAAAGCCTTGTTACTATAGTAACTCCTGTCAGTGGCGGAGGGAAAGTGGGGGGCATGCACGCACACTCCTCCGTGTCAGACACAGAGAAAGGCAAACAGTAATTAAGCTTTCAAACAAATGCTTCCCAACGGAATACTGTAGGTCCAATCGCAACAATTCATTTACCGTGAGTGGTAGGAACCGTGATCTATAAATTATACATGAAGGGCAAAAGGTTTGGGCAGCAAAGAAGGAGAATTTTTTAAATTATTCTCCACATTCTACGGTTTTATGGCAGTGGACAGTGGCACGAACATTCAGCAAAAAATCTAAATTTTTTATAAAACTTAAACTGCTCTTGTGAAACAACCATAAAAGATAACAAACATTGATTTGGTCAATAAAAGTCCAAAGTCTTGTGACCCGTATAAAGTTTAAATGATGTTTGAAGGATACAGTATGGCCGAGCGGTAGGCCTTTAAAGTGGCCTGGGTTGGCACCTTTTTTGGGCCCTTTTCCATTGAAATGAATAGGGTAAAAATTGGGTCCTTACCAAAGGATGATTCATTATCTATATTCATAGGACAAAAATAATCGGTCCAAAGTTTTTTGTCAAAGAATAATAAGTATGCAGGCACACTTAATAAAATTAAATAAATATATATATATATGTTAATTAATTAATTAATATTATATATATATATATATATATATATATATATATATATATATATATATATATATATATATATATATATATATATATATAAACTAGATATTTGGTAAAGAAGTTGAAGTTTATTGCATTTACCATGGTAGGTTTCCTCGGCAGGCTGGCAGGTTTATGTCCTCCCACAGCCAGCTTTCAGGGAACTGTGTCCGGGTGTCAATTTTATTATGGCTTATATAGTCATCATCATCATCATCATCACCTGCACAAAAGTACATTTGTAAATCATGCTCTGGATAAGTGACAGTGACATTCACTTATTTAAAAACTAAAGTATATCATCTTAACCAAAGATGCACTTAGTGTGAGCCAGTTCCAATTCTTTCTGCTTGTCCTTTCGTTTTTGGATCTCATTACAACAGTCCAGGAAGGCCTTGACACACTCTTCACCTTCCAAAATATATGAGGCTCTCCGTTCACATGTGTAGCCCAATCTGTTCTGTTTCAGTCCATCCGCACAGCATTGCTTCTGTTCACCGGAATATTTACCAACTATAGAAAAAATTTGAAATAACGATCAGCAAAGTGTAACATTATTGAACACTAATTTTTTAAACATTTACATTTTTAAATACTATTTTCTTACACAGCTTTTCCGTGATCTGGGTTAGAGTCTCAGCTCTTCGTTTTCGCTTCGGTGGAGCAGGACACTCAGGAGCTATTAAAAATAGAAAATCCTAAAACTAATCCAGTAGATTTTTTTTCTTTCTAATTATGCAAGTAAATGCTTTATCACATCACTGACTACTGATTATTTACTTGTTACACCACTGCGAAGTGTTTGATTCTCTTGCTAAAAAAAAAAACGAGCTTTACCTGTTCTTTCAGTGGTGCCTCCTGCTTTATCAGACTGAAACAGTAGACCTGCATCATAGAAAACACCCATACTGTCTTTACCACTGCCAGCTGTACAGCCAGTGTCATGCTTTTCAATAATGTCCCAGACCTGTAAATATAAATACAATATGTACAGTATATTTTCTCTTGCTTGTCTTGTATATTTTATGCTTTCAGTTCCAATCTGTGGACACAGTTTTGCACATTTTGTCCCTAATTTCTGAGTAAATCAAACATAAAATCACAAGATAAATATTGCAGTAATTAAAAACTGCCAGATGTTACTTACCTTGGTCTGTGTAAGTCTGTTCTTATTGAGAACGAAGACAGCCTTATCCACAGCTACCAGACCAACCTTGGCTTTTGGATCTCCAGTAACTATGAGATGAAACCCATCACCAGGCTCAAATATTTTTTTCACATTTAAACTTTCCTCTACATCCAGTTTTAGCTACATTAAATATGATGATAAAGGGGGAAAAAAGAGACAAACATTATATCAGGAGTGGACAGAAATGTGTTAACTGGGCAATGTTAAAGTTCCAGCATGCTTTTTGGTCCAATGTGTTAATTGTCTGGAAACTGACTAGACTAGAATGTGATGGCTATACAATATAACAATATAATGCAATGCCTGGCAAAAATTGTGGAATTACCACACAAACGAATTTTATACAATTTCTGTGTATTTTATTTAGTGTTGTTTAATAGGTGAACATGAAGCTTTCTTATAAACCATTGATTGATTGATTGATTGATTAATTAATTTTCACAATATGTAAATTTCTAAACAAATCGCATGTATACAACAGTACTTTGATATCAAGACCTTACTTTGCTCGTCTTGCAAAACGCTCGCAGTTACTGACAATCCACTGTATACACAAAAAGATTCCACTGTATGTGTATTTAGTTATACATTTTGGGGATTCCAAATTGCTTCCAAAAGAAAAACAATGACAGACTTTTGCCATTATTTTTTTTTTTTGTTTTAAACACCAAAAAGTTTTATTGAAAAAATTATATAAAAAATAAGCCAATACATTTCCCACAACACTAAGAGATTTTGTTAAGCAGTTACATCTATTGAGTTTGATGTATGTTTCATAAGGACAGAATGTTCAGCTATTAAACAAAATGTGTTGTGTGTCATGCAATTTGTGTAGATTCCGCCTAATACAAAACTTTTGAAGTTGAAGTCCTTCAAGTTTAGTTATTTTATTATACTTTTTTTAATTTTATTTATTTTGCCTACCGTTCCCATGCATGTGTCCTTCACGTCAACCCAGACTGAGTCTGACACAACCTCAGAGGATCCTATATGGTAATACGCCACCACTCGAAATGAGGGAACCAGTTCCTTGGTGACGGGCAGAGACAGGGTCACCAGAGACTGCCCTTGTCTTTTAAACCTCTGTCCTTTCACAATCTGTCCTTTACTAAGGATCTGATATAAAGAGAAGCCCAGAGCTTTATTAATAATTTCCCAATTAATTTCTTTAATTACTAAAGTTCAAAGTAAGGCTATTTAGGGTTATGTACAGTATATGCTTAGCATTATTATTGTTAATGTAATACACAAGCCAGTAGGACTACCTCAAGATATCACCACAATATTTAAATCAATGTGCATGTAAGATACCCACCAGATAAGTAAAATCTTGATTTTGCGCATTACTTTTGAAGTTTAGATTGATGTTCATCTGATCACCGATTGCCAGTTCTGCAGCATCTACACTTATATGTAAGTAATTGGTGGAACCTCCTTTGGTGGTGTAAGCCTGGGCTGTCATCTGGTTCACAGCTTGTCTCTCAGGTAATATGCCTGGAGCTGTGGTTTTTGCCTGTTAACATAACAACCATTTTAATTTTGTTTAAAATTTCTGGTATCATTCAATGCTTTTGAAAAATCAATTCAACCCGCAAAAAGAAAAACAAAAGATAAATAGCACTATGGTAAGGTAAACATGTACAGTAGTAATCAGTTTTTCCAAGGTACAGTATAAGGAAACTGTAAATAATTTAGCTACTGAAAAAGATGGTTTACCAGCACAACCAGGATGAGCTTTAGCATTGTATTCATAGAATTTAATTTAAGTTAATAACAATTATGAAAAAGGTCCTTAAACCTTCTTTTTTTATATAACTTACAGTGATTTGTAGTGATTTGACTCCTGCCTGAGTGTTCACTATGACCTTGGCCATGCCGTTGCTCTTGGTTCGACCCTTCACATCACCAGGTGTGACCACCACATCCACATTTTCAGCAGGAGACTGGTCCGGATTGGTTACATAAACCTTTACAAATCCAGATCACGCATATAGGGTATAATGAAATTGTTCTTGATGAAATTATAATATAAATATTTTAATCTGCATATCAAGCAAAAGTATAGCATTTTTGATCATGGATATTTAACAAATTTAATATGAGCAGCACACCAATAGTATAAAATTTTAATGGTTTTCATTTATTTCGGCAAATTATTATGGTTTTATTTTATTTTATTCTTCAGATTGAAATTGGATGACATGATAAAAACATACATTTCTAACAGAACATGGTGAAATAGCTTTGGATAAAAGTTATACCTTCCCTTGCCAAGAATAAAGTTGCACTCTAAAATTTAGTTTGATCTTTTTTAGCTTTTGTTAATTTATATTTGATAATGACATCACTTTATGCAACATCATATTTCCATCCAGTGTTTTCACAGTTTTTGAACCAGATATTGAAATGATGACAGGAGAGTTAAACAACTCTGTAAAGTCTTCTACAGCACATGCAAAAGACTTTTAATGATGGCCACTTTAAATAAGAATGAACTAATGTATCATGCTCATAGAACCACTATTTTACAAATTTAATTTCATTGCCACACAAATTTGCTAAGCCTAGAACCAGCAACTGAAGAAACCCCACATCATAACACTGCCTCCAGAGGATTGTGCATTGGCCACTATGCATGATGAGTCCTTCACTTTATGCACTTAAAGACTCTTGACCCAGACTCACCCGCTATTATACATGGAGTGTATTATACATGTTGTGTGAAAAGACAATATACCATACCGTGACATCAAAAGACATTCCAGGGTGGAAGAATTTTGGGGTTCTCTTGAAGTCAATGGTGTAGGGTGATTTCACAATTTGAATGGCCCCCTTCTCTGCTTTAACCATTTCACTACCTGAAACAGTGTTAATAATACATGACAGCTTGAGGGAATGTAGATTAAAACATACCCCCTACATGCACGGACCCACATGTTACCTGTTTCAGTTAAAACGCTGACAGAAATGTACAAAGAACTTCCGATCAGATCCTGAATATTAGGGAAAGTGTGTTGGATCATCTGTCTAGTCAGCCTCGCACTCCCTTCTCCATTTGTGATCTATATGCAACATAAATTACTACACATGAGCAGAAGTACTTTTACAATACTTGTACAATTTACAATTGTTGTTGACATTTTGTCAAATTAATCTTAAATTTGCAAACATGTTCATCAAAAATAAAATCCTGTGAAGTTTTACTAGCAGGATTTAATTTATTTTGTTTGTGTGTGTCATATATAACACTTACAGGAGAAAAGTGTATCAGAGGTCTAATTTATGCATTCATTTTGTTTGAAATAGAACCAAGTAATCTCAACATCATTTTTTATGGGCAAAATAAAAAAAACAAAATCTGAAAATGCAAAATACTAATTCTGGCTAACTGGGATAAAACATAAGCCTATTGATATCTCAGGTAAAGTCTAATTGTGAACTACAATGATGTAGCTGTTGCAGAGAAAACATAAGTAAACCCCGTTGACATTACAGTACTTTTTTCTATGATTCTGTGTTTATAGACCAATCTTGACCATTTATTTACTTATCAATTTATATTCTGAGATTTTTGGATGCACTTCTTTCCTTTTCCACATACCATATCATCAAGGTTAATTTGCTTTCTTATGTCCCTGATTTGATTTAGGTGTGTTTTGGTTATTTTCAAATACACAAATGTTATTTATGAAGATGCAAAGTAAATTAGTCGAAAGCCAAAGATGCAAAGTAAATTAGTCAAAAGTCTTTTTAAAATATGTCAATTCAGCAATATAATTTTCCTTTTTTTTGCTACAGCTAAATCACGTGAGGGAACGTCTGCCAAAAGCCTTAACAGCACAAACCTTATTCACCACTTTAGAACAACAAACTGTGAATAACTTGAGTATTATCCACCTAGTGGGCAACAACAGGTGGCAAAAATCAAAAAGCTCAAGTCCTACGCTTCAGAGAGTAAAATGGTTAAGAAGATTACCACCAAAATAATAATGCAAAGAGAAATAAAGAGCCGTTCCCAGCACTAGCCCAGGCAGCCCAGCCTACCGCTCCATGCAGACTGCCTCTTAAAAATGCAGAAATTTTGAGAATGATAAAGAAATGCCTACCCTTGCTGCTAACTAATAAGTAGCTATGATTGTCTCACCAAATACACACTCACATTCTGCACATTATAATGAGTGAGTAGGGCAGGAAATGTACATTTTTTATAAGTATTTTGCAGTGTGTGAGATCCCCTTGACGCTACTTAAGATAAGAAAGTTTTTATTGAGCATAGGCTTTTCAGTTTCTTATCTACTTGAAATAATAAAAGAATGCAACATGTTGCATATTTTGCCTTACAATAAATAAAGGTTTTAAATTTATAATACTTTCTCAGATCATAATTGTATTTGTTCACTGATACTGTTTTGAGAATATTTAAATAAACAAACTAACTAATAAATAAATGAATAAATAAATAAATAAATAGAACATATTAAATGACAGATCCTAATAACCCACACTTACAGTAGCATCGATGCAGACTAATTCTGATTTCTGTGATCAGGGATCAGTGATCGGCCACAAAGACCCTGATGAGCATCCTTAATACTAAAGAAAGATCTGCATATGAATCATGTCTTGCATCAATACATGACAAAAAAAAACATGTTGGTGGAGTTGACATTTAATTAAAAAATGTTTTAATACTAATACTCATTTAAAATATAAATAAAAAATAATTAATAAATAAAAAAATAAGCAAATAAATAAATAAATCTGAATTTTGGCCATGTGAATGATAGTATTTAAATAATACACATAAATAAATGAAATTGATATTCTGATATTCTAATGTGAATCATCGAAAGTCAGAAAAAACTTACTGGTTCTCTTTTCAAAGAGGCGGGGAGAGTGGTCTTACTGTCGTCCTTCTTAATGGCAAAAACCACAAACGCAACACCATCCAATTTTTTTCCGAACAGGTATCTTCATATAATTAAAAAATGCAAGCACATGAGACACAGTTAAAAATGTATGTACTGTATATAAACAAATAGCATTATTATTTATTCTTAATAAACTGTATACATTTTTTTCTTAATGAACACATCAGGGAAATGTATGCCACACTGCTGTTGAATCAAATTAATTGATCGATTAATTGATTGATTACTTAATTGACAAAAGCAAAAGCATGATTAAAAAAAGTGTATTTATTTTCTATGAGAGCAGGGCTTGTCTGAATACCTTGTCAATTCTTTAGTAATAGCTTATACTTATGGACTTAGACAGGGGATGCTTCAAGTGTTAATATAGAAATGTTAATTTTGAATTAACAGAAGAAAGCTTCCAATATAAGTCTTTAGGACAAATTAGTTTTTTGTTGTGATAACTTCACACAATCTCTCTGGGTGTTATTATAACATTAACAGGATTTTTATTTAGTTTATTTCGTATTTATATATGGGGGTGTGGTATTTTCATATTTAGCTCCAAAGCTTTAGAAAAGCCTTCCAGACAGTGTTCGGGGCTCAGACAACATTTCCCAGTTTAGAAGTAGACTCAAGGCGCGTCTTTTTAATCTGGCATACTCGTAACTCATCCCATAAACTCATTCTCCTGTATATCTATCCTAAATGGCAACTACGCTAATTCTTTCTATCTGTTCTTTATCTTTCTACCCATCCCAAGGCATCTGAAGATTATGCCAGCTTCAGTAGACAAAGGCCAACCCTGCAAGGTTTCTGAGGCATCCAGAGAAGGACCAGCTCCAGAGGGATTCTGCTTTATGATGGTTGGAGCTACACATGCTGCTCCTGTGCTCCCAGTGATCCAGACCCCATCTGCCCTCTGCACCTACTGACTCATCCCTATGCTGAACTGGACTTCATGTTAATTTAAAGAACTTCTGTTATATTGAACTTTCACCTGCATAAGACACATGATGTTATATCATCTCTATCTGTTATCACCCAGATGAGGATGGGTTCCCTGTTGAGTCTGGTTCCTCTCAAGGTTTCTTCCTCTTCCCATCTCAGGGAGTTTTTCCTTGCCACTGTCGCCGTCACCCTTGGCTTGCTCATCAGAGACATTTCATTCATTCATTTATTTATTTCATTATTATCTAGACACATTTTTCTCACACATACACACTTCCAAAACATTTTATTTGAATTGAATATGAAATGTTCTCACTACAACTGGATTTGCTAAATTATTTTTATTGCTAGTAATTTATTTCCCTTGACATATTCTGCTTACTTGGCAGTTATTTCCACTTGAAGGTCCTGATCATCCACAAAGAAGAATGATTTGGATGGTTTTAATGTTACCTCAAAGCTTGGGAGTACTGTCAAGTAAACAAACAAACAAACAAACAAACAAACAAAATAATAAATTAATAAATAAATAAAATAAATTATATAACAAACATGTAGAAGTAACAAATATAGTATATTACTGTATAGTCTAATTCTAAACTGTACCATATTCTTTAACTTCAAATTCAGCAGTGAAATTCTTCTGTGGGGTGTTTTTATACCGCATTGCTACAGACCATATTCCAGGTCTGGAGAGAGAGAGAGAGAAAGAAAGAGATTTTAATTTCAGTTAGTAGTCTGTCCAAGTATTAACATATGCATTTAGTGCACGGATAGGCCTGTATGTAATTATATTTTACTAACACTTCATATTGGAAGTATTCATGCAGTGAACTCACTTGGCAACTTCAGGGATGCTGTATGATGCTGTTATGGTTCCTTGCTTAGGGAAGATTGTTTCCCTGCTAATTGTGATTCCTTGAGGGTTCTTGGAGGCAAAAAAGGTCACAGAGCTTCAAAAGTAACATTGACTTTCTTCATCTTTTTTATATTTCTCAGTAAATAGATAATGTATGGATAGGTTGACCAGATACAGGAATTTAACTCATGAATAAATCACAGAAACAGTCACAAACTGTCCAATGTAAGAAATCCTAGCTGAGTTGTTTAAGTTACTTACTATGATTTCCACATAGATTCCACTGCTTTGTTCAACAGGCTCCAGATCAGGAGTCAGTGAGAAAATTCTGTACTGAACTAGGACAGAAATTATTAGTTTAAATTAATTAATATTAAATAGACCAACCACACTGAAGATTATTTCTGAATATATCAGTCCAGACTGCTTTACCTTTTGTACCAGGTGTGTAGATGCTCTTGTCTGTCTGAACAAATATGTAGCCAGACTGGAAGGAGACCAGGGCCACTTTCTCAAGCAGGGCAGAGGGAAACTGAGCCTGCAGGTACACATACTGCTTCTCTAAAGGATCATCACTAAAGAAGTCCTTATTGTCAGGAATCTGAACCACAACAAAACAAAGGAAGTTTAATAAAAATATTACTTAAAAAATACATAATAATAATAATAATAATAATAATAATAATAATAATAATAAGAATAGCTTTATATTGTAAACTACTCCACACAATGTGTAATTTAAATTTCAGTAATTATTGTTAAACTGAAGCATAGCTTAAGATTTATTTATTATTTATTTAACAGTAATTAAATTCACAAATACTATCAAAGTATGAATATAATTTGCCAAGAACCCACTTTTATGCCTGCCACAGCCTGATAGTTGTTAGCAGCAGTGAGGACCACAGACACAGAGGTCAGTTCTGTAGTTTTATGTGGATGGTTCTTCACACTGATCTTGACATTAAGGTTACTTCCAGTATAATCCTGAGCCTCCACAAACACTTTCTCATTGGTCCCAATACGCAGCAGGTTTGGGGCCACCAAGACATTCCTGGTAAAACAAAATGAAGAATTGAATTAAATGCACCATTGGGGTTATTTCATAATTGTGTCCTACAGAAACTCCCTAACAAATGTGCATGCAAAGTAACTGTAAAATATTTTGTATTTTTTGTTTGTCATTAAGTCATGTAAAACCTCCTCCATATGACTCCTGGTTGTTGCACTAAATAACACTACATCCTTTCTACAGGAGTTTGTGAGTTTATTACAATGATGACACAGCCATCTGAGACAGAACACCAAAACTGGAGTGGGAGGAGCCTAATCTTTTATAATGTATAATCTTTTGCCTGCTCATCACAGCAACACAAGCTCCCCTTCCCATTCTGTAGCTGTTGGGGTGGAGAGTTATGATAACTGGTGGGTGGGAATTAACAGAGAATTATACTGGGGAGATTTTCTGTAGTTGCACCAGTTACTCCACATAAATGTAGGCCTGGTATATATATATTCATTATTTTTTGTTGTTTATCATTGTTTAGGTGTTGCTTTTTTTGTTTTTTTTTTTACCAGCAGGTGCTTTGATATATAGCTGCTGGTAATAATAATAATAATAATAATAATAATAATATATAATAACTATTATTAATAATTATATTAATAATTATAATGTAATAACAATATACTTCTTAATAGTTTAATTTAAACATAGTTACTGTAAAAAAAAAATCTATATTTTGCAAATATTTTAATTAAACAAAATCACTTTATTTTCAAATCTGTATTATTATATTTTTGTCAACAAAAAAGAACAACATTTGTATGTTAAGAGGCCTGTTCATATAGTGTTTTTTTTATGAATTTGTTGAAGTGTTAATTTCTAGCTAAGGCGTGATTAAAACATGATAACAACAGTGCAGCGTGTGTGTGTGTGTGTGTGGTGTGTGTACTCACAGTGGGTCACACAAGGTGATCAGGGGAAAAGAGAGAAGCGCAGCTGTCAGCCACACCACGTCCACATACATCCTGCCTGCTGATCCTGGCTCAGTCTGAGAAAGTGTGTTAACAAGCAGTATTTCAGTTTTTATATACTTCAGCCTCATGCACACCCCTCTAGAGAGACCAACTACAGAACGCCTCTTCAACTCCTCCTACTTAGGCAAAGCGGGGGTTTGTGTTTTAATTAGTTCTCTAAACTGTTTGTTAATGTAGCATTTTCGTTTAATTTACTCTTTTCTGTTTATATTTTAATGACATTACATATTACAAATTATACTTTATTTGCTTTTAGTTTTAATTTTCCCATATTGTGCTTTCCTTACATATATGTCATTTAAATAATAATAAAATAATAAATTAAATTTCATACATATATTTCTATATAGTTCCCAAATCAGGGAAGTTTTTTTTTTCTATGAGCACACTCCTTGAGTTTAAACAATCATTAAAATATTTTTTTTTTTTCATTCAGTCCCTTCAAAATAATTATGTATTTTATTTTTTTTTTCTTTACAATAACATTAGAATGAAAAATATTGATAGGAATTGCAGCTTTTGTTTCTTATTGTTTAGCTGATCAAAACCTACAGTCTATGCCCAATCATGTACGTCTCATTTGTTAATATTTTAGAGATGAATGTACCAACCCATTCCAGGATTTTCCTGCCCCGAAGCATGTGAAGGGTTAATCAAGCAAAAGTTACCGTAAATCAGCTGGATTGCAGGCATCTTGTTGTGTCAATTGAACCTTTGATCACTTTGAACTCCCCACTTTGACTCTGGTATTGATTGAATGGGGTTCAGCTCTTTATACATGTTAATATCTATTAAAATTAAAATCTAACTGCTGAATACATTCCTCCATCTGCAAATGCTGTCATTTATTCTGTACCCGGACTCCAGACTCGACACCTTTTTCCTGATCTCCGCTGATTTCAACCACACATCGCTGACCAAGACTATTTCCACTTTCATTCAATATGTGGATTGCCATACCAGGCGGGATAGGACACTAGACCTGCTGTATGCTAATATTAAAGGTGCTTACAAATATTTTGGCATGTATAACCTTGTCAACCGAGGTTATAAGTAGGCATGAACCGGAAACACTCTCAGATCATTTTCTCTTCAGGATCCATGTTGTGTGTGTGCGTGTGTGCAAGCATTTTTTAACAGAAAGCGAAAATAGAAAGTGTCTTACTACTCACCAGAAAGATGGCAGAGCTAGACACGAGTCCGTCCCTCCGTGTAGAAGAATATCTCGCTGAGGGCGATCTTCGCGTTTTTTGTTTGAGCGTTTGGGGGAGGATTAAAGCGAAACAGCGACCTGCAGCGCATTTCTGGCGTGCAAATCTGGCGGAGGTGCACAAGACAGTATTTGTTTTTTCTCTCACTCTCTCACCGGATCATGAGTCTTTTACCTTCCACTTTTCCAGCGTGCTTCGGCGCTTCTTGTGAAGGGGGGAAAGAACTTTCTTTCTTGCTTCCGTGGAGATGGAAACTATCACTCCAGAGCGCTCCTCGAGTGATGAGCCGGTGTGTTAGTTGGTGTTAGAGGTGGTAACGCGCGGTCCAACGCGTACACCTCGGTTCGCGGTAAAAATAAATAAATTAAATAAATCTCCCAAATGCTCAAGGTCAGCCGACAGGTGTCTGTCGGGTGGCCGGAGGAGGAGGGACCTTAGTGATGGCCCCTCCCCTCCTGGCGACCTCCATGAGTTAACTCTTTCATGGAATAAGCCGTATTTATCCTGTGTTTTTGTGCTATTGACATTTGATTTGTTTCAATGTCAAGATGAAAGCGCGGTCCTTTTGATGATGTCCCAGATCAGAGAGACGTTCACGGGCTATCTCTTTCTGGAAGCTCATCCTCTTGGGAAAAATCCCCACTCCCCACCAAGCATGTAGACTAACATCTTCGTTGGTGGGAGAAGATTTTTCAGGCAGCGGGTCAGCCTGGTGCAGCCCTGCACACAATGGCTTTGCAGGCATACCAAACTGACCTACTGAGAGCTGCACCTTTTAGAGAGGCCGGCAGCAAGGAACCTACTGCCAGCTATGTCTCTTTAGGTACGAAGCAATGAAGAGGACGAGCATCCTTAGGAGGCCGTGGTTCAATCTCCGCCACCACTGGTGTTTCAGAGAGCAGCGGTCTCCAGTGAATCATTAGGTGTTTGGTCCCTTCCTTTTATGTTCAGGATGCCGAACACTTAACACACCCATCTAGCTGAGGTGTGTGCACCTTTAGAGACACTGGCAGCGGGGAACCTACTGCCAGCTATGTCTCCTTAAGCATGAAGCACTGTGGAAAACCAGTATCCTCAGGACAAAGTGTTAGGTGCTCGGGTTCCTCCTGCCGTGTTTCAGGACACCGAACACCTAACAGCCACCACCATCACCACCCCTCCGTCGGCGTCAATACGTTGCCCTAGCTCACCTCACTTTTTAGGGTGGAGCCCTAACGCCATAAAGCATTCTTCTTCCCACACAAGGTATGAGTGTGTGTGTCATGTGGAATCCGAGCGCAATGCGGGCACAGCTGTTTCCTGCGCGTGCCGAATTTATTATACTATAGCATACTCTAAAGGAGTATAAGCTAGGCAGGTGGTAACGTCACCGCTCCCAGAGTGGTTTCAGTGGTGGCTAAGTGCCTGGGGATTTCATCCAAGGGCCAATCCCCAGAGGTAATAAGGGTTACGCGCCGGGAGCTTCGTACCCTTTTTATGTGGTTCAGACCCTCGTCCTTGACCCTGGGTCCCACTCTAGGTCCGTCCTGTCATCGCAAGTTGCTATTGGCAGACGTTTTTTCCTTAGGGGCCGGAGTGCGGCCTTAGATGGCCGCCCAGCCCAAGGGATCTGGAGAGGTCATCTGCTCGTGTGGCACATCAATTGTCCCGAAACGATGACTCTGGCCTTGAAATACTCCCTCCAGCAGTCAGGAGGTTAACATGTCCTAGCGTGAAAAACTACACTAGGACATGGCGAAACATGCAGACCCAGTCCACTGCCGAAACACTTTAGTGCTGGAGCTTCTGCAAAAAAGTTGACCTCAGGCTTTTGCCCTAGTACACTCAGAACATACGTAGCCGCTCCTCGGCTACGTCCTGACTGATGGGGCTGGTGGAAAGCACCCCTTAGTTGCAGGCCTATTCACGGGCCTCATCAGCCTTTTTATTGTGCTTATGTAACGGTACGCCAAGTCACGCCCTCTGCTCAAGCCAGGTCATGATCTCCAGCGACTCCTTTCCACACTCCATTCCGTTGCTTCCATTTTGCCGCCTCATTCATTCATGCTCGAGCACAACTGCGCCTCATCTCATTCATCACTCGCACTCTATATAATTCTTTCTCAGACAGCGAACTCTTGCCGAATTATTGCGTGCTCCAAGCCAAGTGTTTTTGTGTCGTGTTTTACTAAAATATACATTTTTTGCCTTTCACGTTGTTGACCTTTTTCTCCCCTAGTTACGCCTTTGCTTCACGATTTGGAATTGTTTGCGTCGTTGACTGATAACTCGGCTTTGAACATTTGCTTTCCCTTTCGACTGCGACTCTGTTTAAACCCATAGGATCACTGCAGCTCTGATCTCGCTCGGCTGCTGCTGCTCTCCCTCTACCGTGCGCCGGATTCAGTACGCGCGCAGCGGACTTCATCTCTCCACACAGCCGCGCTCACTCTGCTGCAGCTTTTGTCCAGCCTGCGCGTTCTCAGCAGCGCGCGCTCTGCTGGCCACCGCGCACGCTCTGTGCCACTCGCTCCTTTGCTCCTATCTACAGCCCCTGCTCAGCCACGCCACAGCTCACTTCAAAGTAATGTTTTTTTTATTTCAATCTCCTCCTTTTGACTTTCATTTTCTGCGTTAAATTGGTGGTATTTAAATAAAGTAACTTTTCTTTTGATTATAATTAATCTGTTTTGACCTTGACATTTTGCATTAAAATCAGTTATATTGAACATATTTTGTTGTGTCTGCTTTTGGGTCCTCCAAGCCTGCCTCACACAGACCACCCCTGACAGCTTAGGCTTTGCCATTGGCTAGCTAGAGCTATTCTGCATCCTCACCCAACTATCTTCTGCAATTGTCTTCGAAGCTTCTGTTCTTCGCCTTTATAGCTACGGGGCAGTAAGACTTCATTAACTGTGTCTAGTTCATGCTCCTTAGGATTTACAGTACACCACCGCACTAGCCAGTGGCGTAAATCAGAGCAGATTTCATATGTCTTGGGGCCGCAGCCGAAGGGCAGCCGCCATTAGACGAGTCGGGTTAGAGATGCTAGTGCCTTAGCCTAGGAGGACAGCAGTAATTCTGTCCCTCGGGATCTTTTGCATTTCAGCCCAACTATCTTCCACAGTCGAAGCCTTCTGTCCTCCGCCGTTAGCTCTGGAGCAGTAAAGAATTCATTCGCTGTGTCCAGCTCATGCTCTTCAATTTACAGCCCACCTCTGCATTAAGCCAGGGCTTTAAATTAGAGCAGAGTTTTATACGTCTTGGGGCTGCGGCCGAAGGGCAGCCGCCATTAGATGAGTTGGGTTGGAGATGCTAGTGCTCTAGCCTATGAGGCGCGTGGCATACTTCGCCTCTAGTAATTAGGGCCGTTCGACCAGGAAGCTTGCCTCATCTATTGCTCCGGCAAGAGGGGCTTCCAAACATGGCATGAGGCAGGCTGCCTTTCCGCAAGACATTGGGGGTCTAGGACTCCTTGGGGGTACTGTGCGCACACGATACAACCCTGGGGGTCCAGACACTTGCAGTGCGGCGAAGTATTCTCGTTCCCATAGTGCTTTCGCGCAGCATCGAGTGTAGCTTTTTAAAGGGAATGTCTCGGGTTACTTTGCTGTAACCCTGTTCCCTGAAAAAGCGGGAACGAGATGCTGCGCGAAAGCGCTATGGGAACGAGAGAAAACTGGAACAAAGGCTTGAACAGAACAACACGAGAAAGGTGTGGAGAGGCATGAAGAGCATCCCAAGCGGCCAGGCCACTGAGGGAAATGTGGAACGTGTAAACGACCTCAACACTTTCTTTAAAAGATTTGATGTCCCTATGTCTCACATTTTCCCCAGCTTCAGCCTCAACCCACACTTTCCTGCTCCCATGTCTTCCCTAAACAGAAAACAGTCACTACTCCTGCACTCTTAGCAATCAATATCTAAGTGGATCAAGGAAAACATGGCCTGAGTAAGCTCAGCCCTACAAAAGCTGTAGGTCCGAATAGGATCAATCCTACTGTTCTGAAATCTTGTGTTCCCCAACTCTGTAGTGTCCTCCAGTACCTCTTTAGCCTGAGTCTGAAGCAATTTTGAATCTTAAATAAAACTGATTTAATTCTAATAAATTACAAGATCACTAACATGCTGTTACCCGCGGTTAATTATTAATGATGTTAGCTGTTTGTACTTTATTTTTGTAATTGTGTGTGTGTGTGTGTGTGTGTGTGTGTGTGTGTGTGTGTCGGCATGGATGTATACGTGTGCTGAACTGCTCACATAAAAATTCATGCTCTTATCTACTTCAAATAGAAAAAATACCAAATGATAAACAAAGTTCTATTTTCATAGTTTCTTGATAGTGGGGCATGGTTCCTGTCCTTTGCATGCAGATATGAGAGTTGAGTTAACTCATTTGCAAGTTATCTAAAACAAACAAACAAACAAAAATTTTGGTGAACTTTAGTTCACACCTATGTATTGTCACTGAACATAAATTGACATAAGTGGAAAGTTGAGACTGACATCCATTTAGGTTTGACATTATGTTGTGTCTTATAAATACATTCACTGAAAAAATGAATCTGAGATGTTGTAAATGTAGCATAATTAAATCTGTGTATTTAACAATAAATAATCAAGTTTGTACGTTTACATAAATATATCTAAGTTAGAACTTAATCTGCATTTGTTAAGAATACAAGACAATGTGCATTTTTTCCTTAACATATATTTTTTACGTAATCCCTGACAATCTTTTTAAGTGGACACACACAACAAGCAATAATCTTGTTCATTTTACTCTGTTTAAATAAAACTGCCTCCCCATGGAAAAAGCATGGGAAACCCCGTATCAAATTAAAAGTGTACCAAAGCCTCATTGCGGTAGGAAACAACTCTTTGGAGCGTTATGTTCAGCTTGTGTGTGAAAAGTTTTAACGGGTTGTTTTTTCTACCCAAACGCTGGGTTGCCGCTCTTGGGTAATTTTTCTGGGTTATTTACAGAGAGTTGGGTAGTTTTTGTGTAACCCAGCTGCTGGGTTGAAGTTTGCTTGGCTCCCCCCCAAAGTTCACCGGTTATTTGTTTAACCCAGCAAGATGGGTTAAATATTCAACCTAAATGCTAAGTCACATTTAACTATAATGCTGGGTTAATTTTACCCAGCAAAATAGGTTATTTGTTTATAGTGAATCAGTAAAAAAAAAAAAAATGAATAAAAAAAATGTCTATTAAACAGTTAAAATACTTTGATATACTGGTCTATTACAAAAAAACTTCCAAGTTTTGCAAACCATACATATATGCAATAAACATCATACTATTAAATGTTCCTAGAAAAAAATATTTATTTTTCAAAAGCACAAGAACAGATAATCAACAGCAACATCATTACCATATTATTACTCACAAGGGCAGAATGGAGTAATTGCACAAATAGGCTGAGGCAGCTTCTACAGAGCAGGATCTCTGTGACTCCAAATATCTTTTTTGCAGAACAAAACTATCCAGCCCTGGTCTCATTTTAACATACAAACACTGTCTATGACTTTTCAAGTAGGCCTCGATATTTCATAGCAACATTACAAAAAGTCCTATACAGGAGCACACTCCTTTGGATAGTTAATGTCAAAAATATAAAATGACTTTAAGCACACATCAACCGCCCCAAGTAGTGTGCATTGCTCCAGAGCCTGTCCCACCAGAATGACGAATGCCTAAGAGCAGCGCTGGTCATCATCTCCCAACGTCAGGATGTACAGTAGGGGTACGGCCTTGACACTTCAGCCTGCTGGAGGTATTTCACCATGTTGGTTCCAACCTTAGAAATAAAAAAAAAAGAAAGAAAGTAAACAATTTTGTTGAATAGCAAGGATTAAACTGAATAAAACTATTAATTTAGTGTGTAATAGGATTGATACTAAATAAAAAATGACAAAGCTGTCCAATAAGATAGGGTATAGGTAACCTGAAACAAAAACCTGGAGACAGCTACTACCAAAAATAAAACAGCAAAATAAGCATGGCTTTTAGGATAAAGTCTTTTTATATGTCAGACTAGTTGATTATGTGGCCGCGTTGATTTTAAGCAAATTACCGAAAAAAATGTCATAGCTGGGGTCATACTGGCACAGTCACCCAAATATTAATACTTTCATCTAGTAGTTACCTGTTCAGCTGTGGTACTTTTTCCTGTTGTTGGCGCGTTGACTAGTTAATTTAGCCTGAGTCACAAGCAACTTTGGTTAAAGAGGGCTACCTGGTTAGCTTACATGCAATTACTGGTGATACATTTGCATACTTATCAAAGGGGGAAAGGTGTAAAATATTGTTATACCTCAGGAGAAATTTGACCGCGGAGTAAATTACTAACTAGTGAAAAACGGGAGGTTAGCAGGTGTGTATATTTGTGAGAGGGTCAGTGTTTTGTAAAACCCCAGCATTTTATTCTCATAAATAGGGAGATTAATAAAGTTCTAATCTTAATGTGTTTGCTAACGCTAGTAACCTAACTAAATGCCTGCGTCATGCTAGCACTACAGTTAACGGTTTAGCGTTCATTCATCACTTCAGCATCTTCGTCACTCCGCAAACATTCTACAGAGAAAGATAAAAAGCTCAGACATCTTATCCGTTTCTTTCACACACTATAGCAGCCATTGTCAGCTAAATTATCTTACCTCAGACCAGCCTGAAAGTTTAAGTGTAACCGTAACACGGTAACAGTAATAAATGTCACATATAGTAATAATCTTTTTAGTCATATGTGACTTAGGTGAGTGAACATGTGTATACAGACCTTGAATTTAACGCCATTTTCCCTTAAATGCCCGAGGAGGATGAACCGTCATCAGCGGTGTGGGAGCTCAAGAGAGACACGAAGCTCTGACTGACAGCCGCTGAATCCACCGGTGAACTTTGCGGGGGGGACCAAGCAAACTTCAACCCAGCAGCTGGGTTACACAAAAACTACCCAACTCTCTGTAAATAACCCAGAAAAATTACCCAAGAGCGGCAACCCAGCGTTTGGGAAGAAAAAACAACCCGTTAAAACTTTTTACACACGAGGTGAACATAACGCTCCAAAGAGTTGTTTCCTACCGCAATGAGGCTTTGGTACACTAATTTGATACGAGGTTTCCCATGCTTTTTCCATGGGGAGGCAGTTTTATTTAAACAGAGTAAAATGAACAAGATTATTGCTTGTTGTGTGTGTCCACTTAAAAAGATTGTCAGGGATTACGTAAAAAATATATGTTAAGGAAAAAATGCACATTGTCTTGTATTCTTAACAAATGCAGATTAAGTTATAACTTAGATATATTTATGTAAACGTACAAACTTGATTATTTATTGTTGAATACACAGATTTAATTATGCTACATTTACAACATCTCAGATTCATTTTTTTCAGTGTATTTTTTTCAGTGTTGGCTTTATAGTTTGATTTACTGTTCATGTTCAATCTCCCACTGCATTTACTGTCAGGCTGAAATATCATGATCTGCTCATAAAACACACAAATGAATAAGAGATCAGATGAGTACCATTAAGATATAAATACAAGCTTTTAGGATGAGATACATTTTGTAGTATACATTCAGTATACATTTTGAAAGGCCAAAACAGCATTATTACCACCTGCAAGCTTTTATAGATATTTGCAAGTGCAAGATCATTTGATTTTCAACCCTGACACATCCAATCATTAAACAGATGTTTAAAAGCAGTCACCAAAATATTACCAGCACTTTAAATGTCAGCGCTAATGACAACCCACGCTGATGTCATCAGAGCTCTGTGCGAGATTGCTTTAAACCTTTTGAAAGGGAATATCCCTGTGTCCAAACATCAGTATAAGAAACTCTAGCGACAGAAGAAACACTTTAGACTAATCGCGGACAAGAAGACCCCCATATCCAAGAAAAGAAAAATTCTTCAAACAGGCAGTTTTCTTCTACCATTACTCAGCACGGCTCTACCGTTCGTAGCGCAGCTGATCGGCGGTGCCATTTCTGAATAAATAAAGAATGACCTCGCAGAAAATGTTTCTCATCTCCCCTGAACAACTAAACCATCTAAACGAGAAGGTTAAGCATGGCAAAGATATCAGAGAAAGAGCCAAAAATGAGCTGGATGAGAATGAGAAGATGAGAGAGATACTGGATCAGAAAGGGATATCGCCCGACGAAAAAATAAAAAAGTACAACGTTCTACTGCAAAGATACCTTATTCTTCAGAAACAGAAGCAAGGCGAGACTCGAGAGATCGCCCTTACTTTACCAAAAAAAGCTGAAAGCCTTGTCGAGGCTCAGAAAGAAAAAAAAGACGTTATTTTAAAAGACGTTATCGAATGCATTAACCCCCGTTTTAAAAGGAAAGCCACTTATATTTAACATAAGATATCAGAGGCCTCGGGACCGGGGGAGTGGAACGAAAATGGGGAGTTTATTTTTAAGAAGCGTGTGATTAACGGTTCCCACATAGTCGATCTGATGAAACATTTAACAAGCACCCGCAAGATGTCTCTTAACAGGCGCCCCGCGGGCTGGAACGCTTTTGTACAGACACTCTCAAGCCTGAATATCCCATTGAATCGTTTAAAGACGGTGGCGCTGACGGCTCGACGGGTAAAAGTTACAACAAGTTCTATCAGTATTTGAAAAAAAGAAAAAAAAGAGGAAGATGATGCGACTCACAAATATTTCACCTTGATGGGTTAATTTCTCATAAAATGAATAAATAAACAACAATGTTTCTGTCCGTTTAAAATAAAATCTTTATTGATTCGAATATAAGGTATCAGGGTTTTTTTTCACTCTTTCGAATATATATCAAGGTAAATGAAGAATAATAGTGGTAAAATAAAAAAAGGGGTATCACACTCTTTTGACCATATATCAAGGTTTATGAAAAAAAAAATAAAAAAAAAACACATACACAAAGAAGAATCGTAATACAAGTTACATATTATGACACTCAAACATCTTCAGAGAGCAGCCAGTGTGATTAAATAGACCTGCTCGACGACTCCTTATACAGCTCTGATATCTGTTCATAAACTCAGACACCATCCTGTCATTTTTTATCACATCATCTCTGTAAAAAGATAGCACGTACTCGTACGCCACTCCGCATGCCCTATAACACAGATAATACTCAGACTCAGACACCATCCTGTCATTTTTTATCACATCATCTCTGTAAAAAGATAGCACGTCCTCGTACGCCACTCCGTATGCCCTATTACACAGATAATACACGCAATGTTCACCACAGACAGCCGACACGGGGCTCTGCAATTGTCTGTTATGGTAAAAAATGTTTTTCACTCCTCTCTGATTTTTCAAAAAATCCAGGATTGTTTTTGGATAATACATAAAGTTCAATTCAATTCAATTCAATTTTATTTGTATAGCGCTTTTAGCAATTTTCATTGCCGCAAAGCAGCTTTACATAGTCAAAATAATTATTTAAGTTTGTATGAAATGTGAATTTGTATGAATCAAAATGGTCAGTTTGTCCCTGGTGAGCAAGCCGAGGGCGACAGTGGCAAGGAAAAACTCCCTGAGATGGTAATAGGAAGAAACCTTGAGAGGAACCAGACTCAACAGGGAACCCATCCTCATTTGGGTGAAACAGAAAGCAGTAAATGATCTGTATTTATACAGTGTGTAGGGTGGGAGGCAGTTCAGCTATAATAGCTGATGTTAATTGATGTTAATATGGAGTCCAGGTAGTTATTGAAGACCCAGGTAGACTTGTAAGAAGTTCCAGTCATGAACTATCGAACTGTCAAGTCCCCAGAGAAACAGTTGCCAACACCAGTCAAGGCCAGAACCATTTTCTAGGTAGAGAGAATCATTCCCAGACACCAGACGCATCCCAGAGAGACACACAGGGCATCCATGTGACGAGATCTTCAGCCAGAAGCGGGGCACCAGGATGGGTCAGACAGGTCCGGAGGGCAAAGGGAGTCTGGATCACTGGCAGCTCAGGAACGACATGTGTAGCTCGACAGAGAGAGAGAGAAAGAGTGAAAGGGGGGGACAGGAGGAGAGAGGAAAAAGAAAGAGGGGGGGAAAGAGAAAAAGAGGAGAGATGGCAGTTAGGTATGGTCACAGTCACACAATGTATAATGTGAATGTATATTAACTGTAGAGTGCAAGCAGAGACTCCGGCAGGACTAACTATGACAGCATAACTAAAAGGGAGAGCCAGAAGGAAACACAAACATGAGGGCTTCCTGACATGTAAAGCAAACAATCACCTCACCGTCAGCAAACCTGAGTGATCAATGAGAGTGAGGAAGACAGCATCCAAACATACCAGTTCACCATAATACTCTACATCCATGAGTCCCCCAGATCTGCTCCTTTACCTATGGCAAATCTATTTATAAAAATGCTTGGCTAAATAAATAGGTTTTTAGCCTGGACTTAAACACTGAGACTGTGTCTGAGTCCCGAACACTATTTGGAAGACTATTCCATAACTTTGGGGCTTTGTAAGAAAAAGCTCTGCCCCCGGCTGTATTTTTCATAATACGCGGTACTGACAAGCAGCCTGCATCCTTTGATCGAAGTAGGCGTGGCGGATCGTAATACACTAGCAGTTTGCTCAGGTACTGCGGCGCGAGACCATTTAATGCTTTATATGTCAAGAGTAGTATTTTAAAATCAATGCGAAATTTCACAGGGAGCCAATGGAGTAAAGATAAGATAGGGGTGATGTGCTCATATCTTCTGGTTCTGGTAAGGACTCTCGCTGCTGCATTCTGGACTAGCTGAAGCTTATTTATGCATCTAGCTGAACAACCAGACAGTAAGGCATTACAATAGTCCAACCTAGAGGTGATAAAAGCATGAACTAGTTTTTCTGCGTCGTTTAGCGACAATAAATTTCTTATTCTGGCAATATTTCTGAGGTGAAAGAATGCTATCCTGGTAATATTATCTACATGTGCTTCAAATGAAAGGCTGGAATCAATAATCACACCAAGGTCTTTCACTGTTGCATTTGATGGAACAGAAAGGCCATCTAAAGTTACGGTGTGATCTAAAATTTTACTCCTAGCTGTATGCGGTCCTATGACTAGAACTTCTGTCTTATCCGGATTTAGCAGAAGGAAGTTAATTAGCATCCAATTTCTTATGTCCTGCACACAATGCTCAATTTTAGTAAACTGTTTTTTCTCATCAGGTTTTGCTGAGACATATAACTGTGTATCGTCAGCATAACAATGAAAACTAATACCATGCTTACGGATTATGTTGCCCAGAGGAAGCATGTAAAGGGAAAAAAGCAGTGGACCTAAAACTGAACCCTGCGGAACGCCAAACTCCACTAGAGAACATGCAGAATAATCACCATTTAAGTCTACATACTGATAACGATGGGTCAGATAGGATCTGAGCCAGGAGAGGGCTGTACCCTTAATTCCCACTACATTTTCTAATCTGTGAAAAAGAATAGCGTGATCAACAGTGTCAAAAGCTGCACTGAGGTCAAGTAATACAAGCATAGTTACACAACCCTGATCAGAGGCCAATAGAATGTCATAGAAAGTCAGGGGGGAAACCAAAAGAGTCAAAAAAGCTCGCTTCCCTGTTGGGGTCCAGAGAGAGAGCGAGCCAATGTTCTCCAGGCATGTGTCAAGGGTGCGTGTTAACTATGAGATAGGCCGGTCAAAGAAAGCTTTTTGATAGCATAGGTAGCTCATCAGAGGCATAAACGCCGCTGAACGAATCTCCCAGTAGATGACGAAGAAGATTTTCCAGTTAATGATTGTTCATTTTTTCCCCTCCTTCGGCGGAATTAACTTAGTAATAGTCGAGTAGGATGTTTCTTTTAGAGTTTATTTCAAGAATCAAATTGTAACAGGCGTACACTAACAGCGTAGTTGTGTGAGAAAGTAAGGTGCGAAAACGTAATTCAAGCCTTAAAGAACCACTGGATACGGGAGAAACAGCCTCTGTGTCTTCGGAGGGGCTGAGATTAAAAACAAATAAAGCGTATCCCTTGTGGAAATCCTGTCTGTCGATTGCGAGTGGTAGATCTTTCAGATGTCTCCCTGTAGCTGTAAATATGTTGTAAAACTCTCTGACGGCTAAGCCGCTGTTGAATTGAGGTTGAAACGCTTTGGCGGGGATCTTTCTACCGTCTTGACACAGCGCCAGACATTCAACGTCGTTGTGTATGAAGTTAAACAGTGAAAGGTCACATTTACCTGTGAACGCTTCGTGATTCACCATAGCCAGTACCACGTATTTGGGGGTAGCCCCCAGAACCAGAATCTCGTGATTACACACGCGGGAATTTTTCAGGATAGAGTAGGTTTTCACGTTTATACGTAAAATAGGATACAAGGCATTGCCTCGTGCCAAGGCTGAAGGAATCTCCCTAGATTCCTGACTGAATCGAGCCCTCTGAACCAGGCCTCGATTGGGGCCGTTTACCACCACCACTGAATCCATGGCTCCCGCTGTGTCTTTGTAAAACAGACCTGCGCTGAATTGACTTTTCAGAGTATCCTCTGAATAATTCAGCAAGGTCTCTATCATAGCCCTGTAAGGGTGCATTGCGCTGGCTTGAAAAATTAATCGATCGCCCAATGTATGATGAGGCTTAGCAACGTTGAAACCCATTTTTACCAAAGGTATTATAAAACGAAACAGTCTCGGAAAAACCGACCCGACTCCTCGTCCGTACATGACCGGGGCGCCGTTAAAGCCCGGTAATCCGCCCACTTGGTTCTCGTAATAAGTTACAAAACGCCTGGGGTCCGCTCTATAAGTTAACAAGGCCATAATGACGTTTTAACAGGTCTGAAATGGAGCGTGAGTAGCGTCTTACCATAGGTGAAGACTACCTGTTTATTCTGATCAGATTTAATCTCCACGTGTATGTTTTCAATATGATTCTTAGCCACGGGTACGTAATGGAGGGTGCCGTATGAGCGAGTGATAACATCTCCATATTTTCCCTCTATTTTAAAACGCGCGTAGCAGAGGCGCGTATGCGTCACCTACGATCTGCGGAGTGATGACTTAAAAAAAAGAGTATCCTTTATTTTGTTTAAACTCATTTTATTTTTATATATAATATGTTATACATGAAGAAAAAAGAAACAATCATGTTTGATTACTTTTAAAGCTACAGTACAAGGAATACATTGGCATTTCTTTATTAATTTATTTATTCATTTCTTTTTTAACATCATACAAGAAAAAAAAATCACAATAGTAATATTAGCTGTGTTTGATTACTTTCAAAACTTGCGTAAGGATTACATTACCATTTCTATACAATACAACATCATGAATTTTCCTAATGTCATTAACTACTTCTACAGAATGATTGTTTTTTATAAAAATAACCATAATATCAACAAACAATGCGTAAAGTGTAAACATATGATGCATGCCCATTTCTTTTTCACTTAAAACATCAATAATCTTACAAAAGGTAATGACTGAGGAATTCACATTTAGCTGTTATATTGCCTGCACAAGCTCGTCCCAGTTTGCAGAACCGGTTACAGATTTAATAATACACAGAATCTCTTCAAATCTCTTTACATCGTCAGGTACACACATGAAATTCGATTTAAACTTCAAAGCGTCGTCGACTCTGTTTTCGCTTACTTTAATTACCAGTCTCTGCATCTCGCTGCTCACCAGATACTCGTGCGCATACAAGCTCAATTTTTGCAGGCAGTTACCCATCTTCTTTAGACCTCGTTCCCATACCAAAAGTTCACAACTTTTTCCAAGCTTCAGTTCTTTGGCGTAGTATCGTCCTATCCGGTTAAGTCTTTCAGTATATGTATAAGCGTCTCTTCGATGCCCTCGGTAGTTCTCAGCTCATGCAGATAGGTCTCGGACACCCCACGCAGTTTAACCTCGTCTGCTGGTGACAGACTGTTCGCTTCCAGAAAGCGCAGAATGGGCGGAATTAAATGATCAGTCCATAGTCTCTTCTGCACTTCTTTAAAGTTATCGTGGAAAAAGTCATCCGTAAAACCCCACAGACACTCGTGGTGTTTCTGACTAGGATGGTAGCAGGTTTCTTCTCGGTAGCGATACACGACTATAGACAACAGCCTTGTCACCACAGTTTTTATCGCGTCCAGATGAAAACGAGAAAGCCATCCGTCTGTCTCATCACCATCACGACGCAGCGTAACCGTCGCGCACTCGCAGCCCTCCTAGTCGCACTGCTGACTTTCAGACATTGTTGAAGACACCGAAGTTTGTGCTGAGTCGCTCGCCAAGACACTGCTGACATAAATTCGGAAAACGTGACGGATGGAACGATGCTGCGAACTAGAGGGATTTAAACTAGCCGCCTGAAGAAGAGGCAGAGCTAGAAGAGAGCGCGCCTCGTCACGAGCCGAGCCCTCCAATCACGACTCTTGTGGAAAAGTCCTGTAATTCGCTCCCCGAAAACTTCGTGCTTCTGATCCAGGCGTCGATCGGGACGTTCAGAGTCTGGTAAAAAACACCACACTCTGTGTTGAAACACTCCACGGTCACCGATCCCTCTGGCTTGTTCTCGCTGGTCAAGCCCCAGCTGACACGGTAAAACCATTTAGCCGTAGCTGCTTCTTTTGTCTTCCATATTATTCTCATCAGTCTTTTCTTCGATTCACTTTGCAGCACAGTCCTTGTTGTTGTTTCATTGACACGAGTTTCTTCTTCTTCTTCAATTTCGTGCCAGAGATTTAAGTTCTCACTCTCACTCGCTGGTAAGGCTCCTTTAACCTTCTTCTTTTCTTTAAGTAACTTGAAAATCATCAAGCTTAACACACCCCAGTTGCTTGAGGTGATCGTTGTTTTTTCAACACACGTGTTAAATGTTTCATCGTTCTCCAGTTGGTAGAAAAACATCTCCCCGTCTAATTATTTAAACATAAATCCCCACTTGCGCCCGTAATCCAGACTCATCTCTTCCCGAAGCGATTCACGCGGTGGTCGCTGAGTTTGACGCAAATACATTACACGTTTCTTCTGAGCTCTAGTCAAAGACGACTTATACACAGCCATCAAAGGCAGCTCCGAAATTATACCCTCATACGCATTCATTTTCACTGATAATATTAATAATAATAATAAAACAAAACACAAAACACCTACGATTAACTTCTCGCATCAACATAAAAAATGGAACGATGTCTAATGCATAAGCAGTCATAAAAAGTCATAAAAAATCCTAAGGGTCATCCAAAGGTCAACTAAAAGGTAGAAAGTGTAGAAAGTAGAATATGAAGAATGTAGAAAGATCAGAGCTAGGACTAGTGAATAAAAAATGTCAGAACTGTCATGTGATAGAATAACACCAGATCACCCACCGTTCACTAATGTAGGGGTAGACTATTTTGGACCCTTCGAGGTCAAATGAGGTAAAAGTAATGTTAAAAGATATGGTGTCTTGTTTACTTGTCTGACAACAAGAGCCGTGCACGTTGAAGTTGTCATTAGAGAAAGTTTACAGTCAGAAAGATCTTAAGGTCCGTTCTAAAAGAACAAACACTGAACGATGAGAGCTTGCATACATTCCTGTGTGAGGTGGAAGCAATAATGAACGACCATCCCCTTACCACTGCTACAAATGACCCCACAGACCCGGAGCCTCTGACACCTAACCACCTGCTGCTGATAAAAAAACAGCCAAAAAAGAGGACATTTACGCACGTTGCAAGTGGAAGCAAATTCAATACCTTGCTGACTTATTCTGGAAGCGATGGATGTGTGAATACTTGCCCTTGCTTCAGGAGCGCCAAAAATGGTCTCAAGTGAGAAAAAACCTCTCGATTGGAGATGTAGTTTTAATAATTGATGAGTCTTCTCCAAGAAATTCATGGGTCGTCGGATGGATCACAAAAGTGTTACCTGATAAAAAAAGGACTTGTGAGACATGTGCTGGTCAAAACTAAAACCAGTACACTGAAAAGACCCATTGATAAGCTGTGCCTCATACTGTATGTGAAATGGACTGTTAATTACCTTATAAAGTAGTTCTGTTCCTTTCATTTGGTACGCAACGATATAAATAGTCTTCCTGCCTGTCAGTTAGGGGCTGGAAATGTAAGGGCCATATTTCATTCTTGTGATTTGTTGTTGTGTTTATTTCATTTCAATTTATTAATTAAGCATTATACATTAAGTCCATTGAGTTTGATAGTTGTTCAGTTGTTGTTAAGACATGGAAGGATACAGAAAGGTGTGGAGCACACAAGCTTTTGACCGTGATACTGTAAGCTAAAAGATATAGTAAAATAAGTTGTTGTAACTGTAATCTACTGAAGCTACAGAACACAGCAAACGACTTGTCGTGGATTTATGCAAGAAACTGTAACAACCGTTGTACTTTGATGTTGAATATAAAACAAGAGACAAAGAAATCAACGGACGTCTGGAGTCTTGAGTAACACTGTGTAACAAGTAAGACACGAGTCAGAACTTGTGAATAACATGCACGTACAGTAAGATATAATCATTCCATTCATTATTATTTAATAATTGTCAAATTGCTGCAGTATGTGGCATGTGCTCCTATGAAAAATATAATAACATTGGATGAAAACTCCACTTTATTTTAGGTAATGTATTGGGACAAGGTAAAACATTATAATATGCTGTAATTAGTAGAATAAAATACAAT